>NC_135784.1:120436927-120767760 GCF_051106095.1 Pogona vitticeps
AGGGTGAAGGTTCCAGGAAACTTTAAATTAATGATAAAAGGCTGTGGTTGATTATGTCTGACCAGTATATCAAAATGGGCATCTGTACATTTTTAATAAAAGAGGTTACCACTATCTTTTTTTTTTTTTTTTTGAGAAAAAGAAGCTGTATGATCTGTAGCATTACCTGCAAAGGACAAGGAGAGGGAGGCCATCTCTGTTTTGTGTTCCTTCACATCCCCTGTAGTTTCCATGGAAACTGGCTGACAAAAATGGAGATGGAATACAGCTCACTCATAGAAATTGATGTGTTCATTTCACAAACTTGTGACAAGAACTGAATCCTTTTCCAGTCTCTGGTCCATAGTTGAACTGGGATTCCAATCCATACACATGCTCTTTCCAGAAGACCCATGTGCAATCTATTAATGCAAATAAAGTTTCCCAATTTGCTTCTCCCATGCCCACCCTTTGCTTAAAGACAACACTGAAGAAAAATGAAGATGTATTTGCTTCAACCATTTTTGCAAAGTTTTCATTCATTACAGCTGTGGCGGGATGGGCCACTAAGGGCAAGTGACACAGAATCTTCTACAATTGCCAGGTAGCCAAAGAAATGGCTTTTGAAGAGTCATGTCAGCAGGAAAGGAATGTTAGGAGGCTGACAGCACTACCTGCAATCCTATTAAACTGATGAGCAAAATAACATTCGTTGAAACTCAAGTACTTTGACTTAACCGTGTTGTGAAACTGAATCACAGTCTTTGTCTCTGAATCTCCAAAGTACCCTTCAGGGGAGCAACACTGGGCCTAACAGATTAATCAGTAAAGTATGTATAATGTTTCAAAAGGCTTGTAAAAGTATATTGTTTTTCTCATTAGCAGAAAGCCGCCACCGGCAACAAGAGAAAAATCTATCTTTTCTATGTTTTATCCAGACATGTTGTGAATGGAGCAATCTTGTTAAACCAGTTACATAAAATACTGCAAAATGGGGGGAGGACAACACAATAAGACAGCAGGGGAATGCAAAACCTCCAAGATACTCATTTTTGTTTTCCTGAAACATCAGATGAAGAATCAGCAGGATGGGGGTCCCCAAAATAACCTTCCAGGAACATGAAAATGATTGGTTAGGTGAATTTAGCAAGAATTCTTTGCGTTTCTAGTTTCTCTGAGGAAGGAATGGAGCTTCCAAAAAATAGATTTGATGGAGAGACTCTGAAGTGCATGCCAGGCTTCATTAATGCTAGTTGTTTACTTGGGGTCTCCATGGTACTGCAGTAGAACCATTGACGTGATTTATTAACTTCTGGCTGCATGCTATGGAAAGGTAAGGGCACCTAGTAGAAACATGTGCCTTACTTCCCAACAATCCATTTATTTTCTCTTTCAGTGCCTCTTTAAAAGAAACGCTACTGCTTGAAAGCTAAGTGGCAAAATACCAGAGTTTCACAGAAATGCAGTGGTGGATTAAAGAAGGAGATAGAAAGTTCACCCCTCTTATCCATTCACTACCAGGGAGTAATGATGGGTAGTGGATCAGGAATGAATAGTAAAGGGGCAAATGTCAGGTCAGTTCAGTGAGGGATGTGTTGGGTGGCAAGGATTTTAGTTGACAGATCAAGAAAATGTGGGGACAATGGGGTTATAGGCTCAGAGGATAGGATGAGCTTGACGGGACTTGCCTGGGTCCCTCTAACTCTCAAATGGCTGAAACAGTTCAACCTACTCTTGAAACTCAAATGGCTTCCTTAGAAACACCTCAGGTGTTTTGGCCAAACTAAAGCTTTTTTAATAGGATTTTTGTTCTAGCATGTGGGGAAATCTTAGGAGAAGAGGTATTTAACCACCAATGAAAGAAGGTAAACACAACAAGTCTTAGAAACCAGAGCAAAGTCTTATGGTAGAATGCACATTACATGACTCCTTCTTCCCCACTGTAAACATTTCTACAGAAACCTAAAAAGACCAAGCAAACAAACCTAAAAATGGCTTCCTTTCTAAATGTGTCAATAAGGCTTAATGCTTCATTTCTTATTGCTTTGGAGGGAGACCTTATTCAAGGAAGCCCCAGAACCAGTCCAAAAGGGCCCAATGACTTGAACCTTGGGCACACAGTGGTGCCTTGACTTATGACCATAATCTGTTCCAGAAGATGGTCGTAAATCGAAATGATTATAAGTTGAATCAGCATTTCCCATTGAAATGCACTGAAAACCGATTAATCCGTTCCGGCTGGTTTTTTGGTTGTATCTAGAGGTGCCGGTTGTAAGTCGAAGCATTTGTTCCCATAGGAACTAATGCAAAAGTGGTTAATCTGTCCTCTGGGGGATAATTTTCTTCCTAAAATAACTTAGGTTAAAAAAGGGGCAGGAAAGAAGGGAGGGAAGGAGCAATGGGGAAAAGAGGAAAGAAAGAAGGTCATCACTGGGGCACACAGACCCCTCAGACAAAGGTTTGTGCTGTTAAGCACAAATAGAGAGAAGAGAGAGCGAGAGAGAAGACAAAGGGGGAGAGTTTGGAGTCTAAAACACCTTTTAAACCAAACACTTTTAAAACAAAACACCTTTTAAAACCAAACACATTTGAAAACCACCCACCAACACCATTTTACACCAAGCCAGCCACCACAGCAGCCCCTCACAGAAAATGTTCTGATTTTAAAACAAAAAGACTTTGGAGTCGCATTTTAAACCCACACATTTTAAAACAAAAGAGAGGTCACAGTACACAAACCCTAGGAGCCACAGAATGCAAAAATAAATAAATAAATTTTACATTTTAAAATTACAGTCTAATTTTCACACTTAATTTTAATTTAATATTACAGTACAGTCTAATTTTTACATTTTAAATCCACACTGCAAGACCCATCAGAGCACAGAAACATAACCCTCACCCACCCAGCCCAAACCCAAGCTGCAAAAACCCTGTACAGTACAGTAAATACAGTGTACTCACCCAGAACAGGCAGTCTCTCTGTTTTAAAAAAAAAGTCAAAAGTCCAAAAAGCAAAAATTTAAAAAAGCCAAAAAATACAGTACTGTACAGTACAGTACTAGGCAGTACAGTACCAGGCTGTCTGAAGTGTCTCTCCATATGCACACTCTCTAACCACTGGGGTGAATGAGGTACAGACAAGCAGCCTCTTCGCTGACCAATCGTTAACTGGAAACAGTTCAAATTTCCCACTTTCCCCGCCTTCCCTGTGTTGTTTTTTTTCGGTCATAAGTCGAAGCTCCAGTCGCAAGTCGAAGCAAAATTTTGCGACCGGAGCTGTTCATAAGTCGAATTGGTCATAAGTAGGGACAGTCGTAAGTTGAGGCACCACTGTATATAATGTACATTCCTACTCCTTATTATCATCTTATCTAGACAGTATAGTACAGTATACCTAATTTTAAAAACTGGTTAAAATAGTGTACAATGGAGATGTGTAAGGCATAGGCTCCATTAGAGATACCTCACACTGTTTTGACTCTACAAGGCTACAGGACTACAAATAAATAAACAGAGGTTACTGGATACTGGCATGTGGAGCAGGAGTACATAATTTTAACATGTTTTATATAAGCACACACTGAAGATGTGTTGAGATATGGGAGGGGGGAAAAAAAGAAACACTTCAGTCAATATTTCCAGAACTATTTATTTCTGATTGGACATCTGTTTTCCAACTCACTATCAATAAACATGGAGTGAGTGTGTGTGTGTGTGTGTGTGTGTGTGTGTGTGTGTGTGCATGCATGCGTGCATGCACACGTGCATGTGCGTGCACACATGCATCTATCTCTACTTCTTTTCAATAAATGTAGTTTTTCTCTTAGCAGGAAATTACTCAATAGCTCCAGATGGCCAAAAAGATTCTCTATTTAAGAACACAGTACAGTATTCATTGTCTAACATCTCAAAAGACACCTGCTGGATGAATCTATTTCAAACACCCACAAATATTAGCAATATCACATCAGATCCATGCTGATACTGTACAATTACATATTTCTGTGGACTGATGGTTGCTATGGATATAAAACAATAAAATGTGAGCATAATATTAGACAAGATACACCCAAAACATTCCTTGCATCTTCCTCACTTTGGTTTAGTTAAGTCAATCTTATAGCCACACTAAACAAGCAAAGTCATGTTGCTACATGAAGCATTAAGATTTAGAGTCATCATGACAAAGACCACCATTGTCAACTGTATTTTTATGGATGCTAGGTGCTTGCATTTCAGGTCATCCTTGTAAGTACATTCGTATTTGTATTCCAAATTCTAGTAAGGGATGAGTCATGAATAGCAATCCTGAAAAAAAGGAAAATCAAGTGATTCAGACAAAGTGTATAAGCACTGAGGGCACAAAAATAATGTGTTCTTCTATATGCTGTGGTTTAGCTATAGTAACACCACCAGTTCTTATGCAGCTGAGGGTACATAAAACATACCCACAGTAGTAGTATACTGTCACAGGTCACTTTAGATTAGATTATAGCCCAAAAATGGTGCCTGACCTGACAGATGAAAATCAATACAATGCATATACCCTGCCTTCCTAGTCCCCTGAAGAAGAGGAGAATAAATAATGCTTGTATAGGTATCATCCTTATGGAGAGAACATAAGCATATGTGGGTGTATTCACTGTATGTGAAAATCAATTTAAATTGTTTGTTTGCAGAAGAAAAGATCTGAAATCTATTAGTGGATTAGAATCTATGAATAGGATAACAAGAGGTCATCCTCTATTTGATGGTAATTGTAGGTTTTTCGGGCTGTTTGGCCATGTTTCGGAGGTTTTTCTTCCTAGCATTTTGCCAGTCTCTGTGGCTGGCATCTTCAGAGGCCAGGAGTTAGAACTCTGACTGTGTTCTGGTGTAGTGTATGGGATGTAGCTATGGGACCAGCTTTTTGTCCTTTTCACGAGATTGGGTAATTATGGTGATCAGGGTGGTTTTTTGTTATGAGTGTATTGTTGTGATAAGGGGCGAGGTGATCTGTCACTGTGATCTATGAGTGTCGTTAGCTAATCTTTTGTGTGCACTAGTCCTTGTGGCTGGCTAGAGTTCGTTGACCTTTTTGCAGGTTGTATTTTTCAGTGCTGGGAACCAGGCTTTGTTGAGTTTTAGACCTCCTCCTCCTCCTCCTCCTTCTCCTCCTCCTCCTCCTCCTTCTTCAGCTCTGCTGATGTTTGTGTGGTCTAACATAATGATTGCTGGTGTTGTCCAGTACTTCTGATTTTGAAATAGGATTTCATGTCCAGCTTGTTTCAGAGCATGTTCAGCTACTGCTGATTTTTCTGGTTGTTTTAGTCTGCAGTGTCTTTCATGTTCTTTCATTCTAGTGTGGATGCTGCGCTTTGTGGTCCCAATATATATCTGGCCACAACTGCAAGGTATCTGGTATACTCCTGCAGTGGTGAGGGGTTCCTTTTGTTCTTTGCTGACCATAATATTTGTTGGATTTTTATGGTGGGCCTGAATACTGTTTGTAGGTTGTGTTTTTTCAAAAGTTTCCCCATGTGGTTTATGACCCCCTTGATGTATGGCAGAAATACTTTATTTGTGGGTAGCTGTTTTTCTTCTTCAGTTCGGTGTTGTTTTCTCAGTTTGATGGCTCTTGTGATTTCATTCTTGGAATAGCCATTTGCCTGTAGAGCCCAATTCAGATGGTTGAGTTCTGTGATGAGAAATTGAGTTTCACAGTTCCAATTCGCACAGTCTACCAGTGTTTTGATTATGCCTCTTTTTTGTCATGAAGATGCTGGCCACAGAGACTGGTGAAATGAAGAAAAACCTCCAGGATACAGCCAAACAGCCTGAAAAACCTACAACAACCATTGGATCCCGTCCGTGAAAGCCTTCGAGAATACATCCTTTATCAGAATTTATTATACAGTAGTTGTATCCACCATGTTGTTATTGCTGATGAGAAGATTATGTATTGTCTCCCCCATAGAAATTAATGGTGGAAACTGTCTTTTTCTCTCTCTCTTTTGGCAATATTTTTATTACAGCTCTTATTCACTGATGATGCACTTCTGCCTCTGCCATTTCTTCAGCTTTTGAAAGTTTGAAGTCTTTCTGGAGTTCTTCTCCAGATGGAGAATTTAGAAAGGTAATTATGGGGTATGCACTGTTGTATTTTTATCCTATCTTGGGTTAGATTAATTTTTTTTGGGACCACATGTGATCCTAGAATGTGGTTCTTGGGGGAAAATGTCAAGTGGTACAATTACACCCTAAGCACCTCTTAGGGTGTTATTATACCACTTGACTAGTTCTATGAAATTTAGAAGACCTCATATCCTACAAAACCAGTTGGTTTGAGAACTAGGCCAAAATGACATCTCCTTTTTCTTTTGAGTAGGTGTAGTCTTCTCGGTGAACCAGCTGAGAAAAACTGAGAAAAAATTGACATTCCAAGTTGTTTTGTTTTTGTTGACACTTTGCTTTGTTTATTTATGCAGTTGGTTTAAGGAGCTACTACTTTAAGCTCTTCAATCCTTTCCCCTGCTATCCATGTGTCCCTATGGTTAAAAAACAAGGGCAGTTTCCCAAAGACAGGAAAAAACTGATTCAACCTAAAGCAAAAAGCTATAGTTGAAGTCATACTACTACTACTACTACTACTACTACTACTACTACTACTACTACTACCAACAACAACAACAACAAAAACAACAATTTATATTGTGCACTACACTAGAGCATATTCCAATAAAATCAATAACTTATAAACATGCAAGTTATCAAGAGTGATAATTCCTTCCATGCTGAAGATAAATCCAATCTGTCCCCTGTCCATCTCCCTGATTTTCCTGGTTTCTGGACTGCCTCTTTGCCTCGGCTGCTGGACAACGGTATCTTCAAATTGGAGAGGCTATGCTGCACTTCCTGCCTCCAGGCTGAAAGCTCAGATGTCATAATTTTTCATCTGTTGAGGTCCATTCCTAAGGCCTTCAGATCCTGCTTGCAGATATCATTGTATCACAGCTGTGGTCTCCCTCTGGGGTGATTTCCCTGCACTAATTCTCCATACAGGAGATCTTTTGGAATCTGACCATCAGCCATTCTCACAACATGCCAAACCCAATGTAGACATCGTTGTTTCAGTAATATATACATGCTAGAAATTCCACCTCATTCTAGGACTACTCTATTTGGAACTTTGTCTTGCAGGTGATACCAAAAATGCATCAGAGACAATGCATATGGAACATGTTCAGCCTCCTCTCCTGCTGTGCACAAATGGTCCAGGACTCACTGCAGTACAGGAGTGTGTTCAGGACACAGGCGCTATAGACCTAGATCTTGGTATATGCCGTCGGCTTCTTATTAAGCCATAGTCTCTTTATGAGTCTAGAGAACATGGTAGCCGCTTTGCCAATGCATCTAAATGTCCAGCTGGACATCTAGAGAGAGGGTGTCAGAGATTGTCGAACCAAGGTACACGAAATCATGAACAATCTCCAATTCTTGTGTAGAGATGGTAATAGAGGGAGGTGAGCCCATGCCCTGGCCTATGGCTTGTGTTTTCTTCAGGCTGATTCTTAATCAAAATCTTGGAAGGCTTTACTAAAACGATTCATGAGTTGTTGGAGGTCTTCAGCAAAATGGGAAACAACAGCTGCATCATCGGCAAAGAGGAAGTCCCGCGTGCATTTCACCTGGACTTTGGTCTTTGCTCGCAATCTAGAGAGATTAAAAAAACCCCAGCATGAATTGGCATAACTTCCATTTTCTCTTAGTCTGCTTTGGAGAATTCTAGCAAGGGATCAAGGTGCTGGATACTCACATGATTCCACTCTGTTCAGGGAGCAATACTAGATACAGTGGACCCTCGACTTACAGACGACTCGACTTACAGACTTTTCGAGTTACAGACTTTTCTGGCCGCAAAATTTAGATTCGACTTGCAGCCAGAGAATCGACTTACAGACCAGAAAAAAACCAAAATGGAACAAAAATAGAATAAAAACTGCCAGTTATGGGATTAATCGGTTTTCAATGCATTGTAGGTTAATGGAGATTCGACCTACAGACTTTTCGACTTGCAGCCACCATTCCAATACGGATTAATTCCGTAAGTAGAGGGTCCACTGTATATATATCTTCAGTCTCTAGACAACATCATCAACAACTGTACAACCTCAAACAGTGTTCCTGATCTGCACTGGGATCATTTGTACTTACAGCAGAAGAAGAGGGGGGAAGGGTTACAAAGTTGTACACTACCTGTAACTTGTAACTTGTAATTTGTAATTTGACCTCCCATTAGTATAACTACATATACTTGCTTGACTTGTTCTTGTGTACGAGAAGAAGAAACCACAGACGTGTGCAAAATCTCATTATTCACGAGCAAGTGAGATTTTCTTTGTCACTATAGATGAACGTTGTCATGTTGGTGAGAATGATATTTGCACAAATGTAAAAAGTATGCAGTCATACAAATTATTGTGGTTGCTGCTTTGTTGTTTGTATTATGGTTGCTGCCTTTTAAAAGATTGTATGCATCAGATGGATTGCAATCAGTCCTTCTGTCCTTTCTATGTGCATTTGCTTCTCAAAGAAGGGAAGCTAGTTCTGTACAGAGTCATTTTGCACTGGTAACTGCAGACACTGTGCTGGCAGCAAATACAGCATCTTGTCTTGCTCTTGTGCTGGAGGCAAGAAATTGTATGGGATTCTGAAATTTGTCATCAAATGTGCCCCACCATGCTGAAAGATACTGAACTGGGAACATGGCATATAACAACTATTCTTCACAACCTGCAATCCATCAATGGAGAAATATCTTCTCGTTCTTTATAGGAAATATACTCTAGCTTTCATCCTCATCAATCCCTAGGTAATATAATCTGGCCTCTGTTTGGGTAACCTCTTGGAAAGAAAGGTGATCTATAAATATAGGTTTTTTAAAAAGAGAGAGAGAGAGAGATCATCATCTTAAAACTGCAGGGCTGGAAGAGATGCTATGGATCATGAAGTCCAACTTCTGTCAAGGAGATACAGTGGGGAATCAAACTACCAACTTCTGGTTCAGATACCTAATTTCCAGATATCTAAACCATCTAGAATTGACTTTAAAAAACAAGACCAAACAAAACAAAGCAGCATACAAACTACATCCCATCAGCCAATGTGTTCATCTAAAGACAATAGACTGACCTCTGTGTTTATTCAGCTGTCGCCTGTATTTTCAGACATGGAGATGAGTCATTGATTCTTCATTCCAGTATTCATTGCTTGAGATAAACTGACCCCTACACATCTACCACTTATACATTCATTCGGCAACAACTGTCTTATGAATGAAGTTCAGTGCATACCTCTGGGCCACAATGTGCTTCTTGGTTCTCTGACTTTTTGTACCACCAATTGCAAAGAGTGAAATTCTAGAGAATGTGAAAGATTTCATACCTTGATGACATTCTGAGTGGTTCTTACAAAAGTATTGTCCAACTCTGGGGCTTTGTTTTGATCCAGGGTGAGATCAACAAGCATGCTTCAATTAATAGAAGAAGCAGATATCAACATTTGTATATTTAAAGAACAGACCACCGCAATCATTAAACAGGAAGCAGGTGCAGAGAAGAATGGCAGTCTGGATCCAAATAGCATAAATTACTATTTGTTTTCACTGGAAGTGTGGATGAAGAGAGATGAGAAAGGGCTCCCTGAAAGGCATATGAAAAATGAAAAGGTTTTGATGAATATGTATCACTTTTGTTATACTCCTTTATTGCTGGATTGATTTTATGTCCACCCTACCACAGTGAAATAAAGCAACAAAGCTACAGTCCTGTATATCTGCATTGTTATAAATGTACAAGGCACAGAAAACAGTATTATCAGGCCTTAAAAGTGACAATACAAATTAGCCTACATCAAATTACCTTGCAGAAAATAACCAAACGGTGTCTCCATTACAGATAAACAATGAAGCTGTAGCAGTCTGGCATGGGAATTTCAATTGTCTTGGGCCAGTCTAAGATCGCATCATAGTCCTGCCCTCCCCCCTCCAAATTTCAATTTCTACAAAGTATTCATTGCTGAAGTGTATTGCTGAAGCTACTATGGCAGTACTGTAATGTATTTCCCTTCTGCACTGCTCACATTGACAAAGCCACAAAGAGTAACCTATCCAGTCTCACTTTTGTGTGTGCACTCAATCAAGATGAGATACCATACTGTATTGCTTAGCAGAGTGGAGTAGTTACTACTTCTTGAGAGGAGTTGAAAAGGTATCCTCATTGTAGCCCTATATGAGTACCTGCTTGAGAATTTATGAAATATGGCACATTAAAACACACATACTGTATAACAAAATAACCATATTATCCACGAAAGAATTTGGGATATTAAACCTCAGACTCTGGCAGCTGATTTGAATTTAATTTGCTCTCCTCATTTTTATGGTTTGCCCCCTTTGTCTGTAACCAGTGCCAATTATTTTATCAATCTTATTAACCTACTGTGGTGCTGGACATTTATGCTGGCCAGATTTAATATATTTCTCTCAGCTGTTCTTTCTGGCAGATATAGTAAGATCCCCTTTAAGAACTGCCCGTGTATGGACTGCCTAGTGGAACCGGACTCAATTTCACATATTCTTCTTCACTGCCCTAAATTTAGCAAATTCTGTCAATTACTACTTAGCTCTGTTATTTCGAATTTCTCTGGCTCCCCTGAGAGCTTAATCTGAATGATGTTAGCAGATAAACAACCTGATTTGACTGAGCGTATAGCTGAACATCTTGCTATTGTAATAAACTAGGCTGACTGCTTGAAGAAGCCTTGACGTAACTTGAACATATTGATCTTATTGTAGTGGAAAGTATAATCCTGATTGTACGGTTACTGGTTTTAGAGCCAATAAAGGTTTTGATTGATTGATTGATCAAATTAAAGAAGTATCATTCCATGTTTTTATGTTTTTATTAATTTTACTGGAATGTGCTCTGCTGTAGAGTAGTTCTTTATTATTATTATTCAAAAACACCAGGAACAGTCAATCAAAATTATAAAAACATTGACTGGTATTATATAACAGATACAAGTTTTTACCAAAAACCTAAGTATCTGTTAAATATCAGCACAGTATGTATGCTGTTCCTAATATTGCCATTTTTTGTAGCTCTGATGGTGTGATTTCTGAAGTACTGTGTGAAATTTCTTGATATTGTTCCCAATTCCCTAATGACTGCAGGGACCACTGAAGTGTGTTTCATTCACAAGTGAGATGTTTTGATTGCCAGGTCCCTGTATTTTGTTTGTTTTTCCAGTTCTTTATTTTCAACTCTGGCATCCACTAGAAATGCAATATCAATGATCCAGACATTTCTTCATTCTGTTACTACTAGAGATGGGGACAAATATAAAAACGTATCGCTTTTTCTGACAAATACAGCCGATTCATTAAATATTCTTTAATCTGTATTTGTGGGTTCCAGAGACCCTCCACAAATATGAAGGGATGAATATTTACCCATTTTTATTCATCTGTATTTTTTGGAGTAGGAAATGGAGTAGGAAATGGAGTAGGAAATGGCAAGCCACTCCAGTATCTTTGCCAAGAACGCCCCATGATCAGAAACAAAAGGCTAAAAGATATGACGCTGGAAGATGGGCCCCTCAGGTCGGAAGGCGTCCAACATGCTACTGAGGAAGAGCGGAGGACAAGTACAAGTAGCTCCAGAGCTAATGAAGTGGTTGGGCCAAAGCCGAAAGGACGCTCAGCTGTGGACGTGCCTGGAAGTGAAAGGAAAATCCAATGCTGCAAAGAAGAATACTGCATAGGAACCTGGAATGTAAGATCTATGAACGTTGGGAAGCTGGAGGTGGTCAAACAGGAGATGGCAAGAATAAACATCGACATCCTGGGCATCAGTGAACTAAAATGGACAGGAATGGGCGAATTCAGCTCAGATGATTATCATATCTACTACTGTGGGCAAGAATCCCGTAGAAGGAATGGAGTAGCCCTCATAGTCAACAAAAGAGTGGGAAAAGCTGTAATGGGATACAATCTCAAAAATGATAGAATGATGTCAATACGAATACAAGGCAGACCATTCAACATCACAATAATCCAAGTTTATGCACCAACCAGCATTGCTGAGGAGACTGAAATTGAACAATTCTATGAAGATTTACAACACCTTCTAGAACTGACACCAAAGAAAGATGTTCTTCTCATTCTAGGGGACTGGAATGCTAAAGTAGGGAGCCAAGAGATAAAAGGAACAACAGGGAAGTTTGGCCTTGGAGTTCAGAACGAAGCAGGACAAAGGCTAATAGAGTTTTGTCAAGAGAATAAGCTGGTCATCACAAACACTCTTTTCCAACAACACAAGAGGCGACTCTATACATGGAAATCACCAGATGGGCAATATCGAAATCAGATTGATTATATTCTCTGCAGCCAAAGATGGAGAAGCTCTATACAGTCAGCAAAAACAAGACCTGGAGCTGACTGCGGTTCTGATCATCAGCTTCTCATAGCAAAATTCAAGCTTAGACTGAAGAGAGTAGGAAAAACCACTGGGCCACTCAGGTATAATCTAAACCAAATCCCTTATGAATACACAGTGGAAGTAAAGAACAGATTTAAGGAACTAGATTTGGTGGACAGAGTGCCTGAAGAACTTTGGATAGAGGCTCGTAACATTGTCCAGGAGGCAGCAACGAAAACCATCCCAAAGAAAAGGAAATGCAAGAAAACAAAGTGGCTGTCCAACGAGGCCTTAGAAATAGCAGAGAGGAGAAGGGAAGCAAAATGCAAGGGAGATAGGGAAAGTTACAGAAAATTGAATGCAGACTTCCAAAGAATAGCAAGGAGAGACAAGAGGGCCTTCTTAAATGAACAATGCAAAGAAATAGAGGAAGATAACAGAAAGGGAAAGACCAGAGATCTGTTCAGGAAAATTGGAGATCTTAGAGGAACATTTTGCGCAAAGATGAACATGATAAAAGACAAAAATGGGAGGGACCTAACAGAAGCAGAAGACATCAAGAAGAGGTGGCAAGAATACACAGAGGAATTATATCAGAAAGATGTGGATATCCCGGACAACCCAGACAATGTAGTTGCTGACCTTGAGCCAGACATCCTGGAGAGCGAAGTCAAGTGGGCCTTAGAAAGCCTGGCTAACAACAAGGCCAGTGGAGGTGATGGAATTCCAGTTGAACTATTTAAAATCTTGAAAGATGATGCTGTTAAGGTGCTACATTCAATATGCCAGCAAGTTTGGAAAACTCAACAGTGGCCAGAGGATTGGAAAAGATCAGTATACATCCCAATCCCAAAGAAAGGCAGTGCCAAAGAATGCTCCAACTACCGTACAATTGCACTCATTTCGCACGCTAGCAAGGTTATGCTCAAAATCCTACAAGGTAGGCTTCAGCAGTATGTGGACCGAGAACTCCCAGAAGTACAAGCTGGATTCCGAAGAGGCAGAGGAACTCGAGACCAAATTGCTAACTTGCGCTGGATTATGGAGAAAGCCAGAGAGTTCCAGAAAAATATCTACTTCTGCTTCATTGACTATGCAAAAGCCTTTGACTGTGTGGACCACAGCAAACTATGGCAAGTTCTTAAAGAAATGGGAGTGCCTGACCACTTTATCTGTCTCCTGAGAAACCTATATGTGGGACAGGAAGCAACAGTTAGAACTGGTCATGGAACAACTGAGTGGTTCAAAATTGGGAAAGGAGTACGGCAAGGCTGTATATTGTCCCCCAGCTTATTTAACTTATATGCAGAATACATCATGCGGAAGGCTGGACTGGACGAAACCCAAGCCGGAATTAAGATTGCCGGAAGAAATATCAACAACCTCCGATATGCAGATGATACCACTCTGATGGCAGAAAGTGAGGAGGAATTAAAGAACCTTGTAATGAGAGTGAAAGAGGAGAGTGCAAAAAACGGTCTGAAACTCAACATCAAAAAAACTAAGATCATGGCCACTGGTCCCATCACCTCCTGGGAAATAGAAGGGGAAGATATGGAGGCAGTGTCAAATTTTATCTTCCTGGGCTCCATGATCACTGCAGATGGAGACAGCAGCCCTGAAATTAAAAGGCGCCTTCTTCTTGGGAGGAAAGCGATGACAAATCTTGACAGCATCTTGAAAAGCAGAGACATCACCTTGCCAACAAAAGTCCGAATAGTCAAAGCTATGGTTTTTCCTGTCGTGATGTATGGAAGTGAGAGCTGGACCATAAAGAAAGCAGACCGCCGACGAATTGATGCCTTTGAATTGTGGTGCTGGAGGAGGCTCCTGAGAATCCCCTGGACTGCAAGGAGAACAAACCTATCAATTCTAAAGGAAATCAACCCTGAATGCTCACTTGAAGGACAGATCCTGAAGCTGAGGCTCCAGTACTTTGGCCATCTCATGAGAAGAGAAGAGTCCTTGGAAAAAACCCTGATGTTAGGAAGGTGTGATGGCAAGAGGAGAAGGGGACGACCGAGGATGAGATGGCTGGACAGTGTCTGCGAAGCAACCAACATGAACCTGACACAACTCCGGGAGGCAGTAGAAGACAGGAGGGCCTGGCGTGCTCTGGTCCATGGGGTCACGAAGAGTCGGACACGACTAAACGACTAAACACACACACATTTTTTTAAAAAAAACCATTTGGCTGATCGGCGGCAGAAAGGCAGCCGCCACCCCACACAGCCACCCAATACCACAGCCTACCCAACCACCCCTTCCTTTCCCTACCTTAGGCCCCACGTCACGCTACGCCACCCCCACTGACACCCTCTTACCTTAATCACTGCTGTGGAGGTCTTCTGTGTCAGCTTCTTGCTGTTTAATGTGCAGAGTTCTCTGACTGAAGAAAAACACACACACACACTCTCCTTCTACAAAAAGACACGTGTATTAACAAAAATATATACAAATATACAAAGTAGCAGACCTTCGGTGTGGCAGCAAAAATAGAGGCAAAGTATATAGAGGATAATAGCATAGAGGAAGGAGGAGATACATTCATGTTCACAATGTTCCCTTATATACAGTTGAACTGATGCTTCTGTCCAATCACTTCAAGTGTTACATCATCTTCCTTTACATGGGTGTTGCATCATCCACAGATGTTGCTTCTTCTTCTTCTTAGTCACTGTGACTCAGCATTTACACATGTGATCATCGTGGCAGTTCATTAATGTTACAGTCTGGAGCTGTTCAGGCCTATAAAATTCTCAATACTTTGACATTCTGGCCTCACAGCCACACATGTAAAAATGGAGACTGGCTGTCCTTTGCAAAGATGGCGGCTGCAGCTTCATTTAGGGTAGGGACGCTGCAGCTGCCATCTTTGCAAAGGGCAGCCTGGATTCCCTTACCCTGCTTTAAGGGAATCCAGGCTGCCCTTTGCAAAGATGGCAGCTGCAGCTTCCCTACCCTAAATGAAGCCACAGCTGCTATCTTTCTGAAGAGCAACCAGTCTCCCTTTTTACACGCCATGGCTGCGAAGACATGATGGAGGCCTGACAACAACTATTAAGGTATCGGGGTGTCGGTGGAAATGCGGTGGTGGCTAAGGTAAGGAAAGGAAGGGGGTGTGGGGGTAGGCTGTTGGGGTGGCTGCCTGTCAGCTTCTGATCAGCTGATCAGGGGCCAGTAGGCAGAATGGGCCATGTGGTGAATTATCCTGGGGGACCCAATTTGTGGGTGAATAACATGGATGTCCAATATCCAATCTTCGCCAACATTGGCAGGCATGTTGGGGAAAGACATAGGAAGCTCTGTTGTGATTCTGGAGTCTCTAAATACCTGGGGGAAGCTTTCTTGGGGGTCCTTTTTGTGATTATATAACTCAGGGCTTCATGATACAGTGTTCACTAAACCTTCAGGAGTTGTAGGAACATGTCTGAGGAAGCTTCCCTGCAAATTTGGTGTCTCTAGATGGTTGGGGGCCAGTGTTATAGCCATTTAAAATGCAAACAAATCAACAGATCGATTCATCAATTTGTCGCTTTGTCTAAGAATATTTGTATATTCGTATTCATTGATCCATTAACCTTGATGAATAACGGATCAAAATATATTGCCATTTTAAAAAATTTGTCCCCATCTCTAATTACTACTATGTGTGGTATGTTATTTTCAAGGTGTCTATCTGTTTGGATCTGGAAATCCCACAAGATCTTGACTTCCTCATTTCCTGAGACTTTCTCTATCTGAAGATTCCCACAGGTTTTTGGAGGGTGGCAAGTTATATTTTTTGCATAAGGTATAACTTTCCAGCCTCCAAAAAACCCCATGGGATAATGATGATGTAAATTGTTCCCCTCAGTTACTTGTTATATTTGTAGTAAACCACAGCCTCCAATTTTCTATATTAAATGTAATCTGTCTGCATTACTTTTTGGATGCAGTGTGCGATGTGTGTTCATTAATATGTGTTTTTCAATCCCATTTTTCTAATTCACTTTGGGTCCAAACCATTATTCAAGCTGGGTATCTAATTACTGGAACTGCCCATGTATTTATGGATTTGATTGTATTTTTGCCATTTAATTATGTTTTTAAAACTGTCTGCAGTCTTTTGATGCATTGTCAAATATTTAACTTTTGTGCACAGGATATTATCTGCTTCTAGTATTCCAAGGTATTTATAATTGTTGTCATTTAATAATTATTTTATGATATCACCATTTTTTAGTTCTATTCCATTTAATTTTTGGATCTCACCATGATACATATAGAGAATTGCAAAGCAGAGCAAAAAGCAAAATGTGCTGCTTATACACTGCCTCATAGCGCTTCAAGCACTCTCTGGGTGGTTTACAAGTTAATTATGCAGGCTACACATTGCCCCCCCCCCCAGCAAGCTGGGTACTCATTTTACTGACCTCGGAAGGATAGAAGGCTGAGTCAACCTTGAGCCGGCTACCTGGGATTGAACCCTGGGTAGTGAGCACAGTTTGGGCTGTAGTACAGCAATTTAACTACCATGCCACTGGACTCTTCTGCACTTTTGTGAAGTCCAAATTCCATCTGAATATTTTTCTAAACTTTTCCATTATTATTTAAAAATACCATAATTATAAAAACATTGACTGTTATTATATAAGAGATGCAAGTTTGAACCAAAAACCTAAGTATCCATTTAATATTGGCACAGTATGTATGCTGTTCTTAATATTGCTGTTTTTTAAGATCCTGATGGTGTTTTTTCTAAGATCTGCAACTGCTTATATTACCCTATGGAATTTCTTGATACTGTTCCTAAAGCCCCAATAACTACAGGGACCACAAGCAAGAGGATTTGATTGCTAGATGTCTTTATTTTGACAGTCTTTCGAGTTTTTTATTTCAGCTCGGCATCCCCTGGAATTACAATGTCAATTATCTGGACATTTTTATTCTATTACCACTATGTCTGGTGTTTTATGTTCAAGGTGTCTATCCGTTTGGATCGAGAAATTGTACAAGAGTTTGACTTCCTCATTTTCTGACATCTTCTCTATCTGATGTTTTCATGGGTTTTTGGAAGCTGGCAAGTTATATTTTTTTGCATAATGACCAGTGCACTAATTTTGCCAGTCTATCATGTATAATTTTGTAATCTGTGCAATCTTTGCACATTTGCAGATGTGGTGTGACACAGTTTCATCTTTTGCTTGGCAGAGTCGACATTTACTGTTAGCACTAATTCCTTGGATCTTAGTTTTCATCACATTGATTTGGAGTGCTTGTTCTTGTGCAGCAAAAATCAAGCCTTCAATTTCTTTCTTCAGGGTGCTCAATTTTAGCCATGCCCATGTTGAATTATTATCATGCTTTCAGTCAATATTTCTCAGGTGTTGTCCATGTAATGCTTTATTTTTCCAGTTTTTTAATTTATTTTCAAATTGTTGTTTCTTATATTAAGCCTTTGTTTCTGTTTTCAAAATATTTTCCATTTTCTCTCCATAAGTAATTTTTCTCTGCTTGTACTGATGTAATCATTTAGGTTTCTTTTTTCTTCCTCCACTACCTGCTCTATTTGCAGTAATCCATGGCCTCCAATTTTTCGTTGTAAACATAATCAGTCCACATCACTTTTTCGATGTAGTGCATGATGCATGTTCATTAGTTTCCATGTTTTCCAATCCAGTTCTTCTAATTCATTTTGGATCCAGCCTATTATTCCAGCTGGGTGTCTAATTACTGGAACTCCCCATGTGTTTGCATTGATTGCGTTTCCCCCATTTAATTTAATTTCAAGATTTTCTGCAGTCTTTTGATATATTCTTTTTCTGTCAGTTCTTTAACTTTTGTGTGCATGATGTTATCTGTTTGTAGTATTCCGGGGTATTTATAATTTTCATCACTTAATAATGATTTTATGATATTGCCATTTTTCAACTCTACTCCATCTTGCTTTTGGATCTTGCCACGGTGCGCAGCCAGAGCTGCACATTTGACAATAATATATCATAATTTTCTTATAAACTTAGTTGCAGTCAACTTATTTTTCTTTCTTGATGGAAGCCACAGTCAGACACGGATATCAACCTAATCAAGCATTCCAGCATGAAATCAAAGGCGAGATCAGGTATTTGATAAAGTAGAGGATGAAATTAAGTTCAGGGTTAGAATTTAGGTTCCAGGTAACACCCTGCATAGCTACTGGTGTTCTTCAACTATTAGTAGAAGGAATTACCTCTCTTCCTCAGACTTTGTGTCAACTGTTTTGACAGAAGCGGGGCCATGACACTTCTGTCCAGAGAACTAACCAGTTTTAGAAAATATGAAGAAAATGTATCATGTAACATTGGGGGCACAGTTAATATTGCATTCCCCCTCCCCAATTTTTCCCCTAAGATCCTGGTATCTAAAAGAGTTGTTTGGATTGTAATATTAAGAGATCAGAAGGTGTTCACTTTCTGCTTGAGGGAAGCAGTCCGAAATTAAGACTATCAATGAGAGATCCCATCACAAAGAAATGATAACTTGTTTTGATTTCTAAGCTTCCCAGGTACATCGCCTGTCCTTTCTATTATGCTATAAATGCATACAATCAATAAGTGATACATGCCATGTTTACCCAATACAGAAAGTCAAGAAAAAGTAATTTTCTCCTAGTGATTGAGACAAATATTGAAAGTCAAGGAACTGTTGGAAGTATTTTTCTTTATACTGGAGCTTCTACACTATGATATAGCAGTCAATATCAGCCCAGGATGGCTATGATTTCATTATTCATACTCAGTGCTTTTGGAAACTTATAAACTTGGTGAAGTTACATGTATTGACAACCAGCCTTGCTTACAAAAAAAGGGAAAAAAAGAAAAAAAAAGAAAAAAAAGAAAAATGGAAACGGATCATTGATTAAGCTCTATAATGGGTCAATTTCTCCTTCAGTTAAGCTGAAAACTACTGTCTGAGAAATCTCTGTGAAGAAGCTATGGAGAACAAAATCTAAACTGGGCACAAGATTCTTTCACTAAAGTCAATTGTTCAGAAAGAAATACTTTAGTTGTCTGAAAAGCAACGAAGATCAAACTGTGTGACATACATTAAATAATCTACAGGGTAAATACTAGTGTGATTTTATTGTAATATCCACAACCATTATCCTACAATGATAGTTGTACACACAATTTCTCTCTATATATCTGTCATTATATACTAGGAATGGGCATATCTCCTGCACATTTAAATTATTCTAAATTCATAAAGAAAAAGAACAAAAACAAACTTTTCACCCCTAACTCATAAGGAGCAAAGGGGTTTCTCCCATGCTTTATGAATCCTCCAGATGAGTAGGCAATAAAACAATATTGCTTTTGTAGTTATAATTAATTAATAACAGGCATGCAGAAGTGTTACTGTAGAATTTGATGACTGTTGTTTTGTGTTTGCTTTGCCTGGGGAACAAAGTTTAATCATGGAGGAAGCTGCTGGGCTGGTAGAGAGAGAAACATACAAATCTGAAGGTGAGAGGGAAATGACCAGCCGCTGGAGATATTTCAGTTCTATTATTTTTTTTATTTTGTAGCCCAGTGGTTCCCAACCTTCAGTCCCCAGATGTTCTTGGACTATTATTTATTTATTTATTTATTTATTTAATTTATATGCCGCCCACTCTACCCAAAGGTCTCTGGGCGGCTTACAACAATTAAAATTCAATGGAATAAAATAAAATGATTAAAATACAATTAAAATACAATTAAAATACAATTAAAATTGCCATCATTAAGACCCACAGTTAATGTTATTTCAATTAAAAGCCTTCTGGAACAGGAAGGTTTTGACCTGGCGCCGAAATATCATCAGTGTCGGCGCCAGGCGAATTTCAGTTGGGAGGGCGTTCCATAGTCTGGGGGCAGCTGCCGAGAAGGCCCTTTGTCTACAAGCCATCCCTCTTACCTCCTTGAGGGATGGCTCTTTCAAAAGGGCCCCCTGGCTAGATCTTAACAGCCGGGTAGGCTCATATGGAAGGAGGCGGTCCTTCAAGTATCCAGGGCCCAAGCCGTTTAGGGCTTTATATGTCAAAACAAGCACTTTGAATTGGGCCCGGACAGCAACTGGTAACCAGTGTAAATTATACAGAATCGGCTTGATGTGCTCTCTGGCGGCCCCACCACTCACCAGCCGCGCAGCTCGATTCTGAACCAGTTGCAGTCGCCGGACCGTCTTCAAAGGCAGCCCCACGTAGAGCGCATTGCAATAATCAATACGAGATGTTACCAGTGCATGTGTAACTGTCATGAGACTCCGCTCGTCCAGGTAGGGCCGTAGCTGGTATAATTTCCGCAGCTGAAGGAAGGCACCCCTGGCCACCGAGTCCACCTGAGCTTCCAAAGTTAGACTGGGGTCCAGGAGCACCCCCAGGCTGCGGACCCTGTCCCTTAGGGGGAGTGTAACCCCATTCAGGACAGGGAAGTGGCCCTCCAACCTGTCCGGCGAAGCACCCACTAACAGCACTTCCGTCTTGTCTGGATTGAGTTTCAATTTATTAACCCTCATCCAGTCCATTATCAGGTCCAGACACGAGTTCAGCACAGAAACCGCCTCACCTGGATTGGTGGAAAACGAGAGGTAGAGCTGAGTGTCGTCAGCATATTGCTGACTCCTCAGCCCAAACCTCCTGATGACCTCTCCCAGCGGTTTCATGTAGATGTTAAACAGCATGGGGGACAGTATCGAGCCCTGAGGAACCCCATGACATAAATGCCATGGGGCAGAGCAACTGTCCCCCAGCACCACCCTCTGGATACGGTCAGCTAGGAAGGAGCGGAACCACCGTAAAACAGTGCCCCCAACTCCTAACCCAGCCAGCCTATTCAGAAGGACACCATGGTCGATGGTGTCGAAAGCCGCTGAGAGGTCCAGGAGTATCAACAGGGTCACACTCCCCCTGTCTCTCTCCCGGCAAAGGTCATCATACAGGGCGACCAAGGCTGTCTCTGTACCAAAACCCGGCCTGAAACCCGACTGAAATGGATCCAGAAAATCCGTTTCATCCAGCAGCGCCTGGAGTTGCCCGGCCACAACCCGCTCCAACACCTTGCCCAAATAAGGGAGGTTCGCCACTGGTCGGTAGTTGACCACCAGCCTTGGGTCCAGGTTAGGCTTTTTAAGGAGTGGTCGAATTACCGCCTCTTTCAAGGCGGTAGGGACCACTCCCTCTCTCAGAGAGGCGTTCACGGCCTCCTGGACCCAAGTGCGAACCCCCCTGGCAGATCTTCCAATTAGCCAAGATGGGCAAGGGTCGAGCGGCGTGGTGGTAGAATGGACAGATCCAAGCACCCTGTCCACATCCTCGGGTCTCAACAATTGAAACTCATCCATTAAAGTTTGACCTAAGCACGGCACACTGGACACATCTTCCGATTTTGCAGTAACAGTGGAGTCCAGCCCACTGCGAATCTGAGCGATTTTTTCCTCAAAATGAATAGCAAACTCATCACAGCGAGCTGATGAGCAATCCGGGACCTCCACCGGGTTTCCCGGTTGAAGAAGATCCCGGACCACCCGAAACAGCTCTGCTGGACGACATTCTGAGGAAGCAATGCGGCTGGAGAAATATTGCCGTTTCGCCAGCCGTATTGCCACGAAATAGGCCCGATAATGGGCTCTAAGTCGTGTTCGATCGGATTCCCAGCGGGACTTCCTCCACCTGCGCTCTAGCCGTCTCCCCTCTCGCTTCATCGCCCGCAGTTCAGAAGTATACCAGGGAGCTGTCTGGGCTCGGCGAGCAGGGAGAGGGCGCTTAGGCGCAATCGTGTCAACCACCCGGGTCATCTCCCTATTCCATAGGGTGACCTGAGCTTCGACAGGAGCGCCAACCATATCAGACGGATACTCCCCCAGAGCATTCAGGAATCCATCTGGATCCATAAGTCTCCGAGGGCGGATCATCTTAATAGATCCCCCACCCTTGCAGAGGGAAGAAGAAGCTAATAGACTAAACTTGACCAGGAAGTGGTCTGACCATGACAATGGGGTCACAACCAGCCCCTCCACATCCAAACCACCATCTTCCAGTCCCGTTGTGAAAACAAGGTCCAAGGTGTGGCCCTTCTCATGTGTCGGGCCGATGACACATTGAGACAGTCCCATGGTTGTCATGGCGGCCATGAAGTCCTGAGCCGCCCCGGTCAAGGCAGCCTCAGCATGGATGTTGAGGTCCCCCAGCACCAGCAGCCTGGGAGTCCTCAACACCAGGTCCGAGACTGCCTCCGTCAGCTCAGGTAAGGAGACTGTTGGTACGCAGCAGGGTGGGCGGTACACCAACAGAATCCCTAATCTGTCTCGTGAGCCCAACATACAATACAGGCCCTCAAGACCTCCTCTCAAAGGGATAGGAAGCCTGGTCAAGGAGATAGAACTCCTATAGACTATAGCAACTCCCCCTCCCCGACCCTCCGAGCGACACTGGTGCTGGACTGAGTACCCAGGAGGACACAGCTGGGAGAGGGGGACACCACCTTCCTCTCCCACCCAGGTCTCAGTAATGCACGCCAGGTCAGCACCCTCATCCAGAATTACATCATGGATGAGGGCAGTTTTATTTTGTACTGACCTGGCGTTCATCAACAGCACCGTGTGGCTCGAGGGTTTGCTGATATGGTCGCCTGATACCATTTGGTTGGAGGTAGGACTAGAAGAGGGGATAGATGTAAGATATCTAACCTCTCTTCTCCTACGCGGGCATGTTCTACCCCCACCACCATTCCTTCCCCTACCCAGCACCACCTCAATGGCTGCCCCCTCCAACGCCCTCCCCCCTTCCTGTTCCATCAGGTCCACTGTGGGTCTCTATGCAACCTGATGGCAATTAGTAATACTAACAGTTAAAACAAACAAACAAGAACAAACCCACACACCCTTCTAATGCCCCTTCTCCCCTCCCAGCCAGATGGCTGGTGTTGAGGAAGGGGTGGGGTGGCCCCAAGCAGCAGCAGCACCAGCAGCAGCAGGGTCTCGGTCCTGAAAGGCAGGGGAGCGCAAGCCAGAAATTCTCCCAGACACGTCTCTCACCCGTGCCTGGGGACGGCAGATATTGCAGGCAACTCCCCCGACGTCAGGAACGCTGGTCTATGAGGGTCCTGGCACAAGCTTCCGGCTTTTATGGTCTCCCTCCCTCCCAGCCAGGTGGCTGATGTTATGGAAGGGGGTGGGATGGCCTGAAGCAGCAGGAGCAGTAGCAACAGGGTCCCAGTCCTGAAAAAGGCCGGGAAGCGCAAGCCAGAAATTCTCCCAGACACGTCTCTCACCCGTGCCTGGGGACGGCAGATATTGCAGGCAACTCCCCCGACGTCAGGAACGCTGGTCTGTGAGGGCCCTGGCACAAGCTTCCGGCTTTTATGGTCTCCCTCCCTCCCAGCCAGGTGGCTGATGTTATGGAAGGGGGTGGGATGGCCTGAAGCAGCAGGAGCAGTAGCAACAGGGTCCCAGTCCTGAAAAAGGCCGGGGAGCGCAAGCCAGAAATTCTCCCAGACACGTCTCTCACCCGTGCCTGGGGACGGCAGATATTGCAGGCAACTCCCCCGACGTTAGGAACGCTGGTCTATGAGGGTCCTGGCACAAGCTTCCGGCTTTTATGGTCTCCCTCCCTCCCAGCCAGGTGGCTGATGTTATGGAAGGGGGTGGGATGGCCTGAAGCAGCAGGAGCAGTAGCAACAGGGTCCCAGTCCTGAAAAAGGCCGGGGAGCGCAAGCCAGAAATTCTCCCAGACACGTCTCTCACCCGTGCCTGGGGACGGCAGATATTGCAGGCAACTCCCCCGACGTCAGGAACGCTGGTCTGTGAGGGCCCTGGCACAAGCTTCCGGCTTTTATGGTCTCCCTCCCTCCCAGCCAGGTGGCTGATGTTATGGAAGGGGGTGGGATGGCCTGAAGCAGCAGGAGCAGTAGCAACAGGGTCCCAGTCCTGAAAAAGGCCGGGAAGCGCAAGCCAGAAATTCTCCCAGACACGTCTCTCACCCGTGCCTGGGGACGGCAGATATTGCAGGCAACTCCCCCGACGTTAGGAACGCTGGTCTGTGAGGGTCCTGGCACAAGCTTCCGGCTTTTATGGTCTCCCTCCCTCCCAGCCAGGTGGCTGATGTTATGGAAGGGGGTGGGATGGCCTGAAGCAGCAGGAGCAGTAGCAACAGGGTCCCAGTCCTGAAAAAGGCCGGGGAGCGCAAGCCAGAAATTCTCCCAGACACGTCTCTCACCCGTGCCTGGGGACGGCAGATATTGCAGGCAACTCCCCCGACGTCAGAAACGCTGGTCTGTTAGTGCTGAAGGCTTCTGGAAGTTTTAGCCCAAGAACATCTTGGGACTCAAGGCTGAGAACTAGAGATGGGGGATATTCATATATTAATACAAACACCCCCACACAGCAGGAATTAATGAAGGTCTGGCTCCCTGGAGCCAGACCATCCACTCACGCATTCAATGGTGGTGGTGGCCCCCCTCCTCCTTCCAATCGCTCCCAGAGTCCTGCTCAGCTAGCTACTCCTGGCAATGAGAGGGAGTATGAGTCTCTCTGCAAGGCTGAGTGGCACTCCAGGAGCAATTGAAAGGAAGAGAGGGGCCACCACTAGACGCGTGAGTGGATGAGTGAACCCTCATTAAGTTCAGCTGTGCAAGTATATTTGTATACGAACAGCCCCATATCTATCGAGAACCACTGTTGAAACTCATAGACTGAGTTACAGAATAGGTATGTATATTCTACTCTTCGATTCTGTATCTCATGGACTGAGTCCTCACAACAGTTGTGATCATGTTGAATGTAACTTTTCATTTTTGCTGAGAACCTATGAACACACAGCCAATGTCTCTGGCATGTTTCCTGTTTGTCTATACCATACCTTCTAAAAAAGGCTTGTTAAAGAGTAAAAGGGGGTCAGACTCTGGAGTGCCAGGTGCCTCAGGCTCTTCTCAGCAAAGGTCATGACACTGTCCAACAAACATTTCTATTTTAATCAGAGGCATGCCCTGGTATTGTTGGAAGCTGCATTGCTATCTTTCAATTAAGCGAAGAAAACTGGTATTGTAGGTCTTTTCGGAAACATATTGTTTAAAAATATAGGTCGCAAAATTTGCTCTAAGCATATAAGCATCTTCCTGATGTTTTAGCTTTTATCTGTAAGATAATATTAAGTATTCACTGCAGCTGAGAATCCAGAAGTCTCTTAAGAATGCCATAAGATTTTAGAAGTATGCTAATCATGGGATGTATCATGAAACAGGTGATTGAAGTGGGAGTGCTTGTCAGCTTCAAAAACATTGCCACAGATTCGTGATGTGCCATTAGGGCAAGGGAGGGAAGATGTACTAGGCATGCATGAAGATTTCTGAGGAATCCTAAATAATGTAGATGACCTTCATAAAGGAACACATATCTGTAGTCATGAGTTCATACAAGCATCAATCCTAGATAACATCTTGGTGCACCACACATTTAAAGATGGCCTATAGATCAAATTAGGGATGTGAAACTCACAGCCACTCACTCTCAGTAAAAAAATTGAGGAGGGGGAGGGAAAGGACCCTTTTCAACTCATACTGAGCTCTCTGTATAAAATCACAGCAGGGAGAATCAGCAATTGCTGCAAAAGCATTACAATTCCTGGGCAAAATGGCATCTTCCCTACCCCCCCCCCCAAAAAAAAAATCACTGGGATTATCATGGAGCTGCACAGAATTTGGCAATGTACAAAGAACAGGCAAAAAAAACCCCTGAGGGATGGAGCAATGAGGAGCAGGAAAAACAATGCTGGGGACCTATTTTTGCAGGAAGCTGAAAAATATGGCAAAAATTCTCAGTCTTGGCAAGAATTCTCAGCATGGCAAGACTGGAGAAAACCACCAAGATTGAGAAATGTGTTTTCAAATATTTTTCTCATCCTTAGAGCAAATGTTACAAGTTGTTCTTAGAGCGTATGGCAAAGGGATGATTGGGGTGGCCACATCAAGTTATATAAATGAAATAAGGAAATGCTACTTAGAAGTAAAACTTTACTTTTCCTCAGAGCCCAGCAAGAAATTGAACCCTAGTCTGTGCTGATCTATCATTGTCTTCCATAAGCCACCTGAAATCACATTGCTAATGACATTAGCATCGATGTCGGTGGGGGTTAAGGATGTAAAGAATACCCACTAAAGTTTTCGTTCTTGTCATTTTTGACTACTTTGACTCCACGAGTGCCTCAATAAAAGATTTTTCAAACTCTCACCACCAGATGAGAATGAGATAAGGAGCACTCCTCCCCCTCTTATCAAGATCTATGTATGTTACACAATTTAACACTGTGCAGAATGATTGTCCTCTCCCTTGGATGTACATGAGTGCCCATGTGTGTGGATATACATGGCAAACACAGAATGATAAACAAAAAGATGCAGTTACCCCATGTTTGTAGTCTGTAAAAGTCAACCCAAAAAAACACCAGCCTTTCTCATTTCACATAGTTTGTTGTTCAAGATAAAGAGTCATTTGCACAAATGTGCACAAACCATAGTTCTTGTCCTTGTCCCAATCTTTTGTTTGGACCTTGTAAAATATCTCTCACACCCAAGGTGAATCACTTTATGGTTTCTTACTTACCTGTGCAAAGATGAGGCAAGCTAAGAATTTCATTTCTACTAGTGAGAAAGAACAACCCTTGCTCATCTGTATTACTGAGAAGCTCAGAGATTCTGGGGTTTTATTTACATGAAGAGTTGGAACTGGTATGACACCAGTATATGATCAAATATTTCTGTTGCCTTGATAAAGTGTTGCATGGGCACAGAGCTCATGGTATATAGGAGAACAGGAAATCTGATGGTAGCATGCACACTCTTTGACTTCCATGCAATATGTAGTCCATCATCAGCTACTCTGTTATAACTTGCTTAAAGAACATGGCTATGGGATATGCAATGTGTGTAGTGTTTACCCCAAAATGGAATCAGTGGGTTATATTAATGGAAACCCAGTCATTCCCAATGAAACCATTTATTTTGTATACTTCTATCAACATATTTCTAGGAAGGCTTTTGCAATGCTCATTTGGCTCACTTTAATTCAGCCAAGCAGAAAGATTTCTCTTTCCTTCCTAAGAACTGAGCTATGAGTCTCTTTAAACTGTTATCACCCTTGTGTTTGAACAAACAGCATCCACTCACTTGCCACTTGCTCACTCTTGGGTTGCGGGACTTGGCATGGACACGTTCAAGGTCATACAACAACAAGAATCACTTGGGATTCATTTAGCCCACAGCTTGTTCCTGGTGATCCTCCCTTTCATACATTTCTTGGACCAGAGTGCTTCAAAGCTTGTCACGATTCTACCACTTACTTTGCCCAAAGAGAATTTCTACATTGCTGTCTAGTTTAATCCCTTGTTTTAAAATCACTCATAAGGCTGTGCCCCTTTTTGAACACATGCACAAACTTCCGCTTTATGGTATAGCCCAATTATACAGTGAGTTCATTCCTTCTAAGGACAGTCTGTCTGTCTGGAATAAATGTCCATAACCGTGAGCTTTTACCAGTCATTCAGGACCCTTGGGAACCATGCCTCGTCATTTGTAGAATCACTGCTTATATATGGCTGACTCCAAGCCCAATGACTGAGTTACATGAATGGCAAACTAAATGTTAATACATTGGGTGAGGTTCTCCAAGGTCATGACCGGATCCCAAGCAGTGCTTGAAACTCTTCAGAAATTAATTCATCACTTAGTACATTTTACAAATAACTCATTAACATTGCTCCTTATTCCTTTTTAAAGAGAGTACGTTTTTAGTTTTTTTTTTAATTAGTGACCAAAATCCTATTGGATTTTTAAGACCCTATAAATCAGAAATAACTTGACAGCACACAAGTATTATTATCTGTTTTGAACTACATCTTATAATAAACATTCCCTATATTGTTTTCTTCTTTTAAGCCCCTTTAGTTCAAAGAAGGTTCTACCCCTGCAAGAAGCTCATGAAATCACTTGTGCCCCTAACTTATAAAATCTGAAGTTTCAGATTCAGAGCACAATGTTGATGTGATGTATTTAAGTTCTTGTAATGTGACATGTGGTTCAGTTTGGAGCAATGAAAATAAACTGAACTTTAAATCAGACTTAATCCGATGGCACTGGATCCCACCTGTTGGTATAGCAAATACAGTATGTTGTGAATGAAAATAATACCTTGTGGCTCCTTAGGTCAAAAAACATTGTTTCAAATAACAGTAGACTGGGTGGACTAGTCAATAAATGGTATAAAATGGTATATAGTAAAAATTTTAAAAAATTATATCGATGGCTTTTGTGACACACCAGCTGTTCCGTTCCTTAAACTTCTGCACAGCTGTAAGAATGAGTTAATGCTTCATCTCTCACTGAGTAGACGGAGCCGTCATAGGCAGCTACCCAAAGCACTGAAGACAGGGGCAAAAGGGAACAAGTGGTTGTCTGCATCCCAACCAAAGTCTAATGGATACTACAAATGATACCACATTGAAATCACAGTTTGGTAGAGCTTAGAGGAAGTGATTACAGAATAATGACTTAATGTGATTAAATTAGCTTTCATTGAGATAATCCTAGATTATGCCATCCTTTTGAATGTTGTGACTCAGGAGTGTGACAATATTACAAACAAAGTGTAATATTGTGATCTGCATTTCAATTCCAAGCAGGAGTGGAAGAAAAATCCAATATTGGTTGCCCAAGAAAGTTCTGCTGTTCTGTAACATGGCTTATGCATCCTTATTCTTGAGACAATACATGTATCAATGCCTCATTGCATTTCTACACCCATCGCAGTGACAGTTTCTATATAATGTGGAAAAGATTGGTGGATTTAGGACATTTGTAAAGCGTACAAAGGTCTGAAGTACAAAGACCCCACTTAGATGGAAGGATTTAAACCAATCAATACCTTTCTGGAAACATTACCCCCATTTAAGATGACAGGATGGAAGGAGGCTTAAATCCAAATGATAGTGCTCAGCTGATGTCCCCAGCTGCCCATTTGTATTCTAACTATTGCTCATCATTCTTAAAACACAAAGGTGAGGAACATTTTCAGTTCTCCAGACGGTGCTGGAATTCAGCATGGCCAGTGATTGGGTTTGGTGACAATAGAAACCACTTTAGATGTTCAGAGTTCCAACTTTTAACTTCAGAAGTGAGATATATTATATAAGAAAAAATTATAACCTAGAAAATTTGTGTTCTTCCATCCTCATTTTTAAGAACAGAAACTGTATCTGAGCAAGCCATGTTGATTTTCCCCACCCATGGTTTGGTAAACAAGGATAAACATGGCCACACAGAGGGATAACCTGGTGGTGTAAGAAGGGCAGATGCCATCTAAGTGAATGCTACCTGCTATTCCAAATCTAATGAGTTTTTCTTAGTTTGGCACCTGCGCATGCAGTGTGCAATTGAATAGACAGGGTGATAAGTGCACCATCCCATTACAAACCACCCTGATAAGAAGTGAAAGAGAGAAATCAATGTTTGTGGGGGCTTGCTAGTTGGCTATCGAGACCCAACCTCATCCAAGCTGTTGCTAACTTTTGCAAGTGAGGCTAAAATCCCATGCCTATCTGTCTGGAAAATGCCCCTTTGTATTCTGTGTGGGTAGACATATATAGAACTACCTTTTCTTCCTGCTCCGCTTGTACATTAATATTAATGTACAATAATCTTTTTTAAAGCTAGGAATGAAAGCTCAAAAACCAGTTCCTGATATGCAAACTCATGGGCAGAAGGAGAGATAACGAAAGAACAAAGCATTATAGGATGATTGGGGAATATCTTGTTGCTGAAAGGTTATGAGTCTGAACCAATTGTTTTGTGCTGGCAAGAATGTATTTCTCAGGAGAGAGAATGACCGCATCTTTGTCTGCCATCTGGATGTGCCTAACACTTTGACACTGTGATCCTACAATGTGTATCCTGAATAAATCCCACTGCAGTCAATGAGGTCTACTTGCAATCAAGTAGGAAGGGATTATAGCAGTATTCACTTCATGCAAACCCTACTGAACTCAGTGGGACTTACTGTATTTGTATGTAAGCATGTAGAGAGTATCACTGTTAAAAGTCATCTGAGTGTTCTTTAAGTTTATATACATTTAGGTTCCTTCACTGAACTAATCAAAAGAATGTCTCATCCCCATTGAGACTGCTAGACTGGGAGGGCCGAGGTCAAATTAGGGGAGACAAGCAGTAACATATTGACTTTTAAATCAAATATACACTTTTTTCTGAAAACAGTTCGACTGCATAGAACAGAGAAGCAGAGGTGGGAGACAGGCATCCAGAAAAGGAATGGTTATGTAATGTATTATATGAATTTTCCCCAAGAGCAGTGGTTCTTTTATAGAAAGCAAATTAACATTAATGCACTAAATTCATTCAGGAAAAAAGCATTAAGGAGGATTGCTTTTACAAAGTAACAGTGCAAATACTTTAAAGTAAAGGTAAGCTGCTTAAGATACATATTTTCCCAATGATAAATTTAATTTTGTTCTTTTTGATATTAATTTTGAATGTTCTCAGGCAATGTGCGTGCCATGCATAAAGGCAGGAAAATAATCAACCCAGACTAGTTAAAGGGAATGATTGGAGGACTTCTTCCTACACTGTTAAACAATTAAAGATAACAACCATTGTTTGCATTCCCTGTGTTTTAGCAGCAGTCCTCGTAGTGTGCATAGAGAACTTCAAATTATGTTAAAAGGAAGAGAGAGATTAAAAAGTAAAAGCAAAGATAATGACTATTCCTATCAGTCTCAGGCCACCTTTTAACAGCCAGTAGATGTCATTCTATCTCTACTCCAATGCCGGTTTATGCTGCTTTGATGCTATCTTTCAGAGTAGCAACTGGAAGGAAGGACATGATTTGTTTAGCTTCCTCCTAATCAATGCACCAGTTTATATCTTTCCTTTCAGTAATGCAAAATGTCAGAGTGTGAAATTGGAATTTTATGATACACCTGGCAACCAATATTCTATTGTCTTTCTGTCATTTATTACATTTTATTAATTTTTTCCAGCAACACCAAGTCTTGATGCAACAGAATACTTCATGTTGTTCTTGCTTCTGTGTTTGCACCTATATCTCTATTTATTTCTATATTTACATCTTTATCTGTTTCTGTATCAATAGCTGGTGTGCTGTTGGTTCTTAAGTTACTAAAGATATGAACAGGACAAGGTCATCCCAGGACATTTTTCCACCTGAGACAAAGGACACGATGGCATATCCTGCTCCCAGTTCTACAAAGAAAAGTAAACTGGGCTAGTGGTGATTCTATCTAAAGTCAGCTCCAGGTAGAGAACATTGCCCTGTACTGTACTTGAGAGCAATAGGCTAGTTTAGACAGTTCAGGGCAGGCTGTATCTCACACACAACTCAATCTTCTTGTTCCAGCTTCTTTTCATTGTTCAGTACCTCATGCCATCTGCCACCCAAGGCTGTCACTCCATTCTGCCTAATGGTACAGCTGATATAGGACTAGGTTGTTGTTAGTGAACAACTAGTAGATCTTAGTAGTCTGTACTCAACCTCTTGGAAAACAACATGATTTTACTACGTTGCCTTTCAAAAGCCCATCAGTGATGGTTTGTCATTAAGAAACAGGATTTACAATAGATTTGTGTGTGATTAGCCATGCAATTGTTTAATAATAAAGCAGGCTCTTGTTTCAAGAAGAATCCCTTCGAATTCACACTTTCAAGCAATGAAAAATAATTAGAGAATGGGATGTTCACATTTGTATTCCCGGGGATATGAATATCGGCACCATAGGTGCCTGGGAAAACCAGACCCTCTTCCCCTCCCCTGAATTGGCAGGTTCATTTGCTGCTAGCTGTGTGGCCCACACAACCAGCGTTGTTTTCAGCCAATGTATAGGGGCAATTAAAGGCTATCCAAGGGCTTCTGAAAAACTCAAGGTTTGATTCAGGACACCACACCTTTAAGTCTTGTAGTCCAATCCACCACTGTCATGTTTACAACACTGGATATGCAATGAGTGCCTGTCTACTTTGATCTACTGAGTGAGCGCTACGATGCTTGCTTTGGGAGGTGAAAGCAGAGCCTATGGCTGTGGGAAAGCACATTAATAAGCAGAACCTGAAATGAAATTTCCAACTCCTAAGTATCAGCTTGGGGCTCTAGTCTGTTTTATATTCTATCTCTTGTATCTGGCTGGTAGTAGTTCTAGCCTAGCACAGAATGTGCATGAATCACAGTGCTGTATGGCTGTTAATATATGCAGTGGTCTTAGCTGCGGGCAGTTGATAACATACATTCTTCCCAAGAGACCCTAACTGTGTATGGGAAATGCTAGTTACTTTAATGAATCAGAGGAAGTACAATTAAATGAGCTCACAAAAAGCTAGTATGTACAAAAGAGGAGAGAAAACAATGTGTGCTAAGGCACAATCTATCCTCCCCACCACCACCACCACCAACTTCACAGAAGTCATTGTTTTTATCTTCTGGACCCCCTGAAGTGTACATCATTAGTCAAAGAGAGATCATACCTCCTTGGCTTGGGGCCGATAAATAGCAAAACCAAACAGTGCCATTCCGGGCTTAATGAGTCCTTTCTAACTGAGACTTTGAAATACTGTACAATGTACACAGAATAACAAATTTCTCAGATAAAGGTGAGGGAAGGAGTTGAGCTTGTCTTCCTAGGGGGAGTCTATGAAAGCTCCAAAACAGTTTGAGAGACCTATGCAGAGATTAGCAAAGAACTGATCACCTTTGTCCTTTGAAAAAGATTTAAAGGGTTTTGCAGCATAATCCAAGAGCTGTTGTTCTTGGGAGTCAATCAGGGCACAATTCTTTAAATGGATGCAATCCCACCAGGGATGGTGCCTAGAGTTCCCTCATGAACACCATACCCATGTACGGTCGTGCATGAGTCATAAGAACATAGGGAGTTGATGTATTCAGGTTCAGACCATTGGCCCATCTAGCCCTACATAGCTGAAACTGACTGCAAACGGCTCTCTGGGGCTTCAGGTAGGACTCTTTCTACGTTCAATGGATGTACATTACACTCTGTCCTCACAGCAGTTCTGTGAGGAAGGGTGATGTGAGAGTCACAGAATGGCCCGAGGCTACTCAGTGAGATTTAGGGTGAGTGAGGATTTGAACCTGAATCTCTCCAGTTCCAGCATTCCGTTATGAAAAGCTGTGTTTCAGCTGGAAGGAAGAAAAAAAAAGACTGGGGAAGAGGAACATCCCGAATGTTTTGTGTCTCTATCAGAAATCTGGAGCAGGAACACCAATGTATTCACAGACCCACTCCTTTGCCCACTCACTAAATCTTGTGGCTAGTCTTCATCGGACTCTTTCCATGATTTCAGCTGTGAATTCTAAGATTGCCTAGAACACTTACCTATAATGAGTACAGCTTTATGGAATCCAATAACTCCCTACATACTGAAATGTAATTTCTTCCCCAATCAAAGCATAAGGAAACTGTCAATATTTTATAGTGCAGAAGCACCAGTATGGCAGCTCTTCTGCAATCTTAAGATCCATTTAGTTGAAAGATGAGATTAATTTTAAAAAATGCAATTAACTAATGCTGTGCTTTGGTCCCCTGATCCAATGTGGTAAGTAGTTTGAGGCTATGATATGCATTCCAATCTGATTTGATTTGTGCCCCAGATCCAAGTTGATGGGTAAGCTTTCAGATGGCTTGGAAAACCAAAATGAATATAACTTTTCTGGTTTTGTACTGAAGTACATGGAATTTAGAGACATGATAAATCCTAACAAGGGAAATAAATGTTGTGAATTTCAGACACCTAACTTCAGAAGTTTTCATAGCAGATACCTTTAAATAATCACATGCCATCAATTCAATTCCAATTTATAGTAATTCGTACAGCAAACATTTTCTAGGTAAAAATGTGGTCTACCATTCCTTTCTCCTGGGGCATCATGGAACAGTGCACCTTCTCAGAACTACAAAGGATTGTTCTTGCCCAACCAGCCCAGATTAAGGGGCAAGACACAGGTGATGGGTTTAAACCAAGGCCACAACTTTATTCTACACTTGAATGTTAATTTCCCCTTTTTGACAGGAGAGGCTACTGTCGCGCAGAATCCTGATAAGGAGCCCCAAAGTCGTGCTGTCCTCTGTACAACCTGGCTGCTGCCTGCTCAAGCCTTGTCACCCTAGGCGAATGGTAGCCTAGGAGGGTCTCTGTGTACCCCCCACCCCTGGCAATGAAATCTTGGGATCCATAATACAGGAAGGAGGGATGGACTAGCAGCTTGGGAACTCATTTGAGCACCTTCTCACACTACCAACTTCTGTGACCTTTTAAAAGATAGCCCACACCCGATCAACTCATTAATCCTGTGAGTAGTTAGTGTGGGATAGGCAAAAATAATCCCTTTTGTTCAATATGCCAATCAGGTATAGCAGGCCAAAGATTCCTTTCCGACCCCTCAGTGACCAGCTCATCCTGATTCCACAGGGTGGATGGGTAGGCTGCATGCCTCAGGAAACAGGCTGAGTCAGGAGAGAGCCATTTTGAAGGCTCACCTTAACCCCACCCCCTTCCTGGCCAGCATGATGCACATTCCTGCAAGAGGGCAAAGAACCCCTGTAACCACAGCTCCATGCATTTGCAGAGAAGGACCTACTCCCAGAACGCATGGTGGGGGAATGAACTCCCCAACTCTGGCTCTACAATGAGATACCTAACTCACTGAGCTATCCAGTGAGCACTTGTCTGAAAAGAAAAGAAAATACTTGAATGATCTGTGTCCCACATGATTCAATTTGTGTTCTGGACGCAACTCAATTTGTCACTTCACTTTGTTCCAGAAATGTATCTGCCTGCTCATTTCAATATAGATCTCATACAAATTAGTCCAGATCAGGTAGATTCAGTTTGAAATGTGGGGTTTGTGCAAATCTGGCACTCAGGCCTACAATTAATATGTATTTTTTTAAAAGGAAAGTTTCAGCAGCCTTGGAATTTTAATGGGAGAAGAACAGAAGATTGTTTATCTCCACACTAATGATCTGGCCATGTAGATTCTGGTCTCATTTGATTTGACCTGCCTTAGATTGGATCCTATTTGACTCTTAAGGAAACAAGATCCCAACTCAAAATATGGAAATGTAAATCTTTGCAATTTCCTTTGATTTAGATTGGAAAAAATATACCTGTTTCACTTTCTCAAGGAATTGTATAAAATTTGGAGAAAGGGTAGCTTACGATGATTTTTGCTTTCACTTAAGTAGATGAAATTTGAAAGCATTATACTGTATCCCCTTATGAGCTGGTAATTCCTGGCATATTTTACAGGGTTGTTGTGTAATTTTTGTACTATCTTCAAAATATGCTTCTTATTTAATATGCTTGACATTTGCTAATGGGGGATGCTGCTTTTCTGCTCTGTGACACAGTCTGTAAAGTGTATGTTATGCCTGTACACAGAAGCTGATGTTGCAGAGAAAGCAACAATGCTAAGTAGCACAGTCTTACATAAAAAAAAAAAACCAACTAGAGGCAAAGTGTGCAACGGAAAAGTTATGAAGCAATAAAGGAAGTGTCACGACTTAAAAGTCTGGCTAAAGTGATGTATTTGAGATGGACACACAACTCATTCAGATAAGCATCCAGCATAAAGAGGAAGGATAGGAAATAGACTGGAAAAATCAGGAAAGGGTACAATGAGTACAATGAAATTATATACACAATTTGCAATAAAACAGACAACAAACCATCAAAATTGGAGAATAGTAGTAGGATTCTTGGCCAGCTCAGATTAGGTTAGAGAAGTGGGTAAGGAGGGAGTCCAGTAAAGTAGCCGCCCAGAGCAGATGTGGGTGGGGCATAAATAAATAAATAAATAAATATCAATTCTAATACATTAGGATTCACACATAATAAACAGGTTACTACCCAAATATGTGAACAACAAAGGTCAAAAAAGGACTAGGCCAGGCTAGTCAATTCATTCATTCATTGCCACAATGAAAGGTTTGGACTAATGAACAAACTAATCAACAAACACCACAACACTCACCAAGCTTTTTGAATCACCTGCTATCGACCATTTCAAAAAGCAAAAGAATAGCAAGCTGGATGAGAGAACTAAATATATAATTAAATAACATCATACAATTCCTTCCTGCAAGCACTGTGATCTGAAAGTGCTGGTAAGCTTTTCATCCAAGACTTTGTCAACGAGCAAGGTTTAGGCCCCTTCTCCCTCTGCCTCACACAAACCTGATGTTTTCCATATATGGTGCCATTCTGTGACACTTTGAAAACAGTTTCAGAAGAGGTATCTGTGTTAGTTTGTACAAACATATCAGGCCCTCTCTGGCTTTCTATAGCACCTGAGTCCCCACATTGATCTGAATCCATTTGTACCAATTACGTGAGCCCCAATTCAGACCAATGTGATCCACTTTGGATCTGATCTGAATTTGGCCCAGTTCTTTTTAGGATACAGTTAAATCAGTTGTACTGCCCTAGAAATAATTAAACTCCCCAACCCCCTATAGTTCTGAGGTGTCTCCTCCTTCTCTCTGGACACTGTTAATATAATCCAAGCATGCATACTAAATGCTTTTGTACAATTAATGTCACTTCTAATTTGGCCTTTGAACATCCATTTGAAGATAGCATAAGAACCATATGGACATTTCTCCTAACTCAAGCACTTCATGCCATTGTCAGCTACAAAGAATTTTGCACATATTGGAGGGAGGTGCAGTTTACATCATCTTTATTTTTATTTTACTTTATTTTATTTTGTATTGCAGAACAGATGGTATGTGGGTTTCTATCGCTACAGTGAAGGGAACACAGAACTAAATGGAACATGTCAACATTCCCACTCTTTGTATTAGAACAAATGTTAGAGCTGTCAATCGTTTATACTTTTTAGAGTTTATTGTCATAAATTAGAGCAATTAAAAGAAACATCAGGTGGTAAAATATTATACAGCCTTTTACTAAGATTGCAGTCCTATACTCATATAATCATACTCAACAAAACAAGCCTTGTTGACCTCAAGGAGGCCAATGTATTGTTGTTGTTTCAAATTTAGACATGCCAGAACCTTGTTTACAAGTGCACTGTATAAACTGGTCTGAGCTGTGGTTAATGCATTGTTAATCACCAGGAAGATATTGTACAATGCAATCTTATTTATGTTTATTGACTCAGAAGCAGCCCTAATAGATATGCAGTACAGTATTTTAGCCTTATCTGCCTAAATTTAAGTCTAAAATCGGTTATGGTGACTGAAACATATCTTAGGGCTGGCTTTATAAGACACAGCAGTCCTGATACAGGAATGGGACATTAACACCAGCCCCAAGACTGTTGGAATGGTGCCCATCAATCCCGCTTCACCAGTTTACACCAATACTTTCCAATGGGAAAAGTATGGGAGCCATTTTCAGTTGGACCAGAGATGAACCTTTTAATTGGCATTGGTATGTGCTTGCATATTACACAAGTAAAAAATCTTTTGGGACAACAGTTCCATAGTAAGTCAAGCATAGCTTTCTACTTTACTAACTGACCTGCTACTAGTAAAGTAGAGTTTTGCAGCATGTTAGCACCACTGTTCCATCCATTGGGTTGTAGACAGGTGGAACAGCACATGCTTTTGAGGCAGGTGTAGTCTCTAGCATCTCCAGTTCGGGCTTGGAAAGAATAATGCCTGAAATGTCAAAACCTGCTGCCAGTCAGTTGAAAGTGCTGGCTTAAATGGATTGCTAGACTCATTCAGCTTCCTGTATTCTACTTCTCAGCTTGTAGTGAAGCATTTTTTAAGATCAGGGAGAACAGAAAGCCATTTTGGTGCAGAATGCTACTTATGGAACAGTTATTAATGTTATAATACCAAGCTTAGAAAACATGTCATTTGCAGTGACCTTTCCAATTTCACAATGCAGAATATTTGAGGAAAGGTTACATTTGCAGCAGTAAATATTTGCAATTTAATTTTTATTACAGCTGCAAATGCATTATACATAAGTTGCTATCATGGTAAACAAATATAATCCCCTTTGAGAGTCACTTTGAGGCAAAAAGTCACTTCACTAAGATGCGAGTAGGCTGAGCATTCTACAAAGCCTACTTTTATTCCCCAAATCTCAAATCACAAGATGATCCTAGGCATAAATAATTGCACCATTTCAAAACTACATAGAAGCATATTCTCCCAGTATATTTTGTTCCACTATAAAACACGACGTGACATATGTCTCATAAGGAAATCACAAGGCAGAAAGAGCAACGGATGCTTATCCCTGTCCCACTTGGCCATCACTTTGCTCACAGTTTCAGTATCCGAAGTGGAGTCACTTAGTTTTTTTCCTAAGAGCAATCATTGTCAGACTCAGCTCTGAAATCATGAGCAAAAAGACAATGGAAGGGAAGAGACAGTCACGATTTTCTCACTATGTTCAGAACAGTACATATCGGCATTATTACACCATGTAGTCCCATTTAGTAAATACTGAAGTTTCATGTAGATGTTAAACAGCATGGGAGAAAGAACAAGACATTAATGCCTCCCAAAGCCACAATGAGCAGCACCACCTTCTTGAACTGATCCCCTCAAAAGTGCCGGAGACATTTTGACATGACACTATGCTGGCACAAAATAATCAGCCATGCTGCTTCAGGAACATTTAATATCTAAAAATGTGGAGGTGGGATCGCCAGTGAGGAGACATGGCATCTTAGTAAGGCAAGGCAGCATTTGCCAACCTCTTGGATAAGGTTAAAATCCTGTTTACACATCCAGAAGGGGTTAAGGAATAAGAAAGCACAGCGAGAGAGTTCTAACCCACCCAATCCTGTCGCTGCTGTCTCCACGGAAAGGGGAGTCTGAAGAAGAGGCAGCCTACTCATGCAAAATCTTTCCATGTGATCAGAAACCCTGACTTTTCAGGGTCTCAAATCATGTTGAGAGGAACCATGCATAGTGCGAGCAAACACGGTGTTCGAAAACATCCGCGTAAGCCTGGACAGAGAGCAATCAGGAGTTTGCACATGCTAAAATGGGCTGAGTGAGTCCAAACTCAGCTAGCCTTGCTACAACACTCCATCTTACAAGTCTGCCCACATAAGAACACCCTTGTACCCTCAGATATTACTGTGAAAAGATCAAGTGGGCTTTGTAGTCCTTAGACTTAACTTGCACCACTGGCTGGACTCCTTAAGTATGCTAGGCCGAGGCAGCACTCTCAGATGACCCTAAGACAAGTGTACTGTTCAGAAAACCAATTGAGTTTTATAATCTTTAATTTATTAAAGAATAAGCATGTTACTAGGTATCAAATCCAAACTAAGCCAAAGCAAGTAAATAAGCATTGTGTTAGTTATTTACAACTCTGTAGTGAGGCAAAGAAAACATGAAAAATAGAAAAGTGTTCAAAAACCTTACAAAAATACAAAAAGCCATTAAAAAGAATACAAAAGTTCCAGTCCAGTATTTCATTAGTAAAAACAAAATAATCCAAGTAGGTTATAAAAAGGCTATAGTCCTCAGTGATCCTGTAGAACAAAAATCCTGTACTAAAAAGAAAGATTCAGTAAAAGTCCCATTGTCCTTAGAAAAGTCCAAGAGTATAGTCCATATGAAGTATTTCAAGAAAAGAAGTTCATAAAGAGTATTCCATAGGTAACAGTCCATAGGAAATAGTCCATGCATAGTCCTTAGGAAAAAGCCCATAAGTCCAAAGGTAATCCAGTATAATAAAGGTTAGTCCCATGTGTCACAAATGAATGAAGAGTCGGTCTTGAATGACAATGTCCATAGGCAAAAAGTTCCTTTTTCAAGAGTAACTGGCAAGGGCTTATTGCACCTTCCCACGATGTCATCCAATCAGAGTTCGTTACTAGGCAAACAGTCCTGTTGCACCACATGACTTCTTTCCCATACACACCAGATGTTATTTGGGTTACTGTAGTTTATCAAAGAGTCACAACAATTCCCATCTAATCACGCCGAGTCCTTTTCTCAGGCTATCAGAATAACATTCTCTCCGCTCGCCTAGAAAACAACCTGTCAGCATAGCAAAGATACTTTATACAAAGAAACAAGACGGAACCTCTCTTGCTCATTTCTCAGTTACAAAACCCCATATTCCTTACAAGGCTTTAACTCAAAAACCCATCTCATCACACATAGCAGAGATCCTCATGGAGAGAGAAACAAGCAGGGATGGGATTAGAACTCTCCCTATTCATGAATTCTGAACTGTGGAATAATAGGGTTTAGGATGCTAGCATTTCCTCTTGGTTTCTGCAGCTTGACAAAAGTTACTGCCATTTCTGATACTGTGCTTTTAAAAGACATGCACAAAGGGAGTATACTCCTAAAAATGTGCAAATTCTCTCTGGGAGAAAATTTTAAAATGCCCACCATCTAGTGATGGCTTTCATCAAGATTATTTTTCAAAATTGGCTAATATCATCAGAGACTAAATTAAGTGAAGATTTATATCCATATACATATTGTGCATAATTACACTAGAAGTTGGATTCAGTGGCATTTGCCTGCTGGGAGGATAATATAGGATGGAACAGTTTTTCCTCCCCTCTTCTCAGCTTTCTCTATGTCCTTTTTCTAAATCTGAAGTGGAGAGCTGGGGAGATGTTTGGGGCAGAATGGGCAAGGGGTATAAAAGGAAAAGCAGAAGGGAAGAGTCCCATTGTGGACGCACCATACTGCTTCCTTTGGATCAACTCTTGTGTGGACTGTACATTCAAGTGATGAGTGAGCAGACTTCAGGTTTGTGGGGTGTGTTTCCTATGTTTATTAGAGCCCTGACATATGCCAGGAGCAGCCAGATGTGAAATACTGCATCAAGCCGTTTGACATGCCTTAACAACAGGATGCACACCTCAGGAATTTTAAGATCAGTAGCACAATCACACATTTTCCATTAAAATCCACTCCTGGTCTCTCTCATACCTCCCCACACACATACCATTTCTTTTTCATCCTTTTCAAAGCTAAAATTAGGATTTTTAAAATGATGCTATTGTTAGAAAATTGACACGAGACTGTGTCAGTCCACTGCAAATCACCTAAAGATTTCACCTCTGATCTACCCACTGATGTGATTTGGGCTACAGTGTGTGTGTGTGTTTTTTTCAAACAACAAGTTGGCTTGTGAAAGCTGCTATCCCTTGTAAGGGACTTCAGACATTTTAAAAACGCAAACTGCATCCATTAAGGCATCTGGACAAACAGTCATAAGAAAGTGCTGGGAAGCCTGAAATGAAGGGGTTAAAAAGAAATTGAACAAAATGGAAGCACTTGCAATTGAGCAAGAAACTTATTGGTCTATGAATAACCAAGTTCTTCAGCATTTTTTGTAGCAGATAATAATTGAGCTGCATGGCCATTTCTTTCAGAAGGATTGAATGAATGGTGATCATCCACCATTTATATATAGCACACACTATTTGGATTTCTATCCAAAGGAAAACATCTGGATGCAAACAACTTTGTGAAGATAGGGAAGCTGTTCATTAGGCCTACTGTAGTTAATAACATCTATTGAAACTGTGATTAAAAGGAAAAAATCCCCGTCTAATACTGATGGATCTGAACAGGAGCACTGGAACTTTTAGGCCATCTTTGCAGCATTAGGCTTTTAACTTCTCTCATTTTATTAACACATTGTGTAGTGATTCTACATTTGTCTTTCAGAAAATGAATAGGTTTGAAATTTGTCATATCTGCAACTGGATCCAGTAACTGGATCATCATCTAATGGTACAGACCATGATGCCATATTTAGATTTATTGTGCTGTAGTACCAAAAATTTACATCAACAGGTATGACTTCAGTTGGACTGACCAAACTAACCTTATATGGAAACTCACTGGTGATTTCTTTAGGTTAAATATTATATAAATAACATAGATTGCATGTATATTTGCATTCTTAATTTTTAATTAAACGTGTAAGTTGTTTATATAACAGGAATACTACTTGGATCATATCCTTGCAGGTAATTCATAATTTGGATCATGAGAATTGCAAGTTGACATCACTGGCAGGTGGTGATTTTTTTGGTAATTAAAGAGTTCCGCCTTCTGTCCTCAGGCTCCAATGTCACACAGTTCCATATGAGATAGACAAGTACTCTTCAATGATTGAAAATCTCCCCTTGCTGGTATACCACCACCCTTACACTAGTGTAATTTATGCAACAAGATTTCCATCAGTTGTGTGTGTGTGTGTGTGTGTGTGTGTGTGTGTGTGTGTGAGAGAGAGAGAGAATACTGTATATTTGTGTGTGTAATTATCTGTACATAAAAATATGTGTACATACCTCTGCTGCAATAAGGATACAGCATCAAGAACAACTGTAAACATTGATCCACACAAAAGGCACAGGATGCATATGTGCATTTAATACTAAACCCTGTGTTAAATGTATTAAGTGTTAACACGATCACATCTAACAGTACTGTAATAACAGGGTTAAGGATGCAATATGGAACCATTTACTTCAATAGCTTCTTCACTGACTTTGTTGAAATACAAATTGCCCCAAGTGTACACTAACTGAAGCAGGATAATACAGCATGAAGTTGCACAGTGTGTTGTCAACTACCAGGCAAGATCAGGACATGCAAACTGCCACATTTGGCTTGGTAGTTCAAAAGCTGGACAGACCTTCTTTGCAATGACAGCCAGAACATCTACAGTGGCATAAGTGCAATGGCATAACTTGGAACAATAAAAGGCCACTGATAAACAGGTCTCTGGTTGGATTCCTATATGCATGTTGGTTCTGTGAGTTTATTTGCTTGACAGATAACAGGTAAAGCTTCTTTACTTAACACTTAGCTAGTGTATTATCTTTATCAGTGCATACAGTTTGAATTACTTAGGTTTAGTGTATCCAAGAAGCAGGGCAAATTTCTCGTAGAACATGAGGATTGTTCTGGACTTTCTAACACCTATATGCAGGTTATTTCTTCTCAGGCCTGTATAGGTAAAATGCAATCCAAATAAAGGCTGGTTGTGAGCAGGATGGAGGATTGCCTCCCTCCATGAAATATTGCAGTCAAGCACTCTCAGCCCCAGTATTGACTTCAAATCTCTGTTTTTGAATCCCAGCCAGTCAACCATGATCTACAGAACACTGACTATTCTGAAAGCACATATCTCCTCATACAGAAGCCCAGGAAGTCTTTGTTCATAAACAAAAGGGGGAAAAAGGTAAACCAAAAAAGTCTGAAACTGTCTTCCCAAGGCTACAAGTATCATGTTTTTACTCAGAAATCTAACTTCCGCCAAATTCAAGGGGCCTTACTCCCCAGGAATTATGTATCAGACTGAAGCCTACATAAGTTACATTGCCAAGTGTCTTTATTCCAGAATAATTATTTAGGTCAGTATCCTGTTGAGATGGCCATGGTTGGAACGTTGCTGCCATTTTGGGAAGGTGCCTGAAAAATGCCTAACTGCACATGTGCAGGACAGGCCCATGAGCAACCCTCTCACCAAACAGTTGTCGCCCCTCCCCCAACATGCATTCCACCCACAGTAGTTCCAGTAAGTTACTTGCCATGGTATTTAATCAGACTACACATGCGAAAGGAGATAATTTCTATGACATTTCATATACAATCTACATTTGAACCCATAACCAAATTTCTCACCCGATTACTCCTAAACATTTTCAACCCCACCCATAAACCCATAGATTGCAGGAAAAAAAATAACATGTCATAAAATCCTCATGAGCTAAAGAACAGACCTCTAGAACCTCTGTTTTAATGTACTTTAATTATATTATTTCTGTTTTATCATTTTGTTTTCGCTTTGTGGCTTTCTGTATTTTAATCATGTTTACTGTGTGGTTTTTTGTTGTTGTTGTTATAAACTGCCCAGAGTGGCATTTCAAAATGAAATGAAACAAACAAGGAGCACAATATTATGCACATTTATCGGGGAGTCAATTCTACTTGATACAGAATACAAACTGAATTCAGTTTAAGCAAAGCTAGTATTAAGGAGCTTATTTACACAAATCTCAGATCCAGCTATGGCCTTGCTGTAGTACATATTGGTTATATACTGGTGAGACCTACATATTTTTTTTCATCTTATCTACTTAGCACTCTGTGGTAAAGAACAGGGATCTACTTTTACAATATAGGGCTGTACAATACCGTTATTATGAGGGGAGAAAAGCAAAACCATTCTCTTCATCTATTCTCTTTTGCCATTAAACATTTCTGTCTTTTTGCTATACATTCATTGGAAATGACTTTTTCAATACTTAGATTCAGGAACTCATATGCATTATCGTTTGCCATTAATTCTGATGGAACACTCAGTCTGTGTTCTGCTGTGTATAGTCTGATTTTTCATCCAAACAGCATGATGTCTTCACACAATCGACTCTTCCTCCAATGCATCAAACTCACCATCTTTCAGACAAATTAGAAATGAAGCCTCCATATTTCACACAATTAACTATGTGCAGATCCTATCAGCTTCTCATTGCTCTTGGTGACCTATTCACAGAACCTTCATTCAGCTCATGCTTGAATTTCCATTTGTCTTGTGGGTAAAATGAATTAAACACATGAAGTTCATTCATCTCACCTTTTATTCATTTCTAAAATTAATCCACACCCTAACAATAACAGCCATCATTGTTGTTCTCAGTGTCTAAGAGATTAGAAACATGTTTGTCTAAATAGAATCTGGAAGTAACTAGTTACAAACCACTACTTACTTGCAATGAATTATTTTAGCAATAATGAACTAAGTTACAGTGTGATTATAAATTAGCAGGGATAACTTCTTTTGAGCAATAACTAAAACTTTTAGTTAGTTTTATACATATGGAGTGCAGCCCCATCAAATGTTCGGAGGCGGAATACCATAGGAGCATAGAACTGTAGAGACTTTCAGAATTCAGATTGTGGTGTTTCAGATTGTTTTGATGATGAAAAGCATTGAGTTCAACACCCTGCTGAAACAGGAAGTCCATAGCTAAACAATCACTGGTGGGTGACCATTTAACTACTTTTTAAAAACCTTGAGTGGAGGAGGGTCCACCACCCTCCAAGGAAGTCCACTACATTGAGAAGCAGCTTTTTCTATCATTAATTTCTTCCTAATAATTAGATGAGTTCTCCTTCTTTGTAATTTTCATGTCCTCTGGAGCTACAGAAATGAGCCTGCTCAGTCTTTCACATGACAGCACCTGTGGCGGACAGCCCACGCATCACTCCTGTCAGTCATTTTAGAGCTCTAGTGCAGGAGCCTATGATAGGACAGGAGGGGCGGAGCCAAGAGAACTGGGAAAGACAGAGAGTCAGTTAGGGAAAAGATTGTGAGGTGTTTAGACAAGAGATTGGAAAGTTGGTGCGTTAGAGAATATAAAAGAGTTAAAAGTAATAAGAAATACATAGACAGTCAGAATATATGCAGACCTTGTTTAAGGTGAATGAATACAAGCAAGTGTACATGTAATCAAATCCACGTTTATAGAATGAATAATAAAAGAACATCAATGATTTTACTTCTGTGATTTACCTACCAAACCATAAATAAACCTTATATTTGGCAGGAATAGTCTGAGATTCATATTTGGGACAGTGAGGGTAATATCCTCTGGTGGCAGCGAAAAAGGGTGAAAAGAACAAGTTGTGTCCGAATGTGAACCTGTGAGAGTGGGAAAACAAACAGGGGACACCGGGGGGGTTGCATAACAGCCCCTCATATATTTGAAGGTGACTATCATAATGTCTTCTGTAGGCCAAACACACCCAGCTTCATCAACAATATCACAGACTTCAAGTATTGACTCCTGTTGTCCCACATGCAGTGCTCTGGAGATGGAGCTTGTAAGGAGATGAATGCTAGGAACAAATATTTCATACCACAGTGAAGGCTGGAGTTTATTCATTTGATTAATGACAGTAACCACTGCAATTTAAAGTTAAACATCTAAGAATAAACCTTGTTTGGAATCATGGTTTCACAAAATAATAGCAGTCATATACAATATTGCTGAAACTGGGAAATGAATTCATGCTTAACTCCTGGAGGCATGATTTTCTTTATATCATCCCACCCAATGCAGTATTTACTGTGAATTTACTATGGCATTTTCTTCCTCTGGAAAAAGACAGAATGAATAGATAAAATATTAGTGTCGTGTGAACTGAAGAATGAAACCGATTCTTGACAAAAGCCATGAACCTTGAGAATGCTAAGATGCTCCTTATTTTGCACATCCAAAAAGCCTAGACTCTAAACCCAGGAGGCAATCAGACCCTAAGCAGGGAAAAGGCATTCTGGTATACAGTGCGATCATAAGAAAGATAATAACTCGATTCATGTACAGAGTGCAACAAGGAAAACAACATACTGTCTACAATTTTTTTAAAAAAATCCAAATGTAACAGGCATGCCTTCCTTGCCCCCCTGCCAGACTCCATCCAGAGCATGAAGTTACTTTTTGAGAATTCTGGGATTAGTTGTGAAAAAAAAACTTTTGCAAACTCTGACTCCACTGTGATCATGAAGAGGGAAGAAAATACAGGCTGGTCTGAAATACATCATTTAAAAATCTCTTCCCCCTTCTTGTTACTGCCCCTTCCCATGTTTGCAATGACACCACTTCTTATTTGTTACCAAATATTCCCAGTTTGCAACAGCTCTATGTTTCTACAATATTAAATGTAAACTTTTTCCATCTGCCTACAGGAGGAAATGATGCTCCACTCGAAGGGACTAGACAAGAAAGAAGAATGAGACAGATCAGTGATCAAATGTAACTGAACAGGTGGTCAGACGAGGTCTGATGCTCACAGACAACCTGAGAGCTTTCAGATTTGGTGGACCCTGCTGTTGCCAGCCAACATTTGTATTTCTGGATGTGTTGCACATCCAGGGAAAAAGTGCCAAACAGGAGAAGGCAATTTTAGAGAGACAAAAAGAATATTTTCAAAGGAGCCCCAAACAGGCCACAAAGAGTCACTGATGCCATTCTCTGCAATACCCACTATTTCAACGCTAAATCCATAACGTTAATCAGATTGTTTCAATTTTAACAGATAGCAACAACGAACTGCTTCCCGCATTTCTAACATTTAGCATAAATAAAATAAGGAACAGCTCACCAGTCATCATAGCAGTACTGTACATTATTGCTGGGAAATCCATCTCCTTCCTGCTCCCAGCTATGTGAAAACTGCCTTTATAGTGAGAGGCAACATGGAAAGATATGGATAGAGAAGCGTCAGGAAATGTCATCCTTCCTGCCAATCAAAATGTTCTAAACTTCCTGGCCAAAATCCTGTTGCAATGTTAATACCAACAGCTTCTCACTGCTAATTCACACATTCCTGCTGGCAGATTGGGGCATACCGAAAAAACCCAAGTGTGGATTTATTAATTGGCAGTGAGGAGCTACTACAACTTACACCATTTGCCAACTGCAAATCTTGCCTATCACACCACTCATTGGGAGGATTATCAGTAAAATGGACACTGGCTTCCCATAGCATTCAAAATCACTAGAAAAACCTACAAGTATTTCCTTTTAATGACGTTGGCCCCAAGTTGTGCCTGGGAAAACAGCAGGGCCAGCATAAGATGTAACGGACATGCCCCCTCTTCCTCCAGAATGGCCTACACATTCTGGGTCTCATTCACCTATGATAGTAGTGAACCCAGAAGCATCAAGAGGATAGTCATGTGTTCAACATGATCTTTATTTCTGTTTTCTCCCCTTAAAGGAGACATATGAATAGTTTTTTATTAAAAGATATAAGTGAACTGAATGATTATGCATAAGCCTAAGTGGTAAGCCTATTCAACAGCCTCAGTGCACATTTTTCAGAACATTTAAAACCATTACCACAAATAAACTGTATTGTAACATATCCCTAATAATTTCTACTTCATAACTGATTTCTACTTATAATTCCTTTATATCAATAATCTTAATTAATGCTAATCATTCCAATAAAATGGAGTGTTCAAATAATTTTTACTCCTGCATTGAAATAAGTTAACAGGCCCATGAGAATGCAGTAACTTGATAAATTAATCCAGAGGCAATTCACTTACAGAGTCAGTTCATTAAAATGTATTGTTGCAATGCTGCTTTGTTAATGCATAGCTTTGTTCCTATAATAAATTAAATAATTTATTTTATAGTGTTTATTCATTAGGTTCAATGTATCAATTCAAAGCAAATACCTCATTCCAAGCAATTAATAAGAAATTAATACTATGGGTTATCAAATGTTTGCCTCTACAAAGTTTACTTTGCTCAATGCAATAAAACCAAAATGTAATAGTCCTCCATTGAGCACTTACTGCTTTGGAAGAAATTGGTTTTCCACATTTGATAACACCAACATCCACCAAAATAATCAGTTACAATGAGTCACAAGTATCAGTAGCACCTGATCCAAAGTCATAAGACATTTCATGATCTAAAAATAAAACATTTGTTGTGAATAATAGACTGCCTCACTTCTCAGTCTCATTGCTTCTGATCCAGCCAGCAAGTATTGTAGAATATATTTAAGCTAAAACTATTTTAATTGTTAGCCAATTTTAATGAACTCAAGAAAATTATAAGTTAGGTCCCATGGCAGGAAAGCCTCAAAAGAAAATTAGTCCAAGATGAGTGGGAGCTTCCTAAAAAGGACATCATAAGACACAACAACAAACAATTCTAACAAGGGAAAAATGTGAAAGAGAGGAAAAAAAATAATAATCTTCAGTAGAAGCTCAGAGAGGACCTGAAAATAAGAAAGGACACATATGGGAAGTGGATGGAAGGCCAGGACACAAGGGAAGAGTACAGACAAGGAGCAAAGGTTTGCAGGGATGATGTTTGGAAGGCAAAACCTGAAAATGAGCTGAGGTTAGCAAGAGATACTTAAAAGCAACAACAACAAAAAAAGGGTTCTTCAAGTATGTGTATAACAAAAGGTATAGAAAAGAAAGTATGGCTCAGCTACTCAGTGGGGATGGAGAAATGATAATAGGTGACAAAGAAAATGCAGAAGTGCTCAATTCCTACTTTAGGAATTCAGTGTTTTCCCAAAAGACAGTCTATGACTTTCCAGGTGAATATGAAGTACAAGTGGTGGTGACATAGTTACAGCTCGAGATTGACAAACAAAGAGTGAAATAATACTTTTTTTTTTTTTTTTTACTCTGAACAAATTCAAATCTCCAAGGCTGGATGAACTGAATCCAAGAGCATTGAAGAAACTGGCCGGAAAACCCTCAGAACCACTGTCTATTATTTTCTTGAAATTATGGAGGATAGGTGCTGTGCCATCCTCCATGGGCTAATGTTGCTCCTATCTTCAAAAAGGGCCAAAAGATGGAAGCTGGGAACTACAGACCAGTCAACCTGACATCAATCCCAGGGAAAATTCTAGAGCAGATTACAAAGCAGTCACTCTGCAAGCACTTGGAAAACAATGCCGGAATGGCTAGAAACCAACGTGAATTTATCAAGAATAAATCCCACCAGTAATCTTATCTCATGTTTTGATTAGGTAACCTCCTAGGTAGATGGTGGAAATGCTGTAGACATAATATATACTGACAAAGTTTTTAACAAAGGTACCCATGTTATTCTGATTAGCAAGCGAACTGGGTGTGGACAGGATAGAATAACTGTCTGGTGGATACACAGTTGGTTACAGAATCATACTCCAAAAGTGCTTATCAATGGCTCCGTCTCTAAAGTGGGAGGAAGTAACAAGTGGGATACACCAGGGCTCAGTCCTGGCCCCAGTGCTCTTCAACATTTTTATTAATGATTTGGGGGAGGGGATGCAAGGAATACTTATCAGATTTGCAGACGACACAAAATTGGGTGGAGTAGCTTAGCTTGGAAGACAGAAACACAATTCAAAAATATCTTGATGAGCTGTGAAATTTAATAGGGATAAGTGCAAAGCTTAGAGGAAAAATACACCAAACACAAAAGATGGGGGAATACTTAGCTCAATAATAGTACACATGAGCAGGATCTTGGAATTACTGTAGACCACAAGCTGAATATGACCCTAGAGCAGTGGTGTCGAACTGTGGCCCTCCAGATGTTCTTGGACTTCAACTCCCAGAAGCCTTCACCACCACCTCTGCTGGCCAGGATTTCTGGGAGTTGAAGGCCAAGAACATCTGGAGGGCCACAGTTCGACACCACTGCCCTAGAGTGTGATGGGCTACAAAAAGGGACAAATATCATTTTAGTCTACATTAACAGAAGTATAGCCTCCAAATCCTATGATGTATTAGTTCACCTTTATTTAGCACTGGTTAGGCCTCAACTTGAGTATTATTCCAGTTCTGGAAACTGCACTTTAAGAAGGATGCCAACAAACTGAAACAAGTTCAGAGGAGGTCAGAGACTGGAAAGAGAACACACTTTCAAATAGTGTCCTTCTTCCCTTCTCCTTCTTTCAAATACAGAACTGTTGGCCCAAACTCACCTTCAGTATAGGACAGGTGATTGTCCACAAAATGGATACTGGGTCCAGCAAGCAAAAAAATAGAGACCCTTCTGCAACACCTAAGAACTTTGCTTAGGACGGAGGGTTGTGAAATGTGGGAACACATGTGATACTCATAAAACATTCACCCTACTGAAAATTAGGTCTTTTATGTGCACAGTGGGTGAAAGGCATAACCAGAGGTGATCTGAGGCTATCCACAGCTGCAATTAATTTGAAGATTTATTTAAATCACAACGGATAAGCAGGGTATGAGATCCACAAAATGAAGGCACAAAGGATGAAAAAGAAATTTCTAAAAATACAATGCAAAGGTGAAACGAAAAGTGCAAAGCAGAACAACCTGTATTAAAATATCAGATAAATTATAGTTATGCAAAATTAGCCACAGTTAGCCCTTTATAAAATACTATATTTTCGCCTAACCTTCCACCAACCCTCTAGTCGAAGCTCATTATGTTCCAGCTGTTTGGCCTAAAGACTGAAAAAAAGAGACATTCCTATTTTGAGGAGCAGGTTCTAGAAGACTCAGAGGAATGTGTAAGAACTGATCCAGTAAAAATCAGATGGGGAAAAATCAGAAGGAAAAATGAAAAATAACTGAACTGAAATTCTTCTGAGTTGAAACAAATTAAGGCCCAAAGGCCCCAGAGCAGTCAAAGTCTGCAAAAGTAAAAATTACATGAGAAAAAGTGAACTGAAAAGCATCTGCATGTCAGCACGAACTGTGACTCTGAGTCTGATTCTCCAACCATAATTGCTTTTTGCTCCATCGAGGCCCCAATTTTTCCTGCATTCTGGTTGTCTTCCTTACCTTCACCCCTAAAATTCTGTTCTGTGTTGGTAGATGCCGAAAGCTGAGAGCAAAAGTGCATTGCACCACTTTTCTTTATTCACAGAAAGTAAATCATCCCTTTGTCCTGCAGCTCACAATGTGACCCTAGCATCTTATCAGGGTACACTTTATGCCTGGAGCCACTGCAAGTATCCAACCTTTTAGTCTTTCCATACTGTTCCATTGTCTTCCAACTCAGCCAGAGCCTTGTCGACAGAGCAATCATGTGTCTGTCTCCCCCCCCCCCCATGCTATCGTACAAATGTTCAGTCTGTAAGGAATCCTCAGCCCTTTTTGCCAACGGGAAACAGACAACTACTGTATGCTGTGTACGAAACTCACCAAAGAATTTCTCCACACCATTTCATAGCTCAGAATCCAGTTCATGAGCCATATATCTGTAGGCCAGTTCAGTACACATGTCCACAAGCCTTTTGCACATTGCACCCTTTTAGGTATAAGTTGGACCTGATGAACACCTATCCGTCTCATATTTGACATCCAGCATATTGAAACAATGCACCACATGTGATTGTTTTGTGTAACTTCCACAATACCAAAAGCAATTCTTTACTAGACTAGGGCAACAGCAACCACTTAATATACAAATACCTCACATTCCTATATTAACATATTCACACCCAAACTAACAGGTTGTATTTGTGTAATGTTATTACTAGAAACCAAGACGGAATGCTATTCATCTAATATATTAAGCATTGTTAGCAACCTCAGTTCTCCCTAGAACATTCTATCATACTTCTTATCAGAAAGTTCTACAGGGTTCTATATTTAAATATCCTCTGAGTCATAATTTCAACAATCAGCTGCAGAGCTTGCACATAAAAGACTGACAGCTAGAAAAAGATTACGGTGTTTTCTTCCCCAAGAGTTACTTAAATATTCAAGGTCAGAATGATTCTTGCTTAAAGAACAGAGTGTCACTGAATGTATTAAAAATTTCAAGGGGACATGACAAAAGAACTGTGAAAAATAATAACTGGTTATACTGATTTTCTTTGTCAAATTCAAAGTCAGCCCAGACCAAGAGTGATCCCTTAGCAAGATCTCTGTGGTATTGTCCAAAGCTTGAATGTGTGGTCTATTTCAATTATGTATCAATATGTGTTATACTCCAGATGTGTAAATAAAACCATGTAAGTGTGTCAGAGTGCCTCAGTGGCTCAGCCCCTAAGCTAACTTTCTTTGTCAGATGGGACAGACCCCCTTCTGGAGGGGCAACTGGGGGTAGGCACATAATGCCAGTCAGTCATGACCCTCACTTATTGGTGAGGAAAATGTGAGGACCAGGCTGGAAGAAGGAAAATTGATTGAGCTTTCCCCACACTCTTCCTTCATGCGGAATTAAGTTTAACTTAGAAGACAGGCGACATGAATGTCAAATTGACAGGAAATTTACTATGGACACCAACAATTAAATATTGAAGGTTTTCTTTGTTGCATAAGCAAAAAAAAAGTCTACGAGGAGATATCAAAAGGTATAAACAAAGGAAAGAGTTTATGCTACAACTAAAACATTAAAACAAGTGCAGAGCTTTTCCCCCCTCAAGAATTCAGCTTTAACCTTGTATGGTGACAAAATCATTACTGTAGAAAAGTAGTCAAGCATTTAGAGAGGTTAGTGCTGAGAACAATATTGTATGCATAAGATGTTGAAGTCAATGCAACTAAATCCTCAGCTTTATAAAATATTAACTGCTTTACAGACTTCCTCTCATTAACTTCAATAAACATGTTAGAATATTTTCTGAATGGTAGAGTCACACAATGGCCAAAATTTCTGTTGCTTAGCATAGTAAATCACACTTAGGCCCACTGAATCAGTGAGGATTTAGTGAATCAACTCCTTCAAAAGTTCCATTGATTCAAATGGACCTACTCCAACTGCAATTTACAATGCTAAAGTAAACTGCAGTAAAAGTAGACCCATTTAAATCAATGGAATGATGGAGGAATTGACTCACCAAATCCCCATTGATTCAGTGGGCCTACTCTAGTGTGATTTCTTACACTAAGCAACAGGATTTTGTAGAATTATCTTTTCACAGAATAAAAGAAAAACAAACCTGGTACTTAAAAACCCTGTTGTACAATAGTTTCAGCCTTGGTCTTTTCCTCCAGTTAAAGTCATCTAAAAGATGACCCCAGCCAAGACAAGCAATACTTTCATTTTCAAATAGTGTTGAGGAGTTTGTCACATGCCTATATATCATTGCAGCTGATTGATCTGAATTAGATTATTATGCCACAAGCAAAAGTCTTTGGCATAGCAAAAAGTTGACATGTTTCTCTGCAAAGGTCATTCTTTGTTGTTAAATTTCTTGAAAAATATTTGGGTTGCTATTTCTTTCTTAAAAAACAACATTTAACATACAAAAAAACCCTCTTCTTTTGTTGTGACAGTGATTTCCAGGGAGGAATGTGGATTTCCTTGTTCAAAATTCAAGTCATGAACAGTTGCTGCTGCAGTGATTATTTTATTATTTTTGGAGAATAAAGGAAATATTATTTTTCAGAACGTAACTCACTGCTTCCACCAATCTTTTTGTTAAGATTTTTGGTCCTTCAGGCTTACACTTGTCTTCTTAAGTCCTTTGGGACAAATTCAGAGTAGAGCACCTGAATATTTTTCTCTTGAAATACTATGAAAAAATATCATTGTTTCAAAGCAGTTTAATTATTTGCATGACTGATTTGGGTCTCATAGGAGTGTAATTAGTATAGTTCACCCCACCCCATCCCCGTTTCACATAAATCAGTTGTGTTTGTCCTGCTCCTGACGTAATCTATGGCCTGCATCTTTATGAGCACTGTTCTATCTGATTCTGTATTCATATGAACTATTATTCTTCAGCATGCAATATAACCAGAGGAAAGAATGAAGGAGAATATAGACAAAATACAAAGATTAGGCATTCCAAGGAAAAACTAGATGTATCATTAATATCATGAATGTGATTAGCACACACAAAATGTTGTAGGGGAAAGTTATGGGGAAATTTTAACTTTTAAAAGTACTTGAATTTGAAGGTAACTTGTACTGCTGCCAAGCAATGGCCAAAATCCTGTTATGCAAAAGATGTTACCTTTTAGCAGCAAATCATTGTAAGTTAAGAACTCTGAAAATAAAGTCTATGGAAATTTCTTAAGTTACAACAGTTGACTCCTAAAAGTTATACCTTTTGCATAACTGCTCAACAGGATTTCAGCCAACATTTTTGTCAAGACTGTATATACTGTGTTTCCCCGAAAATAAGACAGGGTCTTATATTAATTTTTGCTCCAAAAACGCATTAGGGCTTGTGGTGATCCTCCTTGTGGTCCCTTATTTCTCTGGGCTCCACAAAGGTAAATACACCCTTTCACTGCCACCAGGTATTATCTTAATACCAATTCAAATCCCACACACACAGGAGCTGATCATATAATTTAGGAATCAAAGGGTTTGATCAAATATTCTTTTATTAATGAACAAAATCATAATGAGAATCAAATATATAACTGGGTCAGATATGCATATATTAAATCATGTATTCAATCACTGGTATTCCTCATGTTATGCTTATGTGTTCATTCCTGCTTGTTCAATATATTTTACTCTTTCAATTTCCTTTATTAACCCCTTTTTATCTACTCCTAAACCCTAGCACTCTGTCCACATCTTCTTGTCCCTACTTCTCTCTAGCCCTATATCATTCCAACTCTCTTCTAACTGACTCTTCCAGCTGTCTTAACTGCCACCCTGATTCTGACCCTCCTGCTCTATCCCTTGATTGACATGCAGGAATGACGTCATCTTTTGGGTTCTGCTACAGGGCTTATTTTCAGGAGATGTTTTATATTTTTCATGTACAACAATGCATATTTATTCAAATACAGTCATGTCATCTTCTGATTGCTGCACAATGGTGGAGGTCGGGGTTTCACTTAATGGGGGCTTATTTTTGGGGCAGGGCTTATATTACAAGCATCCTGAAAAATCATACTAGGGCTTATTTTCAGGTTAAGTCTTATTTTCAGGGAACAGGGTAGCTGGGGAAAAATTATACTTTTTCTCTCAACTTCATAACTCACTGCTCAGATTTCCCAAATTTGGCATTTATGTGACAAAAACATGATTGCTAATTGCTTTAAAGCAATTCAGGATAAAAAAGATGACATCCCTGCCACAAGGGCAAATCATCCCTTCTTTTAGTATGGGAATATTTACTATGTGGTTGGAGAAGAAATGAATATTCACAATATGTTCATCCTCAATGAAAAAGAGTGTTTTTCAAAGAAATAGACAACTGCTGCAATAGTTTCCATTGTCACACAAGCTGCAGTTGCGGAAAAGGGCTATTTTTAATTTTGTTTATTTTTTCGTAAAGACTTCTTTTGCAAATACAAATTTTAATGCAAACTACAAGGTGGGGCACAAAACCCACTTTTATCTTTTGTGGGGTTTTTTTTCAAAACCCAAAAGTACTGAAATGTAAAACTTTCACAAACTTGGCCAAAGGAGAGAGAGAGAAAATATATTTTTTTCTTTCATTTTGCAAACTAAATATACAATCAAAGATTTATATGCCTACATATGGCCACTCTTATGCATTTATTTTAGCCCATCAACAGGATAATTTATTCTATGACAATACACAAGGGAAAATCCCAGAAGCGGACTCCTTTTTTTCATCTGTTCACCATTTCTCACCCAAATACAAAGCAATTCTTATGGCTGATTTTCAAGATGTATGAATGGTACTGAGCAGAAGAGAGTGTCCTGTAGACCATCCTGACTTTTGCCATTGTCAACGTTTCAGGCAACTTTGCTAGGTAAATCTTAGTATCCTTTTACCTGCTGGCAACGCAGGCACAATATTGTGCAGCAATATTGGGCAATTTCCTGGCTTTTTGAATCATGGGTTCAGAGGCACAATATCATCCATTCATAAACTGGAGTTTTTTATTTGTTTGTTTGTTTTTTGAAGAATTGAATCTATGTCTTTATGAACCAGATGATAAGCTCAGACTGTAATGAAATGTTTACTGATATACCACTCCCAAATATTTTATTTGTTGATCCTCTTTCCTAAATCTGTTCATGTAGCTTACTTTGATGACTTTTTTTTTGACATTCACTTACTGCCTGTTCCATTCCTATTTACATGTTTAAATGTGTGGCACAAAACAAAAAACAAAAACAAAGAACAAAAGCAAGCAAGCAAGCAAACAAACAATAAAACAGTTCCAGAATGGGAGCTGTATCACACAATAACAGCAAACATGCCAGAGTCTTGTGACACCTTGAAAATGAAAAAGAAAAGAAAAACCAACCTGTGACCTGCAGTCCTAAAAGTGACTTGTCTTGAGCTTTGCTGTAAGCCAAATATACCTTTCGGGATCTAGATTTGGGGATCCCATATTGAAGGTTACTGAACATATGTTATGTTTCTGTTTGCCTACTCTAGAAACATGAAAGGGAGGCAAATATTTGTGAGTAAGTACAATGCAAATCCATAAAAAACAGTTCCTGGTGCAGTAATGATTCTTTGTGATCCTTCTACAACGCACACAAAGGACATAGCACACATTCTATGTCATCTCTATGTGAAAAGGAACTCTCATAGCGGAAACATATGAAAAATGTATCTGCCTCAGACCCTGATGAGTGGCTGCCCATCGGAGTGACCAGCAGTAAGATGCACTGACCAGCGCGCCAACTCAGTTTAAGTCACTTTCATGGATGCCCTACCTAGTAATCCAAGACAGATGGGGGAAAGAAGAGTTAAAAACAGAGCACTTGCATTCCAAATTAATTCTGTCCTGAATGAAGTGTCCCATAAAGGTCATGGTAAAAGCCAATGCCTTATTTTTCAAGCAACAAGAATATATTAGAGGCCTGGGAAGAGAAATATGTTCCTATTAATGGGAAATGGGAGTTTCAAGAGATAACACAGAGAGAGCTGTCTTGACATAGTTGAGGAAAGATTTGGGAGAGGTTAATAGAATGAAGATGATGGTCAGTTGATTTAAGGAATAAAGAATACTGTACAGCACAGTGAGAGATGGACTGACCAATTAATTCTTAAAAGAGGTAAGAGACTGGAGAAGGAACCACAGTTTTAATTACTTAGATATTGATCTGATTATCCAATATCCAGACAGTTTGGAAAGGACAGATCAGTTTTCCAAAAGTATGTGAAGATGTTCCTTGAGACAGCACTCAAGGCTATTGTACACACAAGAACAAGCAATTGAGAAGTGTATGTAAAGGATATTCTAGTCCTATTTAAGCATTTGGAATGGTTATTTGGAAAGCATGAGTAAGGAGAGTTCCAGACACCTCCCTTCCTATCTGTCTCCATGGGAAGAAGGACTATCTGAAGAGGAAAATGTATGCTACATGTGGAGTCTCTACATGATTTGGGATCCTGAAAAATCAGAGTTCGCAATAGCACAGAGAAGCTCCATGTTTGGCAGACTGTTTCTTCTTTAGACTTCCTTTGTTTGCATGGAGATAGTGACAGTCAATGAGCAGGGTTAGGATTCTCTCTCCCTCCCTCGCTCTGTCATTCTTTCAAATTAACATTAGCAGTGGTTGTGGCATGACTTCTTTCTTTTTTTGTCTTGTTTCTTTCCCCTCAGTTACTGGAAGTGACAGCAGCAGCAACAGCAGTGGAATCATTTTGCACCACTCAAAATTCTGAAGACCTAGTATTGCCCCAGAGAAATATGGGAGGGAAACAGCCACACAAAAATGGCTAACAATACCGTATTTTTCTGTGTATGATACATTTATCTAAAATCTTTAGACTAAAAAAAAATAGGGAGGAGGCAGAGCAATGAGCAGTGAGAACAGGGGAAATTCCAGGGCTCTGGATTCCCCTGGGTTTTCTCTGAGTCAGAGGACACCCCCCCCCCCGGAGAAGGGAGGCAAGTTTCCACAGGAGAATGGGACTTGTTAGCAAGTGGGGGCTTTGGAACCACCAAATCTCAGATGGCAGTCTGTTTTTTGGAAGAGTTCCTTTCCTACATGTGATCTGCCTCGTGAAGTCGCCATGATGGCGAGTTAGCTGCTCGGAGAGGGGAGGTATTGAGATTTATTATCTGACTGCAGAACAGAGATTAACGATCTACTGCCAAGCCACAACAAGTAAAAGATCAAATTTGCTCTGTGAAAGCTGACGAAAAGGAATGATCTCAAGCGGCATAACTTTGTTAATGCCTGAGAAACTGTAACATCAGAGTTTTCTTACTGCGTCACAGATCAGAAATGAAACCAATTCTGCTCTTTTACTCTCTTAACCCTTTCCCCCCAGGGAAACTGACTTTCCATAAATCTATAAGTCAGGACTTAAGAATTCTAAATAACTCTTCATATCTAACCTATGTGACTCTGTATCTGGCTACAAGGTGAATTGTAAATCATGGGGTCCCCCCTCGTAAGACTTTAAGTGTGGACTAACTAATAAATCATGTGGGTAATCTGAGTAATTAACCTGCTGTTTGCTACGGCCATGGAAGGAGGGGGAGACCCATCATCGCAACCTACAATGGATTACAGTGGTGCCTCGCATAGCGATGTTAATCTGTGCAGCAAAAATTGCTGCCAAGTGATTTCATCACTATGTGATTTTAAAAAGCCCATAGAAACACATTAAAACCTGTTTAATGCGTTCCTATGGGCTAAAAACTCACCTTTAAGTGAAGATCATCCATACGGCAGCCATTTTTGCTGCCCAGTAAGCGAGGAATCCATCCCTAAACACAGCAGGTGGCCATTTTTTTACCCGCTGGCCATTTTGGAACCGCCGATAAGCTGTTGGAAAATCATCGCTATGCAATAATCGGTAAACGAAACAACGAACCGATCATCGCAAAGCGATTTTTCCCCATAGGGAACATCACAATGCGATCGCTTTTGCAGTCACAAAGACTTAATTGCTATGTGGTTTCGTCGCTAAACGGAGCGCCTGTTAAGCAAGGCACCACTGTATATCAAGGGACTTCTTCAAGAATGTCAATCTTACATAATCAATCATTTTAAGGCGCAACTGGAGCAGATCAGAACAGACTTGAGGATGACTTTTTCCGCTCTTCACGAAAAGATTGAAAACAAAGATAAATAATTGAGCCCAATTTTTAATGAACAGCCTTTAATGTCAGAAAGGGAAATTGTTTCAAAGCAGCACAGATCAATCACAGAACAGCCACTGTCATCAGAGAGAGAGGAGAAGAAGACTCATTTTCTTCAAAGGATGACTAAAAAAGACAAAGGGGGGGCGGGGATGGGAGAATGTATTTCAAGACTGTTCCGAAAAGAAAGAATGAAAAGGGGGAGAAATGGGCAAAACTGAGGGCAGAAATTTACGATCAGAGATCACTCACTATGTTGCTCCAAAATCAAACTACTGACTACATGGGCATGAAATTAGTCAACCGTATAGAAAATGTCTTAAAGAAATATTATAGATGGCATTTCAAAACGGGGAAAAAAAGAATGAATAAAGGAGGTAAGAGGCTAATTTTGGTTTGTTAACACTGGAGCTGAATATACAAAGTAATATGATTAATATACTGTAAACAAATTCGGCCAGAGATGTAATTTAATGTTAGACAAGCACATGTAACCTATGAATTTTAGAAATGATGTTGAACAATAATAGTGGATACTTTGTTTGTGAGGCACGTATATTGAGACATTAAATATGTGTGATTATAATAGTGACAATGTTGACAAGATTAGAGAGGCCAATCCCAGTTTGATGATACTGGTGTTGATAAATAAAAATTAGAAAGATATATATAAAGCAACATGACTAATATACTATAAGCAAATTTGGCCTGACATGGAATTCAAGGTTTAGATAAGTGTTGTGACTTATGAACTTCATAAATGATGATGAATAATAATTATAGTTTTCGGTATATAAGAATGGAGATTATCGAGGAATGAATAGGCCTGTGTGGATATTATGGTTGATAAGTAATTTTAAAGAGGAAATGAGGAATGTTTATGATGAGAGTTAGATGAATGGAAATGCAGAACTTACAAAATTTATTATTAATTTAGGATGTTACATACTTAATTAGATATACAAATAGGGCTGTGGAATATAATATGTGCAGATGCACACAGATATATTATTTCTGTAGTCAGAACTTATATAATAGATAAGCTGGTATGGGAAATACCTCCCCGCCTGTATGTTTTGTTAGTCTTGCATGTTTTGTTAGTTTTATGTGTTATTGTCTTGTAGGTATTTCTGTTCTTTCTTGTAGGTATGTATGTTATAAAAAATAATAAAATGTTTTTTAAAAATAAAATCTTTAGACTAAAAATTGAGGGTCATCTTATACACAGAAGTAAGGGGGAGGGGTCAAAGTGCTGCAGGATCACAGCCCTTTGATCGCTGCTTTCTCTGTCACTTCATAAGCCCCACAGGCTTATAAAAGGGCTGCAGGATCAAAGGGCTGTGATCTTGCAACCCTTTCATCGCTGTTTTCCCCCTGCACTTCCGCAGCCCTTTCATGGGGCTTAGGAAGTGGATGGGGAAAGCAGCAATCTAATCTTGGGGTTGGAAAAGTGGGGGCTGTCTTATACATTGGGTTGTGTTGTACACGGAAAAATACGGTATCCAAAGAACATTTCTTAAACAGATATATTTTTAGGGAATGTGAGGGAAAGGAAAATAATATCAGACGTTTTCTTAGAAGAACATTTCTGAGAAATGTTCCATGTCCTCTACCTGTAGTAGTCCTTTGGGCTGAGGACCAAATCAATTGCCAGATCAGAGCAGTTGACAATTTCCTTCAAGGTTCCACTGAACATTTAACTTCCTGTGCTTCTTTCACCTCACCAACTCCATCTTCCTTACCTTACCTGCAACAGACATTAAAGGATGAAGCAAGGATAGTAAGTCAGTGGAATGTGGGGTGATTACCTTTAACTATAACTTCTTAATGGTGGCAAGGACCCAACTTTTATCAAACTGGCCAGATTTGAAAACCAGCCCTGCAATGTGCATGTCACAGACTGTTTTAACTGGAAAACATGTCATAGATGTATAGGTTAAACAGTGCCAGAGGGGGGAAAACATCTGAAAGATCTCAGAAGCCTCCAAGAGGAAATTGTGGCTATATAGTTCAGAACTATCCACATCAAAAGTACCTAAGACCTGAATGCTCTGAGCCAAAGAGGCATTTCACAGGATAGTCTTTCTGGAAGGCCAGATAAATTAATTATCTGCTTTTGTTTCTATGCAAAAAGGATTGTCTGGAAGTCTGAGAAAGCAAATATCTTAGACTGGTCTGCCTGTCTTCTTCCTCCTGTTTAGCAAATGGCCCAGTATGGCCTTTGTTTCTGGATTGACCAGGTTGGAAAACAAGGCAAAGTAGAACACATAACTACAAAGGGCCAGATCACTAGTTAGCCTGCTGAAGGAACTCTATAAAAATACATACAGCAGCCATGTTAGTCATTAAGGTTCAGGGTTCAGTTCAGGTGGTTCAGGTTGAGGTCCAGTTCAGTTCAGGACAAACAGGTTCTTCTTTCTGTATGTATCTCTGTCTGAAACCTCCAGCTACTCCTGCCAGCTGGAATTCATAGCTCCGAGGAAGTCTAATGAGACTAAGGTGAGGTGATATGTCACCCTCTCTCTATCTTCTGGGAGTATTTCCGCCCCCCCTTTGGTGGCTCCCCAATCTATTGTCACTTTTCTGTTTTCTTTCTTTCTTTCTTTCTTTCTTTCTTTCTTTCTTTCTTTCTTTAGGGAAAAGTCTTTCCTTTGTACCCTCTCAACCACATGAGTGTGCTTCTTTGGAGCCTGTATTTCCCCATATTAGTTATAATTCATTGTGAATCTATGATATAGAGTGGTACCTTGACTTACGAACTTGATCCGTGTTGGAATGGTGTTCGTACATTGAAAAGTTCATAAGTCGAGGCAAACATTTCCTTAGGAATGCATTGAAAACCATTTAATCCATATCTGATGTTTTTGTTCGTATGGTGAAGTGCTGTTTGTAGATAGAGGCATTAGTTCCCATAGGAACTAATGAAAAGCCAGTTAATCTGTACTTTATCACTAGGGGGTGAATTTGCTTCTTCTTCTTCTTTTGACCTAAGGTGAACTTAGGTAAAAAAAAAAGAGCAGGAAAGGTTTTTTTCTTTTTCTTTTTTGTGGTTCGTAAGTCAAGGCTCCGTTTGCAGGTTGAAGCAACTTTTTGCGAACGGAGCCATTCATAACAAATCATTCGCAACTAGGGATGTTCGTAAGTCAAGGTACCACTGCATGCTAATTCTTCTATTAATTCCCCTTCTGAATAGTTTTGTTTGTGATGTATTCAGCCTAATCTATGTCAATTTATTTATTTATTTATTGGACTTATATACCGCCCCATAGTGCTACAAGCACTCTCCGGGCGGTTTACAATTTTATTATACAGGCTACACATTGCCCCCCCAGCAAGCTGGGTACTCATTTTACCGACCTCGGAAGGATGGAAGGCTGAGTCAACCTTGAGCCGGCTACCTGGGATTTAGCTGCAGTACAGCGTTTTAACCACTGCGCTGTTCAAAGATCCCGTATGTGTGTGTCTCTGAGAATGTGAGTGGGCACACATACTCTGAAGAGCATACCTGGTAACACAACGGTTACAGATCTGCCACTATATAGTGGAGAAGGTGGTGGTCACCTGCATGGTCTTAGGAGGATTTCCTCTTCTTTGCACTCTCCCAACTCCCCATGTCACCTACTATAGAAGGTTCTCTATTTATCTAAAGAGCCCATGCTCCGTAATTATCCAGGCTAAATTATCTTTTCTTCAGTCCACTTATGCTCCTCCTTTTATCAGTGAATATAAACCACTAAATTCATTTGTTTTACTGATATTCATTTACCTAATTTCTATCCTGCTTTTCTCCCAGTCTGGAATCCCCTGCTGGCAAAATATTGAATACATGACACACTAAAAGCTGGGTCCATGTTGCAGTAACCAGAGCAATTTCAACATTAAGTCCCTTCCCCAATACCTAGAGGCAAAGTGCATATGAGTTTATTTTATAGATGCATAGGATTGAGCAGATGGATGATGTTAATGAGGAGCTTCTCCCTACAGTGTTCAATCAACCAAACCATCATCTTAAAGCTTCTGTTTGTCTTTTTGAGAGAGAAAAATGTGGCATGATATCTGTTGCTGCATCATGACTACTCTTGATCAACTTGTTTGTCATATGTTCATTTATATATGTCATTTTCCACTAGCTAAACTGATTTTTAAAAGAAAAGTTTGACGTGCACATACATACATACATACATACATACATACATACACACACACACACACACACACACACACACACACACACACACACACACACACACACACACACACACACACACACACACACACTGTGCACTGTAAATGTAGGTAGAGCATTGAAAGGCAATTATTATCTTTTCTGGCCCTAACTAAATCGATAGTAAAGATTTCATGACTTTTTCAGCTTCCAGGAAAGGGATAAACGTTGAGGCATTGATTTTTTTCATTGTCTTTCTTTCAGATTTTTTGCTTCAAAGATTTGTCTTCTTTCTCTAACCTTAGTTGGTGTAATGCCATAGTGCTCCCCTGGTAAAGTTTAAGACTGTAAGGTTTATTTCAGATTCTTGTGGCTTCCCCCCCCCTTTAGAACAATTCGTAAGCTTTGCTCTTCACCTAAGAACATAATTTAAAAAGGCTAAGTCAGCAGCTCAGTCAAGATAGACACCTTCCAAAAGAAAATGCTTTCACAAAATAACAATAAAATATTAATTTGCTATCAGGGCAAGCAATGTACTAGACTTTTGCCCAGAACCCAAAAAACAAAAACAAAAACAAAAAAATGGTTTCCCAAAGATGTTTTTAAAAGAGAAATCAGGGACTAAAATTTAACCTGAGCAAAGTCTGGAGGGGAAAAGAAAACAAAGTCAATAGTTCTTAAACTGTCAGAGATGAGTTGGTAAAATCTAAACTTCTATAGATAAGATATTGCTTACTCTTTTCATGTCAAAATCAACACAGATCATCCTCAATCTTATCTCTCCTACACTGCCAAAATCCAGATTAATTTGCTGAGCTGTGTTTCAACTATAAACAGCAGGAACTCCTGTCCTTCTCAACAAATACAGTACTTTCTATTTACAAAGATGAAATGCATTTCATCCAGTTCAATCTGATCTCTGCAGCTCTGTGACATATGAATGCCCACTGCTGAGATTTGTAGATTTCCCAAGCTAGAAAAGCCACTGCTACCTCATGCTTTATTTTTTTTTTCAGTGAAAGGCAGGATTAGATTCTACCCAGATGTGATTACTTTTTTAAAAAAGGATAGGTAAATACTGTATTTTTCTGTGTAAAAGATGCCTCCATGTATAAGGTGCCCCCTTTTCTAACCTAAAATTAAGAAATCAATATTTTAAACATAAAACAGAACACATTTTTATTTAGTAACTAGGTAACATAACAGTACTGTCATATTATGCATCACACTTTATTCAGCCTCTGGCTCAGAACGCTTCTGAGCATTGCCTACATGCTCCACCTCCAATAAGGTGTGTTCCAGTTGGTTTGTTCAGCATCAGCTGATGTCAGTTACATAAGGCTAATGATTGGAGGAAGCTAAGTCTCCTGACTGTAGGAAGCTAAGCCTCATGACTGAAGGAAGCTTGTTTTCAGATGCAAGGTATGGGCTATATATTCGCGAAGGCTTTCACAGCCGGGATCTAATGGTTGTTGTGGGGTTTTCGGGCTCTTTGGCCGTGTTCTGGAGGTTGTTCTTCCTAAAGTTTTGCCAGTCTCTGTGGCCAGCATCTTCAGAGGACAGCACTCTGTGCTCTGGTTCTCATAGAGGATTCAGCCAGTTAGCTGAAGACCAGAGCACAGGTTGCTGTCCTCTGAAGATGCCGGCCACAGAGAATGGCGAAACGTTAGGAAGAACAACCTTCAGAACACAGCCAAAGAGCCCGAAAAACCCACAACAACCACAAGGTATGGGCTGTTTTACAATCATGCAGTTCTCTCCTCAGCTTACTTATGTGTGTAAGGCAACCCTCCATTTTTAGTTTAACAGTTTTAGGAAAAAATAGTGTCATACATGGAAAATATGGTACTATGTAACTTTACATGTAATAGTTACATGACAAAATTCAGTTGAAGAATTAATAAGTGAGTGCCTTCAAGTTAATGCTGATGTCCGGTGACCCTTTCCTGAGTTTTCTAGGTAGAGAATACTCAGAAGTAGTTTAACATTCCCTTCTACTGGGGAAATCCCAGGACTGTTCAGTTTGCCCAAGCCCGCACACGCTGGCTCCTCTGGAACACACAGTGAAGGACTGAACTCCCAACCTCTGACTCCACAGCCAGATACTTAACTCATAGAGGATCCAGCCAGTTAGCTGAAGAATTAGACCTGGTGAAGTACATCAATGCATATTTCAGTAGTGAGTTGTTGGTTGAGGAGCTGGCATAAGCATTTGTTGCCATGTGCCTAGTCACACTATTGGTCTATGACATCAAATGCTTACATTGATCTTACCTAGTGACTACTGAGATTTTTGCCAATGGACTTAATGCTAGCAAGACTAATTAATAGTATTTTGACCATATATCCTTCTAGAACAGAGCCACTAGTTCACCGTTTTAACATGGGCCATTTCAGCATACATTTTTCTATGGTATGATTTCTGAGATCACATAGGACACATTATACTTCCTTACACATGTCCACACCTACTTTATTTTCCACTGTGTGCCACTTCAGCCCCATTCCATGCCACTGGCTGCAGCTAATAAGGCATTACTTATAGAGGTGAGGAAATGCTTAGCAAAATAATCTTCAGAAAAATGGGTTATGGTTTCCTACATTATTTGGAAAAGAAAGCGAGCGTAACCTGATTTTATGTCTGAAGTAGGGATGTGATGAGTATGAAGAAACATTATTTCACATTAACACATTAAGACTGTGTCCTTCTCTTCCCCCATAGGAACTAATGGAAACTATGGATTCAAGGTGGCAGAGCGAAGTAAGGCCTTTAAAGACAGAGTAGTGTTTTCTGGCAAAGAAAGTTCAACTAAAGGAAAGATTTTTACATACTATATTGCACCATTCACTTATCTGTCTTGAGGTAGTGAGTAGGAATACATTAATGGGGTCTATTACTATGCCCACTTAGAGAAGGTGTTAACTCCATTAGAAGAAATATCTTTTGAAATCAGTTTCAGTTTCGAGCACTGAGCTTCATCTTCTTTCAAGGCTCCCTAAAATGTATGATTATAGATGATGACACTAGTTTCTAAAGAGGTATTATTTCCTTTCAGACAAATAAGAAGAAAGCCATCACTCGTCTGATTGAATTACAATTCTGATGATGATCTTTACATAGTTTCAGTTGGGCCCAGAAATACTTTGCACTGATTACATGCTAATTTGTGTGACTGAAGTGCACTAATAACTGAGTCACTTACATTTGCTCAATATGCAATAGGGAAGATGAACTCTGGATTGCTTTGATGATAACATGGTTCTCATAATTCTGCAAATCCACTAAGTGGAGAACTAACCCCAACATTGAGATTGACAGTAGGAAATAAACATGTGAAAAATTCTTTTATAAATATGTGTATGGGTAATAACAGACTACAGTCTTTTCAAGCATAGACTTGTAACTACATATATAAATACAGTATAAAAACCTCCTCCAAACATCTTTATAGACTACAGAAAACCACAATTTCACATGAGTGTTGCAAACAAATTTAATTGGGTTTCTTTAGTCCTGCTCTATATGTATGTTTTAAGTTTATTCTAGAGATGGGGAAATCTATCACTTTGACTTCCTCTTACTTCCAAATGTTTCAAACCTCGCATTATGGAAATGAAGACATTGGCAAAGTTGGGTGAATAATCCTTTAAAAATGGATCAAAATGAAATTCAGTCCCATTTGCATCAGCCAAGTTCTACAGTTATTTCCAGAAGAGAGCCGTCCATGTTGCACCTCCCTGCCACAGATCAATTCTAAAGACTAGGAGCTTCTGAGATGTAAAAGAAATGGCAGCCCCTATTTAGCAGTAAAAGGGAACTCAGGTAGAGATCCAAGCCCAGACTTTTAATAATTAAGCACTCAAAATCTTACCAGTTTCAGTTTCTCCCACATGCTTTTTTTTCCAGAAAAATTCCATGTCTTTTCTATCCCAAATCAGGAGAAATATATGATTGTTGTTGAATTCTTATTCATAACAAATTGGGTTGAAATTTCCCCCTTTCACCCCTATCCTACTCACCTCTAACACTGAAACCTGTCAACAGGTTGTGCATTGGATCTTGTTCACGTATCATCAACACAGCAAGAAAGCAAATAGGTTTTATCTAATCATTCCTATGTGCCTTTTTAAAAAGTATAATTGTAATTGTTTCTGAAGGTGGGGACTTTTGAATTCTTTAAGACTAGTTTCCTAAGTCAAGGAGCTGATTAAGAATATTATACTAACAGGATAAAAGTGGCAGACTGGAAATGACTCTGCAACAATACAGGAACTAGGGTCATTAAAATATTATTTTCGTGTAATGGAAAGGCAGTGTCCAATTTGCTTCATTAGTCTGGGATCAGCAAAGTATATTGCACAGCCTTAAGATAACATCTGATGAGAAATGTTTGCTGAAGTTGTCAAAAATTAACTGAAACATTCTGCAACACACAAGTAGAAGACACACACATTGAGTGTTTTCTTTTCTTTTCTGGAGAGGCTTCTGTGACCCTAGAAATTATATATCGGGCACAGATTCAGCAGGTGGAGGCTTCCAAACATGGAGATGATGTAAAGAGGGACCAAATCAATAACGTATCTATCAGGCATCATTTAAGACATTTCTTGTTAAGGTCATGGCCAGAGACAGAAAAAACTTTGAGGAAAAACCTGGGTATGTGCATAGGCCCCTGATTCGCTCTGTGCTCAAATACATTCTAATGACTTTCTGGCAAGATCCTTTCCTGGGTCTTTGATGATATTTATACATTTCTTCTTTCCCATTGAGGTCCCATTCCTGTATCTGGGAAAATGCAAATGGTAGGTCTAGGTCACAGATTGAGTGATGGAGGCAGAACAGAAGGCCAACAGAGGCAGTCTGCAGTGCTGGGTGTTCTACGGCAGTGGTCCCTAACCTTGGGCCTCCAGATGTTCTTGGACTTCAACTCCCAGAAATCTTGGCCAGCCGAGGTGGTAGTGAAGGCTTCTGGGAGTTGTGGTTCAAGAACATCTGGAGGCCCAAGGTTGGGGACCATTGTTCTACGGTATTCTAGTTTCCCCCTGTTCATAGAATGGTCAGTAGAAAATCCCTGTTAGTACCAGGAAGGGCGTGAGTTAGGACTTTAAAAGGCAAATAGGCACAATCACTTTGGCGTCTTAGAAGGGCAATGGACAGCCGATCTTCTACATTTTCTGTCATTTCTCTCTGCCCATACCTTTCCTATTCCTGGATCTGAAATTAAAGGTATTATGGGCAGAAGACTTTACTGATTTAAGCATTATCCATAGGAAATGCGAGGAAAACTCATTTCTACAGTACAGAGCTTTTTGTCCCTTGTCCTCAGTTTTTCTTTCTCTTTCACCAATTCTGATTGCAGCATGTGAAAGACACATTTAGCATGAGGGGTGGGGAGCAGAGAGAAGTTGTTCTGACCTGTGGCCAATGGACAGTGACCTGTGGTCACTCTGGAAATGCAAAACTATCCTTGATTTTGTTCCTCTTTACATGTATGCCCCAAAACGCATGACTAGAAAGGCAATCAAAGGAGCTCTACAACACTGGAATCCTATATACGGAGTCAACTATCTAGTCATGTAGTAATTGCATATGCACATATATTTAATGTACACATGACTGAGAAAATAACAAAGGAATTGAAAACAAGTTGGCAATCTGTTAATAAGACTGAGTTAGAAGGCCCTGCAAATATAGTTCAAATAAACATAAATGATTGGGCAAAGTCTTGTTGCATAACATTGTCCCAGCACTACCTGGGACTACTTAATTTAAACAAACGAAAAGCTTCAATGCCCCATTTTAGGCATCGAGGCTCCTCAGGGCCCTCTTTTGCTCAGGGACGTTTCCTCAGGGAAACTTTTGTAAGCCTCAGGATGAGGGTTTTAGAAGAGATACAGTAACTGTGTTAGTCTGCGCAAGCATACCAGGCAAAATCCAAAGTGGAAAAAAGGAAGAAAAATAAATAAATAAAAGGAAGAAAACTTTGTGGCACCTTAAAAAATAACTATTATATTTTAGTGTGAGCTTTCGTGAATTGAGTCCACTTCTTCAGACATATGGAAGTCAAAAAGTGCTACTGGATTGCCATCACTGGGATTGGGGCTGCTGGTGATTATTTCTTTTACTATTGAAGACTCTCTCACCCCATCCCAGTGCTCCTTGGGAGTGCCAAAGAGCCTTGAAATCTAAAAGATGGGGACAGAAGGCTTTTAATTAGTTAGGCATCCTTCAGTCTCGAAAGACTATGGTAGCGTGCTCTGTATGGAGGACTTGGAACAGCGTCTAGTGTGGCTGAGGAGGCCAATTCGAGAGTGACAATCCCTTCCACACTGAAGACAAATCCAATCTGTCCCCTGTCCAGCTCCCTGGTTTTGCTGCTTTAGTGACTTCCTCTTTGCCTCGGCCTGCTGGGCAAGGGTCGCTTCAAATTGGGAGAGGCCGTGATGTACCGCCTGCCTCCAGGCTGAACGCTCAGATGTCAGGGTTTCCCATCTGTTGAGGTCTATTCCTAAGGCCTTCAGATCTCGCTTGCAGACGTCCTTGTATCGCAGCTGTGGTCTCCCTCTGGGGCGCTTTCCCTGCAGTAATTCTCCATACAGGAGGTCCTTTGGAATCCGACCATCAGCCATTCTCACAACGTGCCCAAGCCAACGTAGACGTTGCTGTTTCAGTAATGTATTCATGCTGAAAATTCCAGCTCGTTCTAGGACTACTCTGTTTGGGACTTTGTCCTGCCAGGTGATACCAAAAATCCGTCGGAGGCAACGCATATGGAACGTGTTCAGCTTCCTCTCCTGCCGTGCACAAAGGGTCCAGGACTCGCTGCAGTACAGGAGTGTGCTTAGGACACAGGCTCTATAGACTTGGATCTTTGTATGTGTCGTCAGCTTCTTATTGAGCCATACTCTCTTTGTGAGTCTAGAGAACATGGTGGCTGCTTTGCCAATGCGTTTATCCAGCTCGACATCCAGGGAGAGGGTGTCAGAGATGGTTGAGCCAAGGTACACAAAGTCATGAACAACCTCCAATTCTTGTGTAGAGATGGTAATGGAAGGAGGTGAGTCCACGCCCTGGCCCATGACTTGTGTTTTCTTCAGGCTGATCGTTAGTCCAAAGTCTTGGCAGGCCTTGCTGAAACGATTCATGAGTGGTTGGAGGTCTTCAGCGGAGTGGGCAACGATGGCTGCATCATCTGCGAAGAGGAAGTCCCGCATGCATTTCAGTTGGACTTTGGTCTTCGCTCTCAATCTAGAGAGATTAAAGAGCTTTCCGTCTGATCTAGTCCGGAGATAGACACCCTCGGTTGCAGTTCCAAAGGCATGCTTCAGCATGACAGCAAAAAAGATCCCAAAAAGTGTTGGTGCGAGGACACAGCCCTGTTTCACTCCGCTTCGGATGTCAAAGGGGTCTGATGTTGTGCCGTCAAAAACTACAGTGCCTTTCATTCCCTCATGGAAAGATCTGATGATGTTAAGGAGACGTGGTGGACATCCAATCTTGGGAAGTATTTTAAAAAGGCCATCCCTGTTAACCAGATCAAATGCTTTTGTAAGGTCTATGAAGGCCACTAAGAGTGGCTGTTGTTGTTCCCTGCATTTCTCCTGCAGCTGTCGGAGGGAGAATACCATGTCAGTGGTGGATCTGTTAGCTCGAAATCCGCACTGTGATTCTGGATACACTCTGTCTGCAAGCACCTGGAGCCTCTTCAGAACAACACGGGCAAGCAGCTTCCCTACAACGCTAAGAAGAGAGATGCCACGGTAGTTATTGCAGTCACCCCTGTCTCCTTTGTTCTTGTACAATGTGACAATGTTTGCATCCTTCATGTCCTGTGGTACTCCACCTTCCCTCCAGCAGAGACAAAAGACTTCATACAGTTCGGTGGTGATGATCTCCTTACAGCATTTCAGCACTTCAGCAGGGATGTTATCCTTTCCAGGTGCCTTGCCGGAGGCGAGGAAGTCCAAGGCCGCTTTTATTTCTGCTAGGGTTGGTTCGCTGTCCAGCTCTTCCAAGACAGGTAGGCACTCAATGTTATTTAATGCTTCTTCGGTTACTACATTCTCTCTGGAATATAGCTCAGAGTAGTGCTGTACCCAGCGTTCCATCTGCTGTGCTCGGTCCTGGATGAGCACACCTGTAGCAGACTTCAAGGGAGCAGATTTCTTCTGTATTGGACCTAAGGCCTGCTTGATACCGTCATACATTCCTTTGATGTTACCTGTGTCCGCTGCTAACTGTATATGAGAGCAGAGCTGGAGCCAATAATCGTTGGAGCATCTCCTGGCAGCCTGTTGGACTTGGCTGCGAGCAGCTCGAAGAGCTTGCAAGTTGTACTCGCTAGGACAGGCTTTATATGCTGCTAGAGCTCTTCTCTTAACCTCGATGGCTGGCATTAACTCCTCTGAATGGGCTTCGAACCAGTCAGCCATCTTTTGGGTCTTCTTGCCAAAGGTGGACAAGGCTGTGTTATAGACAGTGTTCTTGAAGTGTTCCCATCGTTCAGGTGCATTTGCATTAGCCGGACCTGGAAGGGCTTCCTCAAGTGCTTGGGCAAATTCTTTCACTTTTCTTTGATCGCGAGTCTTGCTGATGTCAATACGTGGTCTTCCTTCCTTTTTCGTGTGATATACTCTCTTTGTTCGCAGTTTTACTCTACTACACACCAGGGAGTGATCAGTATCACAATCAGCACTCTGGTAACTGCGTGTGATCGTAATACTAGGAAGGCTGGAACGTCTAGTAAGGATTAGATCGAGCTGATGCCAATGCTTGGATCTTGGATGTCTCCAGGAAACTCTGTGTTGCAGCTTCGTGTTAAAGAATGTGTTGCTGACGCAAAGACCATAATGGCAGCAAAGCTCCAGCACGCGTTGGCCATTTTCATTCATCTTTCCAATGCCAAAACGGCCTAGACAAGTGGGCCAAGAATTATGATCAGCACCAACTCTAGCGTTAAAGTCTCCAAGAATGAACAGTGCCTCTCTTTCAGGGACTTTTTGGATAGTAGCTGCCAGATCGTCATAGAATTTGTCTTTCACTTCTGGAGTGGATGACAGTGTTGGTGCATATGCACTAATGAGGGTTACTGGTCCTGCTGATGAGTGGAGCTGCAGAGACAGGATTCTTTCACTCCCCACAGTAGGTGGAACAATGCATCTCAGAAGAGTATTTCTGACTGCAAAGCCAACACCATATTCCCTGGTCTCATTCGATGGTTTTCCCTGCCAGAAGAATGAGAAGTTTTTTTCTTTGACAGATCCTGAGTCTGGCAATCTTGTCTCTTGCAGGGCAACAATGTCCATCTGCAGTCTACTCAGCTCCATGTCAATGACAGCTGTCTTGCGCACATCGTCTATTTCTTGCAGGTCGTTAGGAAAGCCGTAGTCGGGAAAGCCAGGGGTCATTGTCCGTACATTCCAGGTGCCCAGCTTTAGGGCAGAAGTTTTCTTACGATTGTTGCATGGTGCACAGTTATCGATCTGCTTGTCGGGTTTGACCCTAAACCCCACGCACCCCGTGAAGTTAACAGACCGTGGCGAGGTAGCACCTTACTGGCTGGGGGCTGCCCAGCTTAAGGCGGGCGGTATCTACCTGGTGAGGTGTAATGACCTCTCCCACCGTCAGAAGTAGCCCCTGGCGTCATGCTCTATGCCAATTGAGCAAGGACTTATAACCGGTAACTGCTACTTCCCGTGTTGTTTCGACGCTGTATGCGAAGCTGGAGTGTCCTCTCCAGAGCACGAAGCCTGGGTAAAATAATATGGAGGATAGGCTGTTACCCAAGCAGCAAATCCCCCCTCTCCACGTCACTGAAATAGTCCAGTGGAAAGGCAAGAGCCAGTACAATTGGTTCCAGTGACGTCGCAGGAGTTGGCGAAATGATATAAACTGCCTCCGGGACTCCGGCTCCGGATTTTGCCTCGAGGTTATCTCCTGATGCCCTTTCCATAAGTGGATATAGCCACAAGGCAGTGGAGGTTTGAAGTCGGAGTTTTCCTTCTCCTAGATGGGCTGCCTTCCAGGGCTGACGAGCCCCACCTACCCGGCAGGCTTTTAATTAGTGTAAATTAAAACAAAAAAAAAAAATCAGTGCCTGATCCAGATTAATTTAAAAAAATTCATTTTTTAAAAAAAAAATTCTGCAGTACACAAAGGTCTGTGACCACCACATAAATACCCCCCCCCAAAAAAGTGAGATGCTATTAAATGAACTAAGGATGTAAATCATAACTTTGCTCAGTGTCATATCCAAAACATCCAAAACAAGAAATGTAAAGATTTCTTGTCCTTATTTGGCAATATCCCCCCCCCAAGTCTTTGAAAGAATTTGCACATTAGACAGACAGATTTTTGCACATTTCTGTAAAGCACAAGATTTAAAAACAGTCTTCTTTTAAGGACAATTGAAAGGTAGAAGCTTTTGATGGATTTGTGTATCTCTGGGAACAACCATCCTGTCTTTCTCTCCTCCCCTCCCCCTATGAATGCTTAACTTTAGAAAGAGAAAAAGCTATTATGGGCATGAGCTAATTTTCAGCTCTGTAAAGGTCTTCATCAGGATGGGCACTATAGAGAAGCTATCAGTGAAGGGGAGAAAAAAAATCAACATTCCCCACATCATAGCCTGCTGTCAATCATCTGTCTTCATGGTGAGCTATTGATCGTGTTGGAACAACAGAATTTCTAAGATCAGAGTCTTGAGTTAGATTGTCAGAAGAGGATGGAGCTGCAGCCTGCTGCATGACAAGAAGAATCCACTGCTTTAATTAATCAAGCAATATATGATGAAAGAATACAACATTATTAGGAAAGAATACAACATTATTAGGAAAAATCACTAACCAGTGATAAGTCTCTGGCATGTGAATTTTAGCTGTTCTTCTTCTTCAGATCAGATAATAGGAAGAAGGCGGTCAAAGTCAAAGCATCATTTCATTCTGGATGATTCTATTAATATTTCTTTTTAATGTACTCTTTTTAAATGCAGTTATAAATTAATAATTCAAGGCCTGTCCTCAAGCTTTCAGAGGACAAGGAAAAATTCCCAAAACCTGTTCTGTAGACACGAACATCTCATATCTAGGGCAAAACTGAGTTTACACATATCTTTTTCAGAATATGCAATTGTGAGCAATAGGTTTCACCCTAATTTTCCAGTTAGATGTGACAAGTGACACTATCAAAATACCCACACAGTTATTTATTCTGCTATTACCACGGTTTACTCAGTTGAATTTTCATGGTTGCCCAAAGATCATTATTGCCATCTAGTTAGCAGCCTTCAATTTTTATTAGAAGTCTATGCTCTGTCCCTTAACAGGAAAAATATAGTTATGTGAGAAAAGTATGTGGAGGGTCATACAAACCATAAGAGTGTGGATGCCTTGTTAAACAATATTGTGTTGTGTTGGGGGTCAGCCAGTGATGTTGACAAAGGAATAATTAGATATTATGCACCCCAATTTCCACCTGATCTTTCCCTTGGAACACTTTCATCATCTTATATCTGTGTACTGAACATGCTACTCCTGCCCATTTTGCTTCTACGTTTTCAGTCATTAAAAAAAAAGAGGAAGGGGCAGGGGCAGTGAGGGTCCATAATGTAAGAAGAAGCAATATGAAACTAAGGACCTCCTGGAAATTTAGGGGAAACTAAAGTTACAGCCAGCTGGCTGGATAGCTCAGTAGTTTAGGTATCTGGCTGTGAAGCCAGAGGCTGGGAAGTTGACTCCCTATTGTACCTCCTGCAAGTAGAGCCAGCCTGTGTAGCCATGGGTGAGCTGCACAGTCCCAGGGCATGCTCTCAAGAAGGGAGCAGTAAACAACTTTTGTGTGTTCTTTACCAGAAAACCCTTGAAAGGGTTGCCACAAGTTGGCATTGACTTGACGGCACACAATTATTATTGTTATTAAAGTTACAGGTTGGATTCCATAGCAGCCCCTCAAACAGCAACACATTCAAAAAGACAGTTCACCATATGGACCTTATAGCACAACGGAAAGGATGGACAGGACTGTGTACTGACCACTGCATTCAGTCAACCTCTTATTCAGCAATTCACAAAACAGCATAGACTGAGGTTCCCTGACTTTATTCCGATGTAGATCCAGATCTCTGTTCAAAAATGTAACTCAGTGTGCTCCCCTTGATAAAAGGTAAAAGTAAAAGTAAACGTTCTCCTTGACAATTTGTCCAGTCGTGTCCGACTCTAGGGGGAGTTGCTCATCCCCATTTCCGGCCCATAGAGCTAGCGTTCGTCTGAAGACAATCTTCCATGGTCACGTGGCCAGTGCGACTAGACACGGAACGCTGTTACCTTCGCACTGTGACAACTATCCCATTATTTTTCTTTCTATTCAGGGTATACACTCCCTGCCTTTCCCAAAACTACATTCCACATAAAGCCTCGGCTAGCCCTCAGGAATCAGTTCTAGTCACTTCACAGGGAAGCCTACTTCATTCCTACTCATCTATTCCTACTTAACCATCCAGATCATGTTTATTTAAAGGCAAATCCCATTAACATCAATGGGATCTATTCCCTAATAATGTATTTCTATTATTACACTACAGCCCTGTTTATTTTTTAAAAAAATACAATTATTTTTAGAAATTTAAGGGGGGGGGAAATAAGATACATTTTTATCCCTGATTTTTAGCCTGTGATTGGAGGAAACTATTGTATCAGATTTCTAATACGGTATCTCTCTCTCTGTGTGTTGCAACAAAGCATTAGGAAGAAACATTTCTGAAACTGGTTCATTGCAATTAATTTTTTGCAAACTGCATGCCTGAGCTGAAATGCTGCTGGGTGGATTCTTACCATTTATTAGTATTCTACATGATCTAGATAGGCCAGTTAAACTCAGAAGGCACTATGGGAGCATGCAGTAACCGTAGCAACCAGACTTCAGCTTCCAGAGATTGCATAATGTAGGAACACTATACATTCTGAAGAATAAGGTGTTCACTGAAGGTTTGTTTCACTAATTAAATACGAAAAGGATTCAGTCTCTTTGTAATTAAAACTGTCAGAAATGTATGCTAAAAAATTCATTGGCTGCTACTTATTTTTCATTAACATTCAGTAACATCATTTGGCTGTACGTTGAGGCATATTTCTGAGACTAGACTAAAAATTGAAGAGTACATGCAATATAAAGAGACCTGGACAACTTGCCTTCTACCAAACATGTTCAACTTACTCCAATGCTACTTTTTATTAAAGTTCTGTTGCTTCTTTGGATATGAGTACCTTATTCTATCCAGTTCAGAGATTTAATTTGAATAAATAGGAAACATGGGCTGTTGCACTGGATGTGATGAGGTTTTTTACAAACAGAAGTTTGTTAATCTCAATTAAAATTCTTCCATAACAGGCTGCATGTCTCCTGTTTCAACAGTTTAGGCTTCATAGTCAAAATAGCAAAAGGAATGCATAAGAACAGGGTCATCTAACATCAACAAAACCTGCCATTATGAAATTTTGCTCAGCCTTTTATTTCATCACTTTTTTTGATGCCTTGGAATAGCTAGAGGTGATTTGCACACATTAACGGGTTACCAAAAGTAAAATACCATAAATACCAAAGTTTAAAATACAGCTGAGACAGTTTCCACACTAAACCTTCCTGCAGTTGTGATAGAAAATTATGGTTAGTGTTTGCTGGTTTTATTTGCAGCATCACATGCTGCCTGTAGTTTGTTTGTTTATTTAGGAGGGAATTTTCAGGGTAAGTGTGACTGTCTATCTATCCCGAACTAATCTATCCAGAATTAATCGAATTCCAGAGAAGCCCACCTGCACGCAAGGCCTGCCACCCACATGCACGGGTGCCCCTCCCCTCTGCCAGTGCACCCTGCCCCTCTGTGAGCACACACACACACCTCAGCACATGCGCATGAGCACACCCCTCCCCTCTGCAAGTGTGCCCTGCCCCTCAGTGCATGTTTGTGTGCACACCCCACTCCTCCACGAGCATGTCCTGCCCCTCCGCGCATGCACATGAGCATGCCCTTCCCCTCTATGAGCAAGCCACACCCTTCCATGCATGGACACAAATGCACCCCACCCATCTGTGAGTGCACCCTGCCCACCCGTGAGCATGGGTGTGGCCCCCAGGCACGGACCCTGCCCTCCCAACCAGTTCATGGTTCAGAAAAGTTTGGGGATCACTGCCTTAAATCATACATGTCACATGGATACTGATCTGCTATTTTGACTACGGGAGCTCCTGCCAGCTCCTGTACTACTGTGACCAAGCCTTAGGCAATAAAAGCTCACAAGCTGCAACACTGACACACCAGTCTCTGTCTGGCTTTAAATAGCACAATGAACCCATGTCTATGCATAAACCTGTTTTCTTCCCCCAATCTCTCACTCAGGGCTTTTTGGTGCATCCATTGTGCTTGCACACAACAAAAATTAAAATGCCCTCACAGTGGAGCCTGTGGGGAGGTGGGAATGGATAGAGACAGGTGCCGGGACTTCAAGGCCCTCTTACAGACAAGAATCCAGCTTTCTCCTCCTTCAGCATAAATAGCTCTGAGGTTTGATATGCCACTTGGAGACCAAAGGAGACAGAATCATTCCATGAGACTTTCAGTGTCACCCTGAGACATTGTAACTCTAAATGGAATGGAACCCATATAGGAAAATGGAGGGGAGAGGAAAGAAAATAAGTAGGTAGATTAACAGATGTGTTCAAGTATGTTTTCCTCCTTTATTCTGTTCTCTGTCCATATACAGATTGTTCAGTTACTTCCTCCTTGTTCATAGGCTATTTCCCATTTCTTTCTGTTCCCTGTTTTATTTTATTCCTACCACCATGTTAGGGATTCTGAAGCATAAACCTTTCCCTAAGAGCCTTACAGAACTTTATAGACCCCCCCAGGGAAAAATCAGAAGCCTGTGTTCATCACAGCTGACATTTATTCCGTAAGGACTGAGTCCACTATGACTCAGAGTACAGTGGTGCCTCGCAAGACGATTGCCTCGCGGGTGAAAAACCCGCAAGACGATTGGTTTTTGTGATCCCTATGGTGCTTCACAAGACAGGTTTTTTCTATGACCATGCTTCACCAGACTTTTTCCCCCCGAGACTGATGCTTCGCAAGACGAATAAATTTCATTTGTCTTGCAAGGATCCCATAGGGAACCTCGCAAGATGATTTTTTCACAAGATGACGATTTTTTGTGGAACGAATTAAAATCATCTTGTGAGGCACCACTGCACCTTGTACAATTTACTCCTTCCTTCTGAAAATCCTTCAACTTATTTGCCCTTATTTATTGAACAGACATATGCAAGCAAATATAAATGTGTCACATTGGTCTTATCTGTTGAATTATCTATTGAATATCCAAAACAACAACACCAAAACTTAACCATAAAAACTTAATAAAATGCTTTAGGAATATAATTATGAAAACTTTATGAATTAAATGATAAATATAAGTAATTATTCTAACAAAATTTTAAAATGCTCTAATAAAAATTAATATGGTGGTTAAGAGTGGAATAATAAGATTGTAACTAAAGTGTTACAAATACTTAATAATAAAAAGCATTACAAAAACATACTCTCTTGAGTTATAAAAAATTAACTCCCAATTAAGTCACATCTATGTAAGTACCTTAGACTACGTAATTAAAAGACCAGAGCATAAGCAATTGTAAAATTACATCAGCATATAGTTAACAAAATCTTACCCCACCCCCAGCAGAGTTTTCTCCCCTCTAATGGTGCTCTGCTGGTGTTCTTTGCTCCTTGCCTTGGCTATCTTTTCTAGCTGTTATTTATACCCTTATCTCTCCCTCAGCTATCAACAAACCTTTCTACAGGGCTGAATGTACAGAATGCCCTGTGACATAAAGAATCTGGTACACTGAGGTGCTATAAAACCAGAATACTGTAGTTATTATAGTTGCAGATTATGGGATTTGCAAAAGCCATCTCTGGTATTAGCATATTGGAACATAAATACCTTCCACCGTCAGCCGTAAAGGGAATTCTTTGAAATGTTATTGTACTGACCAATTGTTCTTGCAGCTCCTCTTTAATATACTGCTGTTCAGACCTCATTTTTAAAGGACTGCTTTTTCAACACACACACCTTAATTGTTTTAGCATTCTATAGATACAAAATTTCACATATTGACAACTGAAAACCTGCTCTAAGCAAAGAACATGAATGACGCAAAGCTTCAGTAGCAGTATTGAAAACTGCTGCAGGGCAGAAGTTCTATCCACAAAGTACTTCCACATGTGTGTTATGCAACAGTTCTGAAGGGAAAAATGCATTCACTCGTGCAATCAATTCACACAATACTGGTTGCCCCCAGCAGGTTTCCAACAATACGAGCAAGATTTCAGCCAGTAAATAATATTTTTCCTCCCTTTTTTGCATAATGCCAATGTCAATAATGATTTGCCCTCCTAGCCCGAAAATAAAGAGGCAAGACAGGTTGTTGGGTTAAAACTTTATTAACTATTTAAACTAAATCCCCCAACTACAAGGGGGCCTAACATAGTGCGATCTTCTTCCAAATCTGGAGCAGCCATGACCTCCAGACTATTATAGAGCAGGGCAAGCTCCTATTTCTGACGTGTACAGCACATTTTCAGGTGCTCAGTGTGATGTGCCCCTTGTGTGTCCCTGGATTATTTCACTAATCTAAGGTCCACACCACATTTCTGTTTACTCTGCCACCAGTTGATCTCTGTCATTATTTACTTGGAAAGATTGAGGTCCAAACAGCATGTAACTTTTAATGAAAACAGGTTTATTGGATACAGTTCAAATCTTGAGTTTCACCTAAGTAGATTCCTAAAAGATGTTAAAGCTTTCAGCAGTTTCGTAATAACTTATTCCACACTTAACTCTCTCTAAGTTCCACACTCTTAACTGCTTTTCAACTCCACACTGACTATCTGCCCTCTATCTGCTTCACCCTTCCCTTTTTGTTCCACTGGCTCCGCCTCGCAACAACTCTTATTGGTGCATGCTGCAACACTCATACACATGCATAAGCAGGGTAATTGCTACACTTAGTGATGATGTGACAACTGAAAACCTGTTCTGAGCTCCCCATGTATGATGCAAAGCTTCAGTAGCAGTATTGAAAACTGCCCCCGCTGTCTCAGCCCACTGAGCCTTGTGCCCCTAACTGAACTGTTGGCTGGGGGGGGGGTCACCCTATGAATAAACCCACCTGCCCTCAGATGCCCTCTTGGGTCCACCTGACCGAGAGATGAAATAATTTTTTGCATCCTCCATGAGCTAACCCCGACTCTTCTCTTTGCACTACCCACCATGGCCTGGGGCTATTTATATGCCCCAAACCCACCACCCAAGCCAAAAATTTCAGCTCAAAGGCCCCTTTTAGTTCCCACAAAAAAAGGCCCCTACCCAAATCCAACAAGTGAACACCGTCACTTCCGTACAGTTCTGGCTGGTGACCTCTTATGTCAAGATGCCTTATCACTGACCCGAGTCCAGCCCTCATAGCTTGGCTCACTTCATGATTCACACCACACCGTGCGCGGTCAATGCACCTGGGATCACAGATAGCTTTCCACACCAACCTTGGTGTTCACTTGGTATAGATTTACCAGATGAGCGGGATATAAATCAAATAAATAAATAAATAAATAAAATTAATGTTCGACCATATCAGTTTTATCCCGGAAAATGTAACCTTCACGGTCTGCAAATCCTGAATCACTTGCAATATCAATGACTTGCCTGTACACCTGGTCAAGTCATTGCCTCCCAAGTAAACAACAAATATATCCAGGGGTGCATCCTTAATTTTCAGGAAGGCTCGCTCTAAGAGCTCAACCCAAAGCATACCCCTCTTTCCTTTCCATTCCAGTGTAGCCAGAGCTCCCAGGCCTAAATTACAGCCCCAACCGGTCCACAAAGTGTGGTTCACCGCCCAATGAACATAACCGTGGCCATACACCACAACCTCTCCTTTTCCCTATCCTCCTCCTTAATGGCTTTCTCTTCATCCATTTGTCTATTCAGAAGTTCGAATATGACAACGTATTTACCTTGTCAAATCTTCTCTATTGTGGCTGGGAGAAAGTGATCACCTAGAGATAAAGATTGATCCCCATATGGAAGAGCACTCTGGGGAACAGAATTATACTCCATGTTTGAAATTGCAGGGTAGTTAAGCTGTTGTAAACCCTCAATAAAACCTGGTGTGTGACTGGGAGAAGACCATTGTGGGTACAGCGCTGTCCAAAGCTTCAAAGCCAGTATGGCCCCCACAGGAGTGGGCAAGCCGATGCCATTGTTGCATGGCAGTAAACTGATGTTTGGTTGCGAAAAAACTGGTGGATTGACTTCTCCCCAAGGCCAGATCCCTTCCATGTGATGTGTACATGGTGTGGGTGCAGACTCACCTGAAACCGGCACAGCCAGGATCACCACATTTGCTGGAGGCATTTCAGCCACCTGTTGGCTGGTACTAGAAATGGACCTGTCGATCCCAGTCTGCTGATACACTCAATCCTGGACATGTCGGTTTGCCTTCAATGCATTTTCCCGTCTGCTCCTTCAGCTCTGTCAGAAGGTCAGGCATGATGACCCATTCATCTTCCATAGGCATGTTCAAGGAGCCTCCACCTGCTGGTTCCACTGAAACTGCCCCTGGAGCCGTGGCACATTCTTTTTCCAAGAGAGCAATTCAGGACAACATTACATCACCCGATTGCCTGTGTTCCACCATCCTATGTGCCTTAGACTCCCTATGAGAATTCCTTGGAGTAGCAACGCTAGCAGCTTCCCTAGCCACGGATCTTTTCCTTTCAAGTTCACTTAATTTTGCCAAAATGGCACTGTAATCAGGCCCCTCCTCATCCTCAGATGAAAAAAGAGCAGGCAGAACTTTAGCTGAGGCCTTGTGTTTTGCTTGCCCTTTTTAAAACCTTGTATTTTTTTTGGCCCCGTGCTGACAGAACAATTTTTAAAAATATATATTTATTTTTAAATGTATGTATGTATGTATGTATGTATGTATGTATGTATGTATGTATGTATGTATGTATGTATGTATGTATGTATTTATTTATTTATTTATTTATTTATTTATTTATTTATTTAGGTATTTAGGTATTTAGGTATTTAGGTATTTAATTAGGTATTTAGGTATTTTTATTTATTTATTTATTTGAATTTGTTATATATTAGCTTTTTTAAAATGAAAACCCCAGCAGGGGGTGTAGTAACCACCCACAGCTTCCTACAGCTTTTCCTCTTTTTTTTTTAAATTAACAGCTGACAGATGGCCTAGCAGGGGGTGCACCCTGATCAAACTGTGCACTTATTTCTCTTTTTTTATATATTCCAGTAATCCCAACAAAACGAAAGAGGGAGGTAGCATAGCCCAGTAATTAAAGCTAACCCCGTATTAAGCTTTTTTTAAAAAAAAATCACATTAATTAAATTTCCCCTTTTGTCCTCCTTTCTTCTTTTTTTTTGAAAAAAATGCTATTAATTGGCAATCTAATAAACACAGTCACAACAAAATCTTATAAAACACAGTGTTCACAAGAAACTCAACCCCCCCACTCTTCCCTCCCCTCCTGAAAGCTTAACAAATAAGGGGGAGCTTCGATCTATTCCCCCTTATCCCTCAATGATCAAACCAAATTAATTAATTCAACTGAAAAGGGATAACACAGAGAAGGGAGGGTAAAGAAAAAACAGCGGAACAAACAGAAAACCAGGGGTCACATCGATGCACGACCTGAAATCCAAGGCTCAGCCAAAAGCCCCATGTGATGAAACCGAAACTGCTTCTTGCCTGGGTGGTAAGACAACAACCATTAAGGCATGGCTGAGGTGAAGCCATGTAAAGAAGAATACTCTGGCAAAGGGGGACGGATGCCAGATTTTAAAAAGGAAAGCCCTTCATCAAACAACATAGGCTAAAATAGATTATACAATCAACTGGAGCCTGAAATCTCTGGTCTTCTATGCCATAAAAGCCTTTATTGAGGCATAGAATTAACTGCACAGAACCAGCCCTCCAGAATATAAATTCACTCAATTTCTGTACAAAGAGGAGATTTAATGTGTTGTTTATTATTCCTTACCCCCACTCATTACTATCATTACCCATTATTGCTGTTTATAAACTGAGCAGACAATTAGGCAAAACCAAGAGTAACAAGAGGGGCAAATTATATAATTAATTGTTAATTGGTGGTGGCAATCTGACCTTATTTAGAGTCAAAGAAAAATATATAAATACAATATGTGTTCTTCTACAATGGGCCTTTGCTGCTGACAGGAATTTCTTTTACTTATCGAGAAGGCCGATATTTTTTTAAAAATCCCCTTACCAGAGGTTTAGCCCTTTGTAAATATGAAAACAAGACACAATAGATTCCAAATGCCCATTGTTAATGAACTATAACTTCTAGGTGCCATTATGAATTAAATAATATATTTTTGCAAGAATGGAAAAAAAATGTCTGAGTCAAAGAACAGAAAAAACAAAGCAAGTATGAGATAGACTTCCATTTCAAAAATGTACCAAAAAGCTAAACCATATAATGGATTGGAAAGTCCTACAACATTATGGAGCAGAAAATTACATTGCATCAATAACCTTTGTTATTCATGATCCCAATTGCCTTCTGCTTGGGCATCATAGTTTCTCCCTCAGTCAGTCTTCTGTTCTTGCAAGCTAGACAGAGAGCCACTGAAAGCTAGCTATGTGATGAAGTCACTCATAGTAAATGAAGCTAACATAATGTTGGGGAATAGCTTTAACTCTGCATGTTTGTTTAGCCTGAGTAACATTATTGTGTGGCCACATCTAGTTGGCTACATGTCAACTTAACTGCATTTTGGAGACCTGCTGACTTGTAACAGAGCACCGCAAAAACAAAACAACAAAACTGAGATGGACTCCAGGGGGCAAGTGAACATGAGTTTGACAGGAGATTGGTAGTAAAGAAAGGGTCTAGTGGAGGAAAAGTTAAAAGAAAAGGGAGACCAAGGATGCAACGACAAGGAGACAGTGATTTAGATTAACATTTGGAGTAACCCCAGGAAATAACCTATGGAGAATCACGAATCTACACATTTTTAGTGATTTTTGATTTATTCATTTGTTTGGCTATACAGTGGCTCCCAAGGCACCTAGAGACACGAAAATAACAGAGAAGCTTCCCACTACTCTCTTCCACAATATCTCCGTAAAGACTGGGGCTCTCCCAAGCCAGTTGCTTAAGGGCACTTTCCTTGGAGGACCCACTTTGTGGGTTTATAACCTGGATGTCTGAAACCTAATCTTCATGAAACTTGGAGGGATTGCAGAGGAGAGTCAGTAAAAGCTTTCAGGTGAATATGGTCTCTCTAGGTGCTTTGAAGGCACCTAGAGAGGTGTTTTAAATATAGGGTTTTAAATTAAAAAATTGATTCAGAAAAAAATTCATAATTTGTTGACCTGGATAAATCATGAATCAAAATGACTCACCATTTTTCTGATTTGTGCCCATCTATAGCTGTAAGAGTGCTGGGAGGGCCTTTCTCTCTGCTGATTCCTAAAAGAGCACCACAAAAGGAATAAAACAGAGATGAACTTTGGGAAGTAAGTGACCAGCAGTTTGATGGAGTATGAATAGTAGTAGTAAGGAAAGGGTCTAGTGGAGGAAGAGATGAAAGAAAAGGGAGACCAAGGAGACAAAGGCAGAGCTTGTTATGTTAGTGAATCTTTCAAGACAAAGAAGAAAAAGTAAAAGGAAGTCATAGATTTGAATAAGAGAGTGAAAGGGTAACAGTGATCATGGACGGAAGAGACACTTCTGTGATGGTGACCTGCACAGTGCTGGGTGAAATAGCCAATACCTTGGATGTCAGGAACAAAATTCAAAAAGATCTCAATAAAATTGAGCACTGGGTTGGAAACAACAGAATGAAATTCAACAGAGATAAGTGCAAATATTTTTACCTAGAGAAAAGAAACCAGATGCACATTTCATGATGGAGAAGGATAATGGGATTACTGTAGATCACAAGCTGAATATGAGCCAATAGTGCGAAGTGGCTGCAAAAAAAAGGCAAACACTTTTTAAGGCTGCTTTGATAGATGTATAGTTTTAAAATCCCATGTAGTACTAGTTCCTGTCTATTTGCATTGTTTAGGCCTTATCTTGAGTACTACAGTATATCCAGTTCTGGACACAACCATTTAATAAGGATGCCAACAAACTGGAACAAGTCCAGGGAAAGACAAGGAGGATGATCAGGGGACTGGAAATCAAGCCCTATGAAGAAAAACGGAAAGAAGAGGGCATTTTTAGCCTTGAGAAAAGAAGGCTGAGAGGAGATATGGTAGCAAATACTTGAAAGGTAGCCATACAGAGGAGCAGGGTCAATTCTCAGTCACCCCAAAGTGTAGGACATGTAATAACGGGCTCAAGTTACAGGAAGTCAAATTTCGGTTGACTATCAGGAAAAAAATCCTAAATGTTAGAGTGGTATGACAATGGAACCAATTATCTTGGGGTGATTGTGAGTGCTTTGATGCTAGAGGCATTCAAGAACAAATAAGACAACCATATGTTAGATTGTTGGATTCATAAGGTTGAATTACAGTCTCTAAACTAATTGTCAGTTTGCGGGCCCAGTTATCTTCACTGGAATTCCACCAGAGTCCAGCTTCTGGAAGGAAGGAGGGACCTTAGGCCCAGAACACACTTCTTTTAGAGAAGGCTTGTATACAGTAAGTGAGCACAAGAACTCAGCCTCTCCTAATCCTGTCCCGTCCCTCACTTCACCTCACGGTCTCTTTGTGGTGAGTTGTGGTGGTGTCCAGACTAATGTAGCCTTGTCCAAGCATGTTGCTGGAGTCTCCAGTGCCTGGCTCTGTCACAAGCCAATAAATGTGGTGAATGTAAACAACTTCTGGCAACCTCCCACATGTTCTCGTCTTCCAAGTTATAAACAATGCCTTCCCTTTCCGATTCTACTCTTTTATTCCCCTTGACTCTGCCTCCTCCAGTTGTCTCTCAGCAGGAAGCTGTCTCTCCTGCAGCTGCAGGGACTCCCTCCAGTCATCTGGATCCTGAGGAAACTCACCCTCTTCTCCACTGCCTGCCATCTGTGTTGCTGGAGCCAGACAGCTCACTCGGGGTGTGTCTGCTCTGCCTCACACAGATATACTTTGATTTGGATTCCTGCACTGAAAAAGAGGTGGACTCGATGGCCTTATATGTCCCTTCCAACTCTGTTGTTCTATGTTTCTGTGATAAAGAACTTTAAGGGGAATACTGTCAATGTAGCAAATATTTGAGGTAGCACAATCACAGCAGGAATTATGTGATCACCATTGTTGCTATCCTAGTAATAGTGGGAAAAGCTGTTTATCTTTTAGTGCTAAGAAAGATATACATTGCAAAGGAACACGGCTGCTTGAATTTTTCAGTATGTTTGTGTGAGAACACTTTGACCAGTGCAGGTTACACACCATGATGGGGATGTACAATCTCCAAGTTTAGAAGGAAGGTACCTCAAAATGCCAGATGATTTATTTTATTTTATTTATTTTATTTATACCCCGCCTATCTGGACCGATGGACCACTCTACGCGGCTTCCAATATACTGTAAAATTAAACAATAAAATACAACAGATACATGGCTAATACAAAACAACTAGAATAAACTTTAAAAAAAGGAAAATAATAAGAAGAAAACCAAGAATTGGCTGGAGGGAAGGCCTGAATAAATAACCATGTTTTAAATTGGGTTTTGAAGATGCCCAGTGTAGGGGCCGCACGAATTCCCGGAGGGAGATTGTTCCAAAGGCGAGGAGCCACCGCCGAGAAGGCCCGGTTTCGTGTCTTCTCCTTCCGGGCCTCTCTCGGCGTCAGGCTCCTCAGCCTCAACTCCTGACTTGCGCGGGTGATCCGGGTAGACCTTGATGGAAGATGCAGGGGAGGGGTATCAGGAGACAGGCATCTAGTGGCCTCATGTGCTCCCAGAGGCATCTGGTGGGGCCCCTATGAGATACAGGAAACTGGACTAGAAGGGCCCTTGGCCTGATCCAGCAGGGATCTTCTTATGTTCTTATGACCTCTGCTGAAACCCCTCACACCATCAGTGAAGAAGGCATCAAACCTCCAGGTGCAAAGTTGTTCAGTACTGTACATCCTTAAATTAAAAAAAGTAACATTTGTAAGACTAGGAAATGAAATCAAAGGTGCTGTGACAGATGTGGGTAAATTACTGTGACAACTTAGAATGGGTGCTAAAATATGAGACTTTACACATCATTTAGGTTGAGTGTACCTACTCTTTCATGACAAGAGGTTCACTTAGTGAAGACACTATTAAATATTTTCTTCGCTTCCCTCTCTTTTTGTTTTGTTTTGTAGGGAGTTAATAAAATCAAACCCAAACCTAGCCTTCCACAATTTGTTTAACAATTGTGTATTATCAGTACATAATGAAATTTGGGACACAGGAGGTGATAATTAATTACAGGCTAATGTGATCTATCTGTGGTTAGCTTATATTAGCTTCATTCAGCAGGTTCCAAAGTGACACATAAGCATAGTTATTAATTTTTTGTAGACACCAGGAGGTACTTGTGCAAAATGATTTGCTAATTAATTAGATCCATCTGCAATGTCTGCTTCAAAGATAATTAAGGGAAAATCCTGTGTATAAATACTCATGATGTCATTTTATATATAACTTTAATTTGTATACCCACTTAATAAAAAACAGCATTTTTCCCTGCCCAATTTAGTGAAAATAGTAAGCATTATAAAAATTACAAAAGGAGGAGGTGACCTCTATGGAAAATAAAGGTGTTGAATTTGTTTACATTCTCAAAAATCTGTACATTACTTTTTGGCACACAAATTCTGATTTCCTGAGTGAAACAAATTCTCTTCCACTTTAGATATGGAGACAATATTGCCTAGGTTTCTCATCCCCATTGATTCCAACTGTCATGATAAGATAAGGAATTGCAGCAAGGAATTGTTAAGCCCTGCAAAGGTCCTTGCCTCAAGCTAGGAAGGAGACAAAAAGTTCTTTTCCCTCTTCCAGGTCTCTGAAATTTGTACAGAATAGCTCTACTGTCCTTTCTCTTTGAGAAGCAAAGCACACACTTGCTCATCAAGCACAAAAGGGTTGACTAATAGCTGAGAACGATGCAACATTGTTTTAAAAAAAATAGCATCCAGGTGACTTTGGGAACAAAAATAAAAGACAATTTCTTCTAAAGCTTGAGCTAGTGCTGTGTGGCCTTGATTCACACATAAACCCTCAGTTGCATTCTGGGCCAAAAAAGGAAGTGGGATTCTGTATCCTGCATAAATTGTGCAAATCAAAGAATGTTCTTATTTCACACAACATTTACAAAAGAAGAAGAAAGGCAGTGATGCAAGACACTCAAAATGGTCTCACTGCATACTGAACACCCTTCTCCTAATTATAAAATACCGCCCTTTCTGCTTCCAGGTTGTAGCCATACAGTTTAGAAATGTGGTTTATAAAACTGAGATTTGTCAGATGCTAAATGCTGTAGCTGGTATTTATTCCACACCTTTTAGTTGATATGTATCTGATGTCATCCATCCCAGTGGTCACCCATTGTGGGAGGGAGAGGCATTTCCATGTCCCAGAATTGGCAGAAATCTGCCATTTGGCAGAAGCTGGCCATGTGGCAGAGTGGCAGGTGGCAAAGTGGCTCGTGACAAAGAACAACGCCGTTCCGTGCTTTTTTTTCAGTCTCCTGCTTCCTAGATGCAAGGCTGCTGGCACCTTCGGAGAAGAAAGTCAAGGGCAACTGCAGGTTTCGCTTAATTGGTATGGGAGGAAAGTCTTTCTATCAGGCTTAAGCACCGAGCGTGTCTAAATAATGCCGAGAAAATTGAGTTAGAGAGTGTACACACAACAGTTAGGCACTGTGATGATTGCATTTCAGCGGAGACCAGAGATGCCTCTAACGGAAATCATTTTCCTATTTATTCACGTGTGCAAGAAGGAAAGGACATCTGGAATTAAATCTCAAGTTGAGCTCATGAGCTTGTGTTAGAGGCCTTGAAGTCTAATACCACAAGACTAGTCCTATCAGGATTTTCTATGCATCCTTTACTTCTAATTCAACATGAACTATTAATCTCAGCTGAATGTTTATAGCTTCTCATTGATCAACTAGAAAGTAGAGAAGCAGCAATCCAAATTCATTAGGCACAATCGGCTTTGTTAGGTTTTCATAGGACTCAAGGTAGCGATAATACCTACTTCGCTTTTTAAAATAATCACTGCACTCTAACCTTTTAAAGAACAGAAGCTTTGGTTGCAAATGACAGAGGCTGTGGTTGCTCAGTTTCATGAGCAGCAATGTACTTGGGCAGGAAGCAGACAGGGAAAAGGTCAAAGTTGCTAATGTAAATATTTAAGCAAATAAACTCTCCCCATTCTCTATTTCTCACTTTATAGACACAGGACACAGATGCAAAGTTGCATCTTCTCATCTGCCCTGAATCCTTTTTTCCTTGGCAGTTCGCAAATAAAACATGAAAAAAGGAACATAATAATAATTCATGACCAAGAAAATGAGTAGCTGCAATGACATGCAGCATAGCCAATTTCTTCTTATCCTCTTAGTTGTGGCATCAGGGCAAGACCTACAACTGGGCAAAGTGAGGCAGCAGATGTTATGGGACAGTCCCGGTTGCTTTAAAGTGTTGTGGATGAGCTGTAGAATTCACTCCTTACTGGTAAAGCCTAGGGCAAATTACACTTGGCCATAGCAAGTTCCTGAGCTACATGTTCTGCAGTGTCATGAAAATGCTGTATTTCAGAGGAAGCTCTGGAATGGCTTTGAGGGTGACTCTGAGAGTGATCACAGGTGCAATCCCCATGAGAAGAGGAAGATGCTGAACCAGCTATTGAAAGCTGCTCAGACTCAGAAGACCATGTTCTCTTATACCTACATCACACCAAGACACTTCCCAATTCTTAGCAATGAAAGAGGGCAAGTAAGGATGAAAGTCTCGGTCAGCAAAACCCAGCTCCTTCCCCTCTTTTTCTGGTTTCACTCTATCTCAGCTTTTTTCTTATATGATGTCCCACTGTTCTGGTTTTCTTTCCATGTACTTCTGCATGCCTTTAAATTTATTTTCACTTTCCAAATACCAGGTTGTTGTTGTTGTTTCCATTGTGAATTGGCCAATGTACTGGAATTGCCCAAGGGCTGTTTACCTTCTTCTGGGCAGTGCTCAGGTTTACACAATAGCTGCAGTCTGAGACTGAATTCAACATTCAGCCAAAGGTTTTGCACAGCCTCTAGTTGGAACTAACATTGGATTTAGTCCAATGGATTTTTATATTTATCTGAATAGTAATCTCTGTAGCCACCACCGACATTAGTTTATACACATACGCAGGCACAGCCAATGTTCCTGTCATTTTCCTTTTCTCCAAATTGGCTTTCTGTGAGTGTTATATTTTGCCATTAAAAAAAATGCTAATTCAGATTAACATATTACAATGTGACATTAAATGTGATGTCATTAAAGGAGCATGCCTGTTTAATTAAAGCAGGAAATGACAACTTTGAAAGATCCAGGGCAATTTTTTCCCCTGTTGGCCCTGGGAGTGACACAAATCACCATGACCTCCCAAGCAAGAAATTATGAAAATCAGAAATTAATGCCATGAAACAGGGACCATGCACACTCTGTCTGTGATCATCTCATAAGGAAGGTAAGCACATGGACTGAGATTTTGTTTGGCAATGGCAGAGCATAATGCTCTATCAGCACAATAACACGGCATGTCTTCCTTGTACATGTTTTGTTGGTACAGAAGCATAAATGTCCATGAAAGGAAGCTTGCTTATACTTGCACTAGAAAGTACAGGATGAATCTTTGTGTTGCATCCATTGCATGAACAGTGAGATATACACAGGATCCTGTCCCAAATCCACAGCCTCACTCAGGAAAATTTCTCTAAAATGATCACCTGTTTTGAAATTGTTTTCAAATGAAATGTGTTCCTGGCTCAAATTGAATGGAAGTAGATCATGTTGTTGTTTTTGTTGTTTAGTCATTAAGTCATGTCTGAATTGTTGTGGACCAGAGCACATTTGGCCCTCCTGTCTTCCACTGCCTCCTGGAGTTGGGTCAAATTCATTTTGGTAGCTTCGATGACACTGTCCAACCATCTCGTCCTCTGGCATCCCCTTCTTCTCTTGCCTTCACTCTTTCTCAACATTAGAGTCTTTTCCAGGGAGATTTCTCTTCTCATGAGATGGCCAAAGTATTGGAGCCTCAGTTTCAGGATCGGTCCTTCCAGTGAGCATTCAGGATTGATTTCCTTCAGAATTAATAGGTTTGTTCTCTTTACAGTCCAGGGGACTCTCAGGAGTCTCCTCCAGCACCACAATTCAAAAGCATCAGTTCTTCAGCGGTCAACTTTCTTTATGGTCCAGCTCTCACTTCCATATATCACTACTGGAAAAACCATAGCTTTGCCTATGTGGACCTTTGTCAGCAAGGTGATTTTTTTTAATGTTGAGCTTCAGACCAATTTTTTCGCTCTCCGCTTTCACCCTCATTAAGAGGTTCTTTAGTTCCGACTCACTTTCTGCCATCTGAGTGGTATCATCTGCATATCAGAGGTTGTTGATATTTCTTCTGGCAATCTTAATTCTGCTTTAGGATTCCTCCAGTCAAGCCTTTCGCATGATATATTCTGCATATACAGTAAGTTAAATAAACAGGGAGACAATATATAGCTTTGTCATACTCCTTTCCCAATCCTGAAGTTGTTCCATATCCAATTCTAATTGTTGCTTCCTGTCCCACGTATAGATTTCTCAGGAGATAGATAAGATGGTCAGGCATTCCCATTTATTTAAGAACTTGCCATAGTTTGCTGTGGTTCACACAGTCAAAGGCTTTTGTGTATTTAATGAAGCAGATGTTTTTTCTGGAACTCTCTGGCTTTCTCCATAATCCAGGCATGTTAGCAATTTGGTCTCTAGTTCCTCTGCCCCTTCGAAATCCAGCTTGCACTTCTGGGAGTTCTCAGTCCACACACTGCTGAAGCCTACCTTGAAGGATTTTGAACATAACCTTGCTAGCATGTGAAATGAATGCAATTGGAGCATTCTTTGGAACTGTCTTTCTTTGGGATTGGGATGTAGACTGATCTTTTCCAGTCCTCTGGCCACTGCTGACTTTTCCAAACTTGCTGGCATATTGAGTGCAGCACCGTTACAGCATCATCTTTTAAGATTTTAAATAGTGCCATTACCTCCACTGGCCTTGTTGTTAGCCATACTTTCTAAGCCCCACTTGACTTCACTCTCCAGAATGTCTGGCTCAAAATCAGCAACCACATTATCTGGGTTGTGTGGGGCATTCATATCTTTCTGGTATAATTCTTCTGTGCATTCTTGCCACCTCTTCATGATGTCTTCTGCTTCTGTTAGCTCCCTACCATTTTTGTCCTTTATCATGTCCATCTTTGTACAAAATGTTCCTTTAATATGTCCAATTTTCTTGAACAGATATCTGGTTTTCCCCTTTCTATTCTTTTCCTCTATTTCTTTGCACCGTTCATTTAAGAAGGCTCTCTTGTCTCTCCTTGCTATTCTTTGGAAGTCTACATTCCATTTTCTGTAACTTTCCCTATCTCCTTTGCATTTGGTTTCCCTTCTCTTCTCTGCTATTTGTAAGACTGCGTTGGACAGCCATTTGGCTTTCTTGCATTTCCTTTTCTTTGGGATGGTTTTTGTTGCCAGCTCCTGTACAATGTTACGGGCCTTCATCCATAGTTCTTCAGGTACTCTGTCCACCAAATCTGGTTCCTTAAATCTGTTCTTCACTTCCTCTGTGTATTCATAAAGGATCTGGTTTAGATTATACCTGACTAGCCCAGTGGTTTTTCCTTGAGTTTTGCTATAAGAAGCTGATGATCTGAGCCACAATTAGTTCCAGATCTTGTTTTTGCTGACTGTATAGAGCTTCTCCATCTTTGGCTGCAAAGAATATAATCAGTCTGATTACGGTATTGCCCATCTGGTGATGTCCATGTGTAGAGTTGCGTCTTGTGTTGTTGGAAAAGAGTGTTTGTGATGACCAGCTTGTTCTCTTGACAAAACTCTATTAGCATTTGCCCTTCTTCATTTTGAAGTAGTTCATAGAATGTGGGAGTTTTTTGGCACAGCACTCCTAAAAACGGGCACAATCATTGAGCCTCAAAAGCATGGGTGAGTAGTAAAGGTTACACTTCATGCTCAAATGAGGCCCATAATAGCACTAATCCCATTCCTTCAGGGTCCCCAGGAACCACACCATTCTCAGTCTCCATAGGCTGCATTATTCTTTTTTATTTGGAACTCAGGGAATTTATAGGAATTTCAGCAGGAACAGGCCCTTTAAGGCATACAGAGGCACATAACACCTCTTCACTCCCCCATCCCTGTTCCTCTCTTCTTGCAACTCCTTGTTGTCTTCTCCACTACTCCAGCTTGTTGGCCTTTGCTGACAGCTTTTCCACCTTCCTCCTCCTCCTTTCATATTTCCCTCCTTCTATGCTCTCACCCCTCCCTCCAGCTTTCAAAAGGCTAAGGCCACATCCCTTTCTTTTTTAATGTTATTCCCAAATATCAGGGTGGTGAGGAGCAGCTGTTATAAACATTTCCTAGTTCTTTTCTGGCCTCAAGTAAGTGGTTTTTCAGACAGTGTGGGATTGGGACATGGGCTGAGGTAACGGGCCTGCGTGCTGACAGGTGCATTGTCACCAGCAACAGAACACAGAGGGGCCACCCTCTTCCTGCTGTTGATTTTAATGATTAGGCAGATGTGTGTGTGTGCTTGTTTATGTATGTACATATAATAATATACATCTGTAACCATCCCCAGTACAGGTAAATAAACATTTCATTAGGTTCCTTTTTTAAAAAAAAACCTAGATGTTTTGTTATTTAAAAGTATCTTCATACATGTAGATACCAAAGGTGTGTTTGTGTGTGTGTGTGTGTGTGTATGTGTGTGTGCGTGTGTGTTTAAAAAAACATCATGGGTTCAATTTTGAATTTGCTGAATTGTTATCAATTGTTATAAACTATTTAAAAATGGTTAAAGTTGCTTTAGTAATTGAAAAACAATTTTAACATTATCCTGACCTGAGTGTTTGTGAAACAGGGCAGGACAGAAATATTTTAGCAGATGGGTGAGGGGAAATGGATGGTACTAATTGGTTTATTATGTTGTACTTCATGAAAAAAATGACGAAGAATAAGAACAATAATTCCTTGACCACTGGAAACATCATACTCTGGCTTCAATCCTATGCATATAAACATGGATAATGTGTTGTTGAACTGGATGGGACTTAGGTCTTACACAAGTTTAGGATCACATGTGACCAATGCCTTTAAGTAACTACATATTAATACCCTGAGAAAGCAAAGAGAGAGAGAGAGAGAGAGAGCAGATACAATGAAGAATAAGAAGTAATAATGCAGAAACTGAAGGCATATAAAGGTTTTATTGTAAGAAATTAATGTGTTGTATGCTGGGAAATGAAGTGGCTATATCCTACTATCATACTGTTGGAAGGTGGGAAAACTTGTAAGCATACTGTCCACAATCAGCTTTTCACAGTGAGGTGTATTTTTACAATCACCTTGGAGGAGTCATGAAAAATTATGTTATGGCAATTGTTCAGTACTTCTCAGGATCACAGGCCAAAAAGGATGTATGACACCAGCCTCAGAGGGGTTATGGTTTTACACTGGGCAGCATATGGTCAATATCATTGCTGTTTAATTAAATTGTGCAGCAGGTCAGCTTGTCATGTTGCCCTGAGGGCGACCATCTGCCCTGTGCACATTCCAATAATTCCAGGAGGGCCTGCTGGCTGCACAAAGTGCCATAGGAACACCGTGCAAGTACATGGGCTACTGAACTTCAAAAGGACGTTCAGGGGTTACAGCTGGCACTACCAGCATAGGTCTGGGCATCCCAATGATCCCTTTCATGCTTCCTTAAATAGCAACAGAATAATTCATGAAGCGTGTGGAGTTTCCACTCCAAGGGGGCATCCTTGCTAAGTGGTTGTCACTGAAATGGGATGGGAGGGAAACAATGAATGTTCAGACCCAATAGATGCCCTCTGAAATAGTCTTATCTACAAACAGACAATATTAATAACCAACTACAGTGAGATGTGTCTGTTCATGTCTACCTTGTCTTTATGTAAAATTCAGTCTGTGAAATTTAATTGCCAATGGGATGCTAAGACATTAAAAACCATTGGCGTGAGATTTCTCCTTACTTACCTAACAATGATGTATTTACTATAGGATGATGTGTTTTAATTTTAATGTCCAAATAGGATACCTGTCTAATAAATATACTAAAACAGGATGTTAACACATTTGCCATCATTAAGAAAGGACATTGAAATATTCTGATGGCCAAGAAATGAAGATTAATTACTTTTAAAATGTATTGCACCACATAAGGATTCATAAATAACTGATATTAACATACACACGCCCAAACAATCGTTTTCTAAAATGCATTTGAAGTGACAGCTATATAATTAAATCAGGACAATAATCTGTCAGCACACTCATGAGATTGAATTTGCCTGGAGATGTTCACATTTATAAAAATCCATGCCTGAGGGTCTTCTTCCTCTTCCACCTTTATGTCTGCTCCATGGATGGATTTATCAGGTTAAGGGTTTTTTTTTTAAATGGGAAGAAATCTGTCCCCATTTTTTTGCTATTTTTTTTCCAAAAATGTATTCATGTTTGTTCACATATATGAAACTGAAAACATTGTTTTTCAAAACATTTCCCCAATGACTAAATCAATCATTCTTTTGCACACATTTGAAATATGCATGCTTTTCAATGCACATTTTTCAAGTATCCATGTTTTCCACCCATGAGTCCATAAATGGACATCAAAGAGAGAGTAGCTTCTGTCCATTCTGATGACAGTCCCAAGTGTTGATGACCACAAGAAACCTGCTGAACATCCACTGGATCCAGGGCTTTTCTAGATGCACCATTTATTCCCCCTTGTGGGAGGAGAGGCCACAAAGTGGATTGGGACTTATTCCCTAACTGTTAAATGTGCTTCAGAAGCCAGCAGACCGCAATGTTATTTTCTGCTCCGAGATCAAATCATTAATAAATTATAAAAGTTTCTCTTCACCCCTAAACTTCTTATTGCCGTTGACTCATTTGCAATGGCTAGATCTAGCATCAGGACTTGCTTTTAAAAAGCAAACAGTTTGACAAGAGAGGCAAAAGGGGGAGCAGAAAAATGTCTCATTAATCATTGTATCTGGAATGCGGCAGGTTTATGTTATGAGCCTGAAGCAATTTGGTGCCACTGTATGCTTGCATGACATTTGCTTCTTTGTTCTTGTGATGCGATAGTGCTAACATACCTCAGAAGTGCCACGATGCCAAACTCTGACCCCTCCGGAGTTTGCATAAACTGTCATAAAGAATAAACATAGGGTATAGTGCTATGCTTTATAGCGGCAAAGCTATAAGGAAGATAGAATGGCACAACATATTGGCATTGCAGTATACTCAGATTTAGAATGTAGGGCAATAGAGAAATTCATTAAACCAAGGGTAAATGTAATGAAATATCTAGCATGTATCTTTTCGGCAAAAATCCCAGAAAAACTTTTTTTTCTTTCAGAGTTCATGCCAACTGTGCTGTTGCTTACTGATGCCAATCATTCATCTCTCCTGCAGATAAGTTTCATGTACTTGAGGAACTGAGATGTACTTCATCTCAGTTCCTCTGAGGACAGCCACTCCTTTAGAACCACTACGGGCAATCAATGCCGTAAGAACCAATCTGGTGATTAACTGCTGTGGATGAGAAAGCACATGCTCCTTACCTGAAGCTGGCAAAAAGCAGCATCAGATTTTAAAGTAAAAGGTTTGGGGATGGACTATAGCTTACTGGTGACAGCAAACATTCTCCATAGGGAAGGTTCCACGTTCAGCCTTCAGTTCTACTCCAGATAGGAGTAGAGTCCTTCCCAAATGCACAGGAGATATGTTCCTAAGATGGCCAAATTCTGCTAGGAAAATGTTGGGGGATATCAGGATAATAGGAGCATGGCATCCAGAGAAGAGGGTTGTATCTTCTACTGATATTGTAGCTACAATCACACTCTTTTAAAACTTTTCTGATAGATTGAAGACTCCTGTGTAATTTCTTATTAATTATTGGCTGATTTTCTCACTAAGACATATAATAAGAAATATATCCAGGACTTGTGATGATATTGAAAGAGAGTGGGATTTGTAGTCTGAAGAAAATAGAATCTGTTAGGTTCAAAGTGGAATGAGTGAAGGCATTGGAATGCAGTAAAGGCTGGTAGACTGTTTTTCCTAATTTACAGCTATCCTGATACAGAGTGAATTCTGATAAGGGGGCAAGGATGACAGAGGCCAGTGTGAAGACTCAATACATTCCAATCAAATTGGCAAAAGGATAACACACCTGCACCTTCATGAGAATTGGAAGTGGAGAGTGGTGTTATGCCTCTGAGAAATAATTGGTTTGCAGCCATGAAGAAGGAGATCCAAGGAATGTAGAGAAGATGGAGGAGATGAGGTGTAGAGCTATGCTAAGCTGGGAGGAATTCATGATGGATTGTGATATGTAGCTGAATGTTTACAGAAGGTAGAATGGTAAAGAGAAGGAGGGGTAGGATTAGCCCTCCACAGCTTAGATTTTAGTGTTTCTTAGTTTTAATGAATAATAGCTTTAATTAACTATTGTAACCTTTAAACATGTTATTATGCTACTGCCTATGCAAACAAACTGTTTCTATGAATTTTTATTCTCTTAATAAAAATAATTATAAAAAACTCATTGAGGACTAGTCTCTTGGATCAAGCAGGGTTAGGCTAAATCCAGAGGAGTGGAATGGCCACTAACTAGCTACTATAGAGAAGTCCTATCCGACTGAGCTGTTGTGAGTTCTGAGGAATCACAAAGCCCATGTTTGGTACTTTCAGAGTACTGAGTAAAGTGAAGTGTTTTTCAAAGGTCAGGCTTGTCCAAGGCACAGATGCTATGCACTACTGAGGCTTGAGTACTTACCTCAGTGCAAAGTGATAGATTTGTGGCCTCATGGACTCCCTGACTGAATGCCATACTCTCCTTAGGGAGACTTGGTCTTCACAGTACTAAGCTACCAAAACAAGATTTTAAGCAAATTAACAAAGTGGGTTCAACAGTGACTCCCCCCTTTTTTTTCTGTTTACAGCCTTGACAATTTATTTATTTATTTATTTATTTATTTATTTATTTATTTATTTATTTATTTATTTATTTATTTATTTATTTGATTTTTACCCCGCCCCTCTAGACAACGTCTACTTGGGGCGGCTTACATAGGTTAAAACACATTAAAATAACATAAAATGCAATTATTACAATTAAATGTCCATAAAACATTAGTTGGAGGGAACTACCTCAGTATTTTCAAATGCAAAAACATGGGGAATGGGATCATCTGTTGCAGTGCTTGGGTGGATGCATGGCAAGGGTCCACATCTACCTACTTCTTAATCTGACAATAGTGGGTAATTGTGGCTGGAATCCTGTTTGGAAGTTCCAGGTGTGTAAGATGAAGCTGCGGAAGTGGTAGAAAAACCTGTTTCATGGCAGAAGTGCTGTCCACAAAGCAGTTCTGCAGATGTGCCATGCAATAGGAGCTGCATGATCCATCCCATAACCCAACTGTACAATAGTGGTTGCTGAGTTATGATGCCTGATACACTTCCAACAACCTGAATGGGACTTTATAGAATGGAGGCTTACCAAGAGGAATATAGATAACTCCTTCTGCCATAGGATTTTTTTTCTGTATTGAGTGTTTGAGAAGCTCCCATTTCTTCTGCCTAACACTTTCATCCCTCCCTCAGCAACTAGGTTTCTAGATCTGTAGAAAAGCAATTATAAAAATATGCTGGTTATGTATACATACTTTCAATAATAGCTTTACTGTTCATTAAACCTGTTTCAGACTCTTAAATGTTATTTGCTGAAATGATTAAAATTTTTATGAAAATAACTTGGATGAAGGCAACTATCATAAGAATAAATGAAACAGAAACTTAATAGAGGAGAATATTTTATTATGGACTAAAAATAAAATGTAGCCATTATTTACAGGGTAGCAAGCACATTCTCGACTCAAAGTAGTATTCATAGTTTCCTTTTTTATTATTGCTTGGAGATTTTTGCTTATAAAAAAAATAAGAATTGTTCAAAGTTGTATTTTGATACACGTTAGTCAACTTATGACTCTGCAGCTGACAGTTTAATAAGGCACTTACTTTACACTTCACAATTTCAGTGTTGTGAATAATTAATTTAATTACTCAAGTGTCACTTAATCAAAAGTCTCTTTTGTGATGATAATCATCCTAGTCATCCTTTTTTCCTCTTATGTTCTTAAATTATATTATATATCCATATCTCCTAAAATGCTGAGGATTTTCAAGGTTTAAGCCATATTTCCTGTTAACCTTTTGCTTGAATAATTCACCCAGAGTAACTACAATTAATTTTAAAACTCCAGTGATGATTTAGTGGGCAGTGTGTTGCATGAAGACATAATGCTACAGTCATAATATCTATGGTTGCAATCTTATAATCCATTTGTGTGTGTGTGTGCGTGCATGCGTTCGTGTGTTTGTGTACAGGCAAGCCACTTGTGGAGACAAAAGCCTAAATTATATCACTAAGCCCAGCTAGAAGAGAACCAATTGTTCAGTAGTGGATCAGCAGTTATTTAATTGCTCTGCCACAGCTAGAACTATGAATCGAACTCAGACCACAGAATCAATTGCTCAGTAACAAGTCAGCATTCCCATAACTCCCATTGATTAAAGAGGGACTAGCAGCTGGATTCTGGCCAGAGACATCCTTAAAAGTCTCTTCTCTGTGGCAGTAGGAAAGTTTGGAGTCAAATTTGTTGACTGCAAAAGCAGTTCTTAAAAATATTTTAAGTGAACTGGTTCATGGTTGTGGTAGAATAATTTACAGAGCAGCCTTACCCTAAGCCAGTTCAGAGTAACATGGTGAAGGTGGTTTTACTTACTCATCCAGTCTGGCATGGAAGGATCTGAGTGAGGAGAAAGCTAAACTGATTTCACACCAGACACAAATGGGCCTTTTGGAAAAAAGAGGGTGATTTGGATCCAGCAGATTCTAAGTCAGGTCTTCTTTGGCCCTATTAGGCACTGTTTGGCATCTTTCTATCTTCAGCTGCTGGTGGGAAAATTGCTAGTGATAGTTTTCTGGTTATTTGGGCACAGCAAGAGCTTTGACTGCAGTGTAGCCGCCATAAGTGGGGGGCTGGCACTAAAGCCTAGCCTTCCCGCTCTGCCTATGTGCCCACCAAACAGCTGATCAGCAGGCAGAGAGGGAAGGCTAGGCTACCTGAGCAGAAGCTGCCACTTCTGCCATCAGCAAAGACAGCAGCGGCTGTAGAGGTGGTGGCAGAGGCGGCGGCGGCAGGAGAAGGTAGGGGGGTAATGGGGGCAATGGGAAGGAGACAGAAGTGACTCACCTTTTTTTTTAAGACAGCCATGGGTTGTCTTTTCTTAAAAAAAGCCAGAACAATCCAATTCACCATTCATAGGTAAAACATTAGTAAATTCATGGTTCGTGGTTCATCACGAACCACGGCGGTTCATCTCCATCTCTAATGCAGTACAGCTCAGGCTCTGGAAGCGTCTACTAAATCCAGCCTTGGTGGCAGAATATATGTTTGCCATCAGAGGATTGTATTAATGAAATCCAAAGAAGCTCATGACTAGGAGGTAAATGAATTGACCAAAGCAACAGTTGTGTTGTGATTAATATCGTGATCTTTATCGGTGAAAGGAGAAAAAAAAATCTTCTAGGCATTCAAAGTAAGAGAAAAGTTCATCCTCTGCCATTTTTAGATTTTAGAGAAAGCCTAGTCCTTCCTGTATCCATAAAAATGTTTTTCTTCTCTCAATGTAGTTCACTTCCTTCAGCAGCACCCACAGCATCTCTCCCGCTGTTGTTTTATTTATAGGTGATGCACATCTGCAGCTTTTCTTGCTTAATCAGTAATCAACACTGCGCTCCAGATGACACTGCACCATCTAGTCACACTCACTGCAGCACGAAGCTGATTTGCATTCATGTGTGCAGCACCCAAAGCAACTTCCATTTCTCATTTTTGATCAGGAGTTTCATTTCCCATTAACTGTGTCACAATGTGCCATTCTGCTGATTTTCCATTTAAGTGTAATATATGGCAATAGAGAATTTCTAACATTCCCCCTCTCCCCCGCACCCCTGTTATTCTAGGCAGTTACTCTAACACATTATACTGCTCTCTTGACTATTTGTAATCCATTTCTTTTTCTTTAAAATAATTGGATGTGCATTAGGATGAAAGTAACTATTGGCTTCAAGATTTTCATTTTTACTACGAGAGAGGGTTAATGGATTTTATGACATTATGGGAAAAGCTCATTTTGGGGGAGAGAAATAATTCTGTGGTCAATGAGGAGTCTGACGACTTTATCTAATTTGTGGAATGCTGTCCTCTTGGCTCTGTTTATTCTTTTTCAGTTGTATGCTTCCAGCTGCCAGCCTGCCTCCTGCTGCAAAACATTTCGTTTTCATAATAGTCATGAAAAAGCACACCATTATGTAACCCATAGCATATTATAAGTGAGCAACATGGCAAAATAACTCTACCCCAGCCAAATTCAGTAAATGCTGTAATTTGACAGCAAATTACGCAAAATATGTATCAGTTCATTCTTGCCGTCTCTAGATGATGGTGATGGTTTGTGGCATGTCGTCAAGGGCTATGCCATTTCTGATTCTCCAGCCAGTCTAAGCTGGGATGGTACCAACAGGAAGCAAAGGTAACCAAGGTAGAAACGGCAGGGCTGAGGGTACTTGATTATATTGCTTCAGCTATGCACCCTTGGTTGGGTTAGCTCCAAGATGGGACAGTACCAAGGAAGAAAAACCACATGGCCCTAAGTACTATAGCAGAAGAAACCTGAAATGGGAATCCATGTATTAAATGAATGCCACTGGTTTATGAATGTTTTGCTATGTGCTTCTGTGGAACAGGCAATAGACAGTGCAGGAATGTTACCACTGCCCAAATAACCACCTGTATGAATTTGCAGGTTCAAATAAGTAGAGGAAATGCATGGCCTATATATTTGTTTAAAACACTGGTTTTAAGATGGTTTACAATTTACAGTTTAATTATGCACACTACACATTACCTTCCCCACCCCTAGCAAGCTGGGTATTAATCCTATCAAGCTCAGAAGGATGGAGCTACTTGAGCTCATCCAGATTGAACACAGGTAGTGAGCAGAGTCTTGACTGCCATACTGCAGCTGAACCACTGTACCACGAGGCTCTCTCATAGTGGACCTTATGTGAGATATACTTGGTTTGGAAATGTAAATACTGTCCTTTGGGAGGCCCTCCTGTTTTCCACTGCCTCCTGGAGTTGGACCAAATTCATGTCGGTAGCTTCAATAACACTGCCCAACCTTCTCATCCTCTGTCATTTCCTTCTCCTCTTGCCTTCACATTTTCCCAACATCAGGGTCTTTTCCAGGGAGTCTTCTCATGAGGTGGCCAAAGTATTGGAGCCTCAGCTTCAGGATCTATCCTTCCAGTGAGCACTCAGGGTTGATTTCCTTCAGAATGGATAGTATGGAAACTATGTTCCATACCATTGTGTAAATGAGCCTATATGAGAATGAACGTTAATCATGGTATTTGCTTCTAGAAAAATTAGATAATGGTCTATGTGGAGCCAATACAGTATGTGGAGAGATTGTGTAACCTGAATATAATCTACTTCCCATTGGTTTGTACGTTCATGTATCATAGAATTGCTTGAATAGGACAAAAAATGGTCAGAACCATTAAGAAGTCAAAGTTGTTATAACTTGTATACAAAGCAGCATCTGACTCCTGGAACAGCTTCTGCTGATTATGGAAATGGATGAACTCAAGACAGTGAACCAGGGCGCTATATCACTAGATGAGAGTTTGTGAAACTGGATGCCCAGATTTTAAACTTACCTCTGCCACTCACTCACACTCACTCTCACTCTCACTCTCTCTCTCTCTCTCTCTCTCTCTCTCTCTCTCTCACACACACACACACACACACACACACACACACACACACAAAAAACCAAACTTTGCCTCCCAACTAGGAAATAAATAGGCAAGACACAAGTGACAGGGCATAAACTGTGCCACAACTCCATTGAACTTTAAATCCCTATCCTGCAGTGGGGACACCCTGTAGTACATACTCCAGGTTGAAGACCCAAGGGGCCCCACACGCCACTCTCTCCCATCCTACAGTAGCAAGTTTCATACCCAGGGGTTTTCTGTAAGCTACAGAAACACATCAGCCAGGGCAATTGGGGAGACCTTCCCATGCTCATGTCTGACCCAAGTCCCATGATTTAAAGTAGTTTATGATGCAGATAAATCTGAAAGTTGACCCCTCCCCCCCAGATTGCCAGAATCCCAGGATCCAAGTGGAGGTCCCCCTACAGCCAACTGGCATTCTGTCGGATTCACTGCTACATACCCTCCCATCTTCATGGTCTCAAGGGCCCCCTATTTCCCAGAAATAGATCAGGTCCTTGTTCAGAGAAATGAACCCCCCATCATGCCTAACAGATCCAGACATTCAAAGTTGGTGTCCAGTTGTTCCACAAAATAGTCTCCAGCCATGGGCAACCATTTTCTAATTTCCTGATTGGCAACGTACTGGGTTCTGGCCAAATTGCAAGCCCTATCCTTGTCCACCTTCTACAGACCAAATCTAAACTGTTTTGGGCCATTTATGCCGGATCTTCCAGATTCTCTTGTACCTGAAGAATGAGCTCTTTCCTCTTCCATAGCCATCCACTCAGGTGAATAAACAAAACACAGGGGCAGATACAGTTCCCCAAACAAGGAAAGCAGCAGACTAACCCCCCCCCCTCCTTGAAGTGCCCTCCACTCAAAGGAGGCTATCCCTTGTGGACTGAGGTGAACACACCAATGGATATGGCTTTCAACCATAGAAAGAAAGCCACATCTGTCGGTGCTCACTTCAGTCAGGAACCCATAGACTGCTGTGAGGGATGCAACATGAAACAGAAATTTCTCAAACCTAGAACTACATAATTCAGACCAACAAGTTCACAGTGTGTGTATTATCACTGGAGACACTGGCATCCAACCATCCATGGCGGGGCCTTTCTTTCTGACCCACCCTTCTATCATCTTGTGGATACAAAACTCTACCATCCTATCTTCCACAACCTTCACCTTTGATTCAAAGGCCAGGAGGGCCAGCTTAGCCTTAATGGACTTCAGTGCCAAACCTCTCTTGTGCAGGGCAACATAAAAGTGGGTCAGATGGAAGCCTGGAATTGACCATACCTCCTGCTTTCCCAACTGCATTCTTCAGATTTCCCCCTGGCCAATGGGGGAACAAAACATCCCCTCCAGCTGAAGTTGGTGTCAGCTGGCAGCACCGTTCTCTTTCTCCAGAGTGCTTTACTTTAGAGCCATCTCCCTTACTCAGGCAAGTACAGTAATTCCCCGAGACATCAGCTTCTCACAGCAGTGCAAGAGCCACAGCACTGTAATTTTGAAATCCATCTGCACTTCACACATTGACAAGCCACTCTAGGAAGTATGTCTGGCAGCCAGCTGTGAATTGTAACATTAACAATAATGGGTCAATCAGTAAGGCAGGTGAATCACTTTTTAAAGGAAGGTTCCACACTCTCCATAAGCCAAATTTAAGCCTGTAATAACCAATCCTAATGAGACCAATACTAAGGAGACTGTTTCACTCCATTTCATTCTGATAAGGATCCATTTCTCTCAAGGTTCAGAGGAACTTGGGATCCAAAATCATTAAGTGTTGAAACTTGATTTTTAAGGGTCATTTCTCGAAATGTATTTTTATCTGGTAGAAATGGGAGCCATTTTACTTAAGCAGTCTGCTTCCTATTTTACTAGTATTATTAAAATATTTCAGTTGCTGCTCTGAAAGTATCTGCAGAAATGGCTGCACTTGGATTCAGAGTTTCTGTGAGTTGGATCCTGTCTTTGGAGGGGCAGAGGTTTGTTTGTTTGTTTTTATTTTTGCTGCTGCATAAAAATTCTTCTGCCCTCCAGTAACCCTCTAAAGCCCCACCTCCCAAAAAATGTTTCAAAGGATGAGAAACCCTTCAGAACAGCGTAGGTGATAACTTGTGTGGTGAGGCTATAGATGTAGAGGGAAAATCCCTTTTCACCAGTGGCAGAATCATCCATTGAACTTCAGTCTCTTCTCCTGAAGACCTACTATAGATTGGTCTCTGGATCTAACCCTGCCCCCCATTTTTTCCCAACAGTAGAGAAAATGTTGCTGTATATCTGGTTTTCGGCTACCTGGGAGCATAGCTGGTCATTTAGATAGGAACAAAACCACCTTTGTGGCATTAAGTGAAAACATCCTTTGAAAACATCAGCAGGACTCCCACCGGGAAGTCTAAATCTACTATTGCCAGATACTGCTCTTTGGATCTTTTTGTCTCCACAGAAGCTGCCTCCAGGTGAAGAGTTTGCCGCAGGTTGTTGACCTTCCCTTGTTGGCACTGGCAGTTTATTTGTGGGACAGGTTCTTTTCATTTATTCCCTCCCTAAAATATGGGCAAACCCCATCTGCTCAGGATGTCCTCCTCCACTAAAAATCAGATTTGGCATGATATGTTTGTTTCACATGGTGAGGTGAGAACATCTGCAGCTCCCATCAGGCTTAGCCAGCATAGCCAATGATGAAGGTCATCTGGAACTGTACTCTGAAAACCTCTGGAGAGCTGCAAGTTGCTAAGCCGTGTTCAAAAATATTGGCTGTCTGTCAGTCATCAAGAGACCAAATCAGACACACAGACTCTGAGAAGGGTATGTATGAATGTTGAACCCCCTGCTTAGATTTTTTTTTTAACCTGGCCATTGTGTTTTCTTGTTTGGTGGTTTCTGGGGAACAATAATCCCATCTTTTTATTAGGCAAGGAAGAGAAGAAAAATAACTTGGAGAGCAGAAAAGGAATGTGCACAGAAACATTCATTTCTGCAGTGCCAGCAGCCCATTTTATAGATTAAAATCACACTGTGTTTGTATTCAAGACCCATGCACTGACATTCATTCAATGCCTTACTCTGCCTTTGAATGCTTCTAGCCTGGCCCCTGAGCTTCCTTACTCCATTTGACGCATTCAGCTTTCATTCCTTCACAATAACCCACAACCCTCAGGAACCCATTCCTTTATCATCCCCTTATCCAGCTTAAACATCCAAACATTGTGGTATTCTGGTCATTTTCTGCACCCACCCACCTCAGTGTGTATGGCACTGCATTCACATATAAACACTGGCTCTTAAGGAAGACATTATGGTTTTTTTTAAAAGTGTGTTGACTGCAACAACAGACTTTATAGTACTTTCATAGAAGGTTTGGTGTAGCACTCAATGTGCTGATATGTACAAATGAAGATACATTCTTTCATATATTATCTACCTTTTGGAATAGCTTGTGTGCCAGTGTCCATATGAAATGTTTTGTTTTCTTGTAAATGAGAACATAATTAGAGCTTGGCTTCAAACAATTTAATGTCTAAGTGTATCTTGCTAAAGACAACTTAATTACAGTGAACAAACAGGAATGCAAAAAAAAATCAATGGAAAGCGGTAAACCAAGGATAGCTAACAACTCAATACTTTGCACATTTATTTGGATGGCAGACTTATTGCAGTCATGGGATTTACAGTTTAGTAAGCAGGTATGTCATTCGTTCCCGAGAGAGAATTGCAATACAGCAGATAAGATGCTGGGAACAACCGTTGTGGCAGAGGATGCAAATTTATCTATCAGCCCTGACATTGAATAGTTCAGCCACCAATAACAATGATCTGAAGGAAAGAAACGGTGTCTCCTCCCCAGGAGAGCTCATCAACTTTGGTAGGGTGGCCATCTTTGTGAGGCTCTATCCACTACCATTTTTTAATAAAATAAAATACAATAAATGATAAGAAGAGAAAGAATGGAGGCAAAACTGAACATTCACATTCCCCATCTCATCCCAAGTGTAGTTTCTGTATACAACTTTTCTATGAGTCTTCAGGTGGCAAGTAAAAACCATATTATGTAAATAGCGTAAGGGCAAAAGAAAATAGCAGCTTCACAATTAGAAGGAATTAGGTGGTAATAAAACATTACTGCTCTAGTCACCCTAAATCGTGTTGTTTATTTTAGTAAACCACACCATAGTAGGCCTACTGAATCAATGGGAACTGAGTGAGCCCATAAGTTCCATGGATTCAAATAGGCCTATTTTAACTGTGATAATAAGTTACAGTTAGCATAGGGCCATCTAAATCAATGGCACTTAAGGAAGATTTGACTCCCCCAGTCCCCACTGATTCAATGGGCCTACTCCAGTGTGATTTACAGTGCTAAGCAACAGGATTTGGGCCACTGTTTCTTTTGAATGACCAATCACCAAACAGAGCAACTCCTGAAGCTGTGAATGATAATAGAGCTTAAACACACATTTGGCTGCTCTGTTTCTAATTCTTAAATTCCCTGCCTCACATGTTGTGGCCATGAGTAGAAATTCAGTGGATGCCATTTTACATTATAACAGCAGCAAAGATTCTAGGCCAACCTCTACCACTATGGAATAAAAATATTTAACTTGCTATGAATCATGCAGTTTGATCTCTCTGTGCAGGGGATTCCATGCTATAAGAGAAGAAGTTAGCTCCTGCCTGGCCATCTGCTGTGTGCAAGCGTACATCCGGGGGAGATGATGCAGAGCCTTCCTCAAAAGTTTGAGTGACATATGAAATGATTCTGACTCATGGTTGTGCTTCTTTAGACATATAATATTGCTGCTGGCTTACAGATGTTTACTATGTTGATTTGTTTCGTTGTTATGTTTTAAGTAATGGATGTTAAATGCCTTGAGGTTGTAAAAGTTACTTTTTTGAAGTACATCTCCCCAAATTTCCTGACCAGTACAGTCACTTGGAGTGGTAGTCAGAAAAAGTATTTTTCACGCTCTTAATTTCATTATGGACTGAAAAGTGAGATGAGAAAATGTTCCTAATATGTTGAAGTAGCAGCCAGAATCCTGCTATCTAAATTTATACTGCAGAACTGTTACGACCTCATCAGCCACTGCAATTTCAGGGAAAATGAAAGTGTTCTATTCCACTCCCAGGTTCCAAGGATCCCTAGGGATTCCTTTCATCCTGAGAAAGTCTTTGGGAATCATGGAATGAGGTAGGGAAGTCTTTAACACTTGAAAAGTGCCACCACCCAGACTGCTGGTAATTGTGGGGCATTAAAGAGTTCCCTTTTAATTCTCTGAAACAGCCATGGTTGATGATATCATCACAGTTGTACAGCCTGAAGTTGCCCAATAGGATTCCAGCCAATAAGTACTCACTGTGGAAATTATTAACTATTTAGAAGAAAACCTTTATATGGTATTGTTATGTGTGAACTCTCAAAACATAACCATTAGCTCACCACTAGTTTCTAAACTTGGTTTAGAAAAGAAAAGACTCAAAAGGAGTGAGGTCAGCTCAGAGTAAAGGAAGAAGAGGTTTCCTCGCTGTTTCCAAGGTTCATGGAGAAGAACATCGGGTTTCCCATCCATTCACTTTTCAACAGAAAGGCATTAGCCATCGAATGTCAGGGGGAAGATTTTGCCTAAATAATTTATAATTTGCTTTCCTCTCTGTCTTCTGGCTAGTCATGTTTCAGTCTAACAGATTTAGTCTTCTGGCTAGTCATGCTTCAGTCTAACAATTTTAAAAAAGTTCTTCTTCATCTGACAAGAGGGCGAGGACCACAAAGCAAAATAAACGGCCAATGGAAGTATAAAGCCAAGATGTTTCCTATGAAAGTCAATTTTCTTCTTCATTTGTGATGCCTCTCTTTTTCTATTATCTCTCTAGACCTTGCTGAATTACATTTTTTACCATTAGCCTATGGCTGGGCTAAGATGAGACTTCATTAGACTTCTAGTAGAAGTGCTCAAATGACAAATTATTGCAAGTCTTGGGTAGCCTGGACTGTGTGTGAAAGAGTGAAAGTTATTCGTTGTCTAACAACCTTAGTGAAGGCACAGGTACTCCCAGGAGGCTGTTTTCAGGCAGAAGCCACTTCTCACGTGGTTCACAGGAAACCATTCTGCTGAATGCTCTTAGGAGCCCTTAAACTCTGGTTGTCAAGTCCATAGCAGTCTTTAAAATCTCCTGACAAAACTTTATTTTGCCCTTGGGAACTCCAAGATAAAGTTGATTAGAACTGCTGGATAGCTCAGTGGTTTAGGTACCTGGCAGTATAGACAGAGATTGGGAGTTCAATTCCCCACTGTTCCTCCTTGACAGGGAGGATCAGTGATTCATACGGTCCCTTCCAGCTCTGCAGTTCTAAAATGTTGTTGATGATAATGATTTCTAAGGGCATAAATGCTCAGTCTGAATATCTCAGTCTGAATAAATTGCAAAAATAATTTTCGTAACTATAGAATCTTAACCTATTAACTGATTATAGTAAATTTTAGTAGTGATATAGAATATTGAATATTTAAATACTATTAATTTAATCTGCTCTCAACTATTTCTTAGGTTGATTTTTTAAAGGTCTTTTTTAGACCTTCCTTCCTTCCTATTCATCTCTCTCCTTTTCCCAGTCCCTGTTCTTAAAATGAAACTCGATCCAACAAAGCAGCCCAGTAATTTTCAAATGTGTGTTGTTGCCAGATAGTTGAGGGATGAAATGAGGAATCTGAGATGAAAAAGCAATGGGTGGGAAATGGAGACAAGCTCCTCCTTTGCTTGACACTTTCCCCTTACATTCCAACTGCAAGTGTTTTCCTTTGGGCCAGGATCCACCGCTGGAAATAGTTTTGGCTCGAGGGAACATAATCTGGAGGAAAGGAGCTTTGGGCTGGAAAAACTGAGAAAAAGTTTAAACTCACTCTCCCATGCATTGAATGTCTTCTTAAACTCCCTTTCTTTGAAAGCATCTAATAAGGGCCCATTTTGGGGTGGGCTACTGCAAGCTCTCATGTGTCTTAGCCAGGACAACTACAAATAAGTAATTACTCGAGTTGCAGTCAGAAAACATTGAGAGGACCGAAGCTGCCCACCCAACATAAAGGTTCAAACCCAGCTTTCAAAGAACTAAGTGCTCAAATCCTATATTTAAATGGCTGAGTCTGCCAGTTTAGCTTCTTTTACACCCAGTTGCTTTAAGCAGAAGTTCTTTCTTCTTGATAATGTAGGAAGGAATTAATGAATTAATGAAAATTCTTGTCAAAAAGACAAACCAAATCAAAGTTTCATTATCCCTAGGGCTGACATGATTTTCTGCCCTTCCAACAGATTTCACTCAAGCATCAATGGATACAGTTTTGAAGGGGATGCTCAAAACATACGTAGGTGGTGGTGATGAGGAATAAAAGTTTAGGAGATTTGTTCACTTTAAGCAATAGCAAGGCATCTAGAGGTGAGGCAGAGTTCACAAAATTATGGGAGGGGATATGCATGCATGCTTTTGTAGCTTGGAAATCTTTCTTGTTTGTACTACAGCTCCCACAATGCACTCAGCCACTACACTGAATAGCACTATGTATTGTGCTCAAGTGTGAAGGGGCCTTGGTAGACACAGTCTGATTTTGTAAAATGATCAACATGCAGAAGTAATCACAACACTGTTGAGTTCATTTATAATCTGATGATACAGAGACAGTTCTAGCTCCATCTGGATTAACAGAAGACTGAAGACCTGTGGAGCGAATCATTGCAAGATATTTGTCAGGACGAAAATGAACTCAGCTGGCTGAAGCCTTGATTGCATTCCAGAGGGAAGCTTTCCCCCTTTCTTCTTGATTGATGCTGCTGCTTCTGTGTCTCCTTGCTTTTGGGAGAACTTGACAAGCTGGCTTCAGATGAAGGACTTGCTGTTAGCTGGTCTGATGCATGGGGAATATTTGTCATAGTTGGCCTCTTAGGCAGAGAACAGGATTCTGGTGAGGAAAAGAGTGGTCCAGGAAATAACAGTCTACTGAATAAACCAAATAAACCCTCCTAAGGGGAATATGGCTTTTAAATGAAGTTTAAGGGCCAGAACTGACAAGGGGGAAATGACATACAGTATAGTAAAGATTGTTGTCACTATTTTTCTTTCAGTGCCAAATATACAGCAAGATAATTTGATCCATTCCAAATGTCTGTACATGTTTCTTTTTCAAGACTAGACATTGGTTTTGAAACAACTGATACAGACTGAAAGTTGATTTCTCCACTTCTTAAGGGGTGGGTAGATGATCAATTTAACAAGAGCCTTAATTGTTCTTTTAAAAAAAAAAAACTTGTAAGCGTCAAATCCCCTAACTTTTATGTGGCACAAAAATCCAAGTTGAGCAGCCAGAGGGTGGGGGTGGTAGATGTTTCTTCTTGTACAAATAACACAAATGGAGCAAAACTGCACTGGTAAAACTTATATCCCCATATTGTATCCCAGGTTTGTCAGTGGGGTGGAGGAGCAAGGAGCTATGTACTGACTCAGCCATCTTGAGCTATTTCTGAGACAGCAGCAAGCATTGTCTGCCCACTTTAAGCATGATTTCTACTCAGAGGAGCCACACTGACTTTTCCTCAAGAGCTGTTTTTTTAAATTATTATTATTCTGAACAATCTTCCATAATGGCTTGTGCTGTCAATTTTACATATTTTCAGTTAAGTATTCTAGCCACTTGCTTCCACATCACAAAATATATTGGGGGGGAACCTTTCCCCCTTCTCAGTGAATTCATCTTAGTGCGTTTTTTGAGCTATGACTGGAATTGTATCCTCTGCTATTCAGGGAGAATAAATCTATCCTTGTCAGGATTTGTTCCTAACATGTGTTGTTGTTGTTGTTTAGTCGTTAAGTCGTGTCTGACTCTTCATGACCCCATGCACCAGAGCACGCAAGGCCATCCTGTCTTCCACTGCCTCCTGGAGTTGGGGCAAAGTCATGTTGGTAGCTTCAGTGACACTGTCCAACCATCTCATCCTCTGTTGTCCCATAATCCTCTTGCCTTCACACTTTCCCAACATCAAGGTCTTTTCCAGGGAATCTTCTCTTCTCATGAGATGGCCAAAGTATTGGAGCCTCGGCTTCAGGATCTGTCTTTCCAGTGAGCACTCAGGGTTGGTTTCCTTTAGCTACCAACATGAAATTGACACAACCACGGGATAGGAGGATAGGAGGGCCTGGCGTGCTCTGGTCCATGGGGTCACGAAGAGTCGGACACGACTAAACAACGACAACGATGTCACCAACATGAACAAGGAAGGCAGACCCATAGGTGGTGAGATCGAGGCAGCTAAAGGAGCTGAGCTTTGTTCAGTGAGAGATTTAACATGCACTCTGAGGCAGGAATTTCATCTCTAGCTCTCCAGTCACTGTGCTTACAGAGAGGGGTTGCATGAATTTCACTGAAGTTTTATAGTCAATTATAACCACATAGTTTTTCTTTCATTAGCTCATGGGTGAGTATCGTGTGATCCCCACAGCCATTTTTAATGCCCTTCCCTGCTGTGTTTCCTTCTCCATGTGAATAAGGCCCCAGCAGGGCTTTGATCATTGTGACTGAATTACAACAAACATTATTATTTTTCATTGCCTATTTCGTTCATATTCATGAAAACAAAAGGCTACATTTAATTGTTAGGCCATTATGTCCCCTCATTGTTTCAATTTAATTTGTAATTCAGTTTCAATTCACAAATTAACTGTTGTGTTATCATTATATCTAATCATGTCGTTTAACTTAATCAACTATGAGGCATCTCTACAAGAGCAATACAAATACACATGGTAGCACTAGGGATGAGAGGGAAGGGAAAACAGAATGCTTTCCCTTCACTCCTGGGTTGGCACTGGAATTAAACCTGGACTGACTGTCAGGAGGACTCTGCTTAAACATGACGATCAGAGGCATGCAAGAGACAGCAGTACGCCAGGATAGACACAGCTTTGGAAACAGAATGCAAGCAATCTGGATCACCACCTCCAAAGAAAAGGTATATCACTTTCTGAGACCACACTGAGGTAGGAGAGGTTCCCAGGATTGTGAACTTGTGATCCATCCATCCATCCATCCATCCATCCATCCATCCATCCATCCATCCATCCATCCATCCATCCATCCATCCATCCATCCATCCATCCATCCATCCATCCATCCATCTAGTGGCAGAGACACTACTCAGGGCAGCAAATAAATTACAATAATAGATAATACAAAACAGAGCCAATTAAAACAAAAATCATGTGAACAACAAGCAAGAAACATAATATCTAAAAATAAAAGAACTAACTGAGGATAATAGCTATAAAATAGTTATAAATATTGAGTACAATAATATTAGGTGGCAAAAGAAAGACAAATTTGTAATTGGGTGGGGGGAAGAGCCAAGCTGCAGGGTGGAAATATTGGTTCTCAAAAAAAGGCCTTTTAAATGGGAGAAAAGGTGATCTCTTAGAACACTGAACATGCATGGTACAAGCTTGCCAGGAAGAGTAGCTTCAGCAAAGCCTGGAGCTGAAGAATTGGGCAAGGGAAACATCAGGCTGCTACAAACTAAGCAGCTCATACTGAAACAAACTTAAAGAGTGAAAAAATGGGCGTGATCTAAAGAAAGTAATGGAGTTTCAGTCCTCCAGAAAGGGTGCACTACCAGAGCAAGGGAGCTGCTCTGACTAACTAGCAGCTAAATTGGTCTAGCAAGATGGCAAGGGATCTTGAAGCCTCTTTGTCTTTGTTTCTCTCTCCCATACCATGGCTGCAGGTTTAGCTTGCTAACTATACCTCTCCCTTTGCAAACTGTAAGCAGTAACCACTGATTGACTCTCTCTCTCTCTCTCTCTCTCTCTGTCCTTCCTTCCCCTCCATTATTATCTAGCTCACTGGTTCTTAACCTTGGGTTACTCAGGAGTTTTGGACTGCAACTCCCAGAAGCCTTCACCACAAGCTGTGCTGACTGGGGTTTCTGGGAATTGCAGTTCAAAAGCATCTGAGTAACAAAGGTTAAGAACCACTGATCTAGCTCACTGTTATTCTTTCCCCCCCCCCCATGCTCCCTCTATTAGGTTGGCTTTTCCTTTAATTTTTTGTTCTCCCTTCCTCCCCTGTCTCTCCCATGTGCTTTCTTTCTTTTCACCTTCTGCAGTTTTGCAAGCTGTGGCCTTCCAGTGGAAAGATTGCTAGAGTTCTTGTTGAAGATTATTGAGAGGTGTTCCCCCCATCTTTTTATTGTCTTCCCCTCTCTTTTGTTTGTTTACTGAGTTTTAAAGGGCTCCTTTTCAAATATGAAACAACTTCTGTGTCTAGAGGAATCTGTTTTGGTGTTTTTTTTTTGTTTTTTTTTTGAACTTGCCAGTCAGCACCCAACTATCGGCTAAGTTGAGAACTCCTTCTTGATCAAGAGGATTGTTTGGGATTCATGCTTACAAGGGGATTGATTCTGTGTTTGATTGTATAGAACAGCTAGAGGCTATTTGCATTGCTGTTGTTCTTTGGTTGTGGTTGCAAAGGTTTCTACCGTCCGTTTTTGCTAAGAAAATGTCTTTAACTTAAAAACAAAAACAAAAAACACCCGTAAAGCCTCTGGAAAAGACAATGATGCTAGGAAAAGTTGTAGGCAGCAGGAAAAGAGGAAGACAAAAATGAGATGGATTGAGCCCCTAAAGCAGGGGTGTCCAAACTTACACTTTCCCTGGGCCACATTAGAAGATGAAAATTTGGTTTGGGCCACACATACATTTGGTTTGGGACGCATGGGGGGGGCAACGCTAGCCGTCCTCCGCAGCCCTGCTCCAAGCGCACTTACCGGCAGCTGCGATCTCAGACAGCAGAGGCTGCCAGCTTCGACTCCGGTGGCTTTATGGGGCCGGGAGGGGTCCACCTATTGACGGGGATGGCGCAATGCAGTCACGCAGCTCCCCTGTCCCCTCCCCTCCCACTCCTTCCTTCTTTCCCTCTCTCGCCCTCTACTGTTGTGACGTACCCCAGCCACATGCTTACAAGGGGATTGATTCTGTGTTTGATTGTATAGAACAGCTAGAGGCTATTTGCATTGCTGTTGTTCTTTGGTTGTGGTTGCAAAGGTTTCTACCATCCGTTTTTGCTAAGAAAATGTCTTTAACTTAAAAACAAAAACAAAAAAACACCCGAAAAGCCCCTTTATACCTCTTGCATCTAAAATGTTTTTGAAACATTTTGACTTTGGGGAGAGAGATGCTATAGGTCCTCAAAACATTGTAAAAGATTCCCCCATTCTTCCCAGAGGATGCAAAGGGTCTTTCTGATTTTTTTTTTAAAAAGTAAATGTTTTGAGGAATGTGGAGGCCAAGGGCATGAAAGACCTACCTAAATTTTTTTTGGTGGTGGTGGGGAGACAGCCAGCAAAAGCTTCCTGCATGAGTCTAAATGTTATGTTTCATGCTATATATCTATGATTCAGGTCATCAGCATCCAATTCCCTGAGACTGCAAAGCCAAAACCAAAATTAAGGTGTGGCCCTTTGTGATCTCAGAGGAATGAGTTCTTTGGATACAAGCGGGATGCAGACATGTTTGTGCTGAGCACTGGGCCAGCTGGAAATGAGTGGTGGTCAAGGGTCCCGCTAAGTTGGGCACGTGCGCGTCTCTGCCTCCCTGCACACAGCTGTCCTTCCCCTCCACACAGCAATTGTGTTAGGTTCCAGTTGCGATGGAACCCAGTTTGCGTGTGGTGGAATTGCATGCACACACAGGGGTTAAGTCACACATGTGAGAAGTGGAGCTCCACCAAGCAGGACTGAAAATTAGAGGGTATGTTGTTGGTGGTGGATGTCCAGGCTTGGAAGACACCTCACAGACAATGATCAAGCTTCTTTCTTTTCCAACTACTGCTCACCAGGAGGGTTATTACCCTGCTCAGAGATCCAAAGAAGCACAGCAATTCCCTGAGACTTTAGCCAACACTCTGAGACTGTATAACTCTATGCACAGTCAGAAGAGTCTCCAAAATTGTGCTCTGGCCATTTATCATTCTCCAATAATTAACTGTATGCTTTTAGTCAGTGTTTATAATACCTCAACAAACCTGGCAGAGCAAAATGAAGTCCAACCTGTGTGTCGCTGACATTAGAAAGGATGGAAAGATTGCTGTCATCCTTAATGTTTTTTTATTTATGTTCTGACACCAACATTCACTTGCACAAAGTAGCTAAAGAAAAGGTCCTGCTGAGGAGGGCCAGTGGATGTCTCTCTCTATCCACATAAGAAAAGCACAAGCTAGAAACAAGGCTCCCAAAGGCTCCCTAAGAAGTGACATAGTGGAACAGTAGGCAGCCAAGAGCACTTCAACCGTGGAATCAGGCAGCAAAAAAGAAGAGAGAAAAGCAAGCAGGGATGGCGGAGAAATGACCAGGCAGAATGCCATAAATAATATTGGAGTTTTAACGGGGAATCAAATGTGCCTCACTCCTCCTGCCAAAATCTTGTTCATCCTCATTTGTATGTAACAGACATAGTCTTACACATACACACACAGCAGAATCCAGACTTCTTTAATCCCCAAGTTATTAAACATTCATTAGAAAACCTGTCTTAATTTGCGGTTGCAACGCATGAGGAGAAGCAGGATGTTTCATCTGGCTTGTTACATTAGAAAAAGTAATCCATTATCTTCGGGCATATTTATCTGTTCTTTCTTTTGAAGTAGACCTAATACACTGAAGTGAGCAATGGTCTGTTGAAGGTATGGGCTCAAACCCAGCTGCTATGACAGCTGTCTAGTTTACAGCTGACCAAGGCAGGTGTCTGCATTGCCCCAAGTAGTAAGCAACATTTTGAATCGACATGCATGGTATTCACCCAATGGAAGGGAAGATAGGAGACTCTTAATTAATCCACACATCCTAATTCCAAACTTTATGCAAATCATCCTTCCCTAAAGACTTTAAAACAGCTGCCCGGCACAATTCTGTGCAGATGTGTACACAGGCACAAACTATTTGGTGTTTTTTCTTGTAGGAAAAACTCATGGGATGACTCAGAAATATATCAATTGTCCAGGTGAAAAAACAATAACTCCAAGGCACCCTTCTGAAGATTCAAAGCAGGTCTGCCGGTAGGGGGACAGACTGTAGAACTTAGGAGCACTCAGTACTCAGACTTTACTTGAAGCATTTGCACATCCAAATTTTCAGTCCATTGTTGCAACCCTCGCTTCTTGTACAAAGCCAATAAATGAATCTATGTTGGTGATAAGATCAGAATGTGGCACAGTTGTATGATATCATAAGCACTATCTAGCAGGTGTATTTTACACAAATGTATTCCAGAGATTATGCTCAGTCTTGATTATCCTTTTTTTCCTTTAGCTGGGAAAGAATTTCACTTGGTATGTTGAAATGACATACTGCAGTTTTTATGGAGCGAAATGAAATATCCTTAGCCCTATTCAGTTGTCACTGGTGGTGTGCAGAGATACTACCTGCTTGATTTTTTTCTGATTATTCATCTTACAAATTCATTTGGAGACAGTTTGTAGGCCAATTCCATTTGTACACAAATATTTGTACATTTATATGTGTCCAAAGAGGACTCTGAAGAGACAGTGGGCAAAATATTATTCACACTGGCATAAATGTGCCAGGCATTACACCTGGCAACAGGGAACGGCATAACTTGGTCTCGCATCCCTGTCACGACCAATTGCACAATGCACCTGCAGAAGTGCTTTGTGGGTAGTACTTCCACCTCAGTGCCATTGTAATTATTGTCGGCATGACACTGAGTTGAACCTGTGTAGTTATGCAACTGGATTTTGCTGAAACAGGCTTGCCCTAGAAAGCCTGAAGGCTATAGTGTGCAATGCCTCACATATGGCTCTGGGAAGCCAGTCCCAGACCAAAGGGGACAGAAGTCCATAGATGACACTGATCAGGAAAAAGAGTGCTGTTTCCTTTCTTCTTTGCTTGCTTAATTATTTATTTCTTCATATTGAATCCAGAGTTCCCCAGGCACATGGCCAACACACACACACACACACACACACACACACACACACACACACACACACACACACACACACACACACACACACACACACACACACATTCCCCTTGTTTGCTCAACTGGCCCCTTGGTAGGAAAGAGGGTACTGTAAAATAAAGCACAGCAACAAGGACAGCGATGCAGAAACTGCTTGGATGGCAGTCTTCAAAGTCTCCCACCCAAGGCAATAGAGTACAGTAGCTGGAAGCGGGGACAGGGTGGTGGGGAAGGTTGATGAAGGGAAAAGGACTGTGTTTGGCTAATAGTTTGCCCAGTGGGTACAGCAATCACTGCCTTGTATGCTATGTTTGCCACCCGTCCCTCCTGTAAGGTAGGCATACTCAGCAAAAAGAAAAAGGCAATGACTAGAGAAAACAAAACCTAGAAATGGGCATTGTAAAAATAAAGTAAAAAGTTGTGGTGGAGGAGCTAGATTAGGTCCTCTTTCTAACATTACTGCGACCTATCTCAACTGAAGTCCTCCATAAAGGCTAGACTTCCATAGGACATTCACACACAGAAGTACTTAAATCTATTGGATTCTCCAGTTTAATGCAAAGTGAGGTCTACGGCTGCCTAAAAGAAATTAAAAAAAAATTCCAATGGACACCCACCATACTGAAAATGAAAATGATGCGAATACAAGCAGTCTAATACTACTTGGCCTGGCAAGATGTGAAATTACCATTGATCAGGGGACAGGGGAATTTATCTATGGTTGGGAATATGTTTGTGGCATCAGACTAGAGGCGCTACCCCATTCTTAGCTCTCACACACAGCCTGCTGACATGTGATCAGAAAAGCCCACAGACATGGCCCACAGCAGACAGTCCTCTCTATACTTTTGCTGTTTGTGTGGAACTCAGATATTTCCTACTACATTGAAATGAATATTCATCTGGTCATTCTCGTATAAATATTTCATCCTTCGTCTGGGCAAAATCCAAGTTGTGTATCACCCAAGATACAGTAGTTGTCTCTACTCCTTGTTTTGTTTTATTTTTTATTCTTCTTCCAGGTTTTATCAGGGAACATGGCACTGTTTTATATGTTTTTATTTAATCTACATTTCATATAGACAAAAACGGTCACTCCAAAATGGTAAAAACTTATAATAAAAAACACCATCAGAATTAGATATTTAAATCACAGTCTAAAATGTATACAAAATATAATTAATAATGTGAGGGGGTGCAAGCATGCGCCCCTAGTGAGCTTGCTGACCCCAGGACACAATTATCATGCCGCTGGGAGAAGGATAAGTCTTCTCAGGACCAGGCCTGTGGAAAGGTCTGGTCCTGAGCTGAAGGAGAGGCAGTTTCCTGATGAGAGGCAGTTGGAGGGGGCAGAGTCAGGGATAATAAAACGGCAGAATTGGGAAGGCCATGGGCCACTGCCTATTTCCAAAGAAGATGTGTGGGAGGATGTAAAAGATGAGAAACCTGGAAGCTGTCTACTTTTCCCCAGTTTGCCTGTTTGTGACAGGAACCAGACAGCACAGACTCCATCCACATGCCTGGACACTATATTAGCCTGGACACTGCCACAGTACAGACTGGCAGCTGAACTTGGAAAAGCAAGTAACAGGGATGCCAAGGGAGGTGAAGAGTATAGATGAGCTTGTCTTTGCTTATTGACTCAAGCCTTCCCTAAAAGGGGTGCTTTCTGGACCAAAACTTTTCTCTCCTTCCTGCTTTCTAGAAACTGGGTTCCAGGGAACTGCAGTTAAGTTAACTGGGTTCCCAAGCTGGCAAGTGAAATCCAAGGGGTTTGAGATGATACTTCAGCCCTGTGAGAATATGGGAGGAAAGGATGTGGTAGTCATGCAATGCCATTAATAAAAACTATTCTGAGCCAAGAAGCTGAGCTGGAGCCCATGGAGTTATTGTCAGGGTGTGTGTGTGCTGGTCCTGCTGGCACTGTAGGAGGAGGCGCTGGTGGGGTGCACAAATAGCCTTAAACAGTCATAACATTGATACACATGATAAATTCTAAAATGAAGTTCTCTTACGCAAAGGAATTGATCCTGCCAGCAAAAATTCTTTAGTTCTTGTCCAAGTGACTTTTTCTCTTTCTCTCCTATATGTCCCTTTGTTTAATTCAGATTTTTTAGAACTGTTTTGTAATCAATATAATCAATATACTTCATTTTACTGCAACTAACAAGCTTTGTAACTCCTACTTGTTTTGTCTGTGTTTATAGTGTTTCTTTCACTAATCAATGAGGTTCTATCCATAAAATGAAACATTCTACTGCTTCCAAGCATCTTTAGCCTATTGCCAAGGTACTAAAGCTAAAGAAAACATCCTATTAGTTTTGATACAAGAAGCATGCATGTTTTTGACATGTGTAATCAAAAGGTAGCTGATGCTTAATTTCCAAAACCTACACAAAAGTATTTTCTTACCACAGTGCTTATAATAAGAAGAAACATTTTATATTCCTTTCTTCTGGTGCAGGTAAGGAATTTTGTTTGTATTATGTGCCAGTGAGCTTAAAAGATACCGTATTTTTCGCTCCATAAGACGCACCTTTCCATAAGACGCACCAATTTTTTAGGAGAAGAAAACAGGAAAATATAATCTGTTTTCTTCGCTCCATAAGACTTTTGTGGGGAAAAAGTGTGTCTTATGGCACGAAAAATATGGTAATACAACTTTGTTATGGGAGTTGTGCTGTCAGTCTCCTTCCCTTCAGACTTCCTGGTGCAGTTACAGTATCATTTTCATTTTCTGAGTGAGACTCACTGGTAACCACTGTATCTTGCCACACACCCCATTTTCAGCATTTTAAAGCTCTGAAGCACCAAAATGAAATTTAGGACTTCAGAGGGCTCCCAATCCACTTTGAGCACCAATCCAGGCTTCTTCCTTTTGCTTCTTCCTTTTGCTTTAGATAGAGATACATACTCTTTCTTTGCTTCATTTTCTGAACCATTTTCTTAAATTTGAAAGCCAAAGCTCATCTCTAGCCACTGCCTCCCCAGTTGGGATCAACTTGGAGAGAAACTGGTCCCTCTTGACTCCATTGCCACCCACTTTTCCACATGAAAAACAATATGTTCAAACAGAAGAAAATACTGCTCTGATATGGAGTAAAAATTCCAGTTTTCTATGTTCCTTGCTCACATATACAGTCCCCACACAATCATGAATTTGTCCTCATCAGACACATTATTCTCTATGTGGAGAGTGGAATTCTATTTGTTATTTACACACATAACCTGCTCGTTAGATAGAATTTATGAGTTCTTATATTACGTTCTACTACATCTCACCAATTTAGTGACTTTAATACAGTCTTTGAGATTTGTGAGATAATTAAGGAGTGTTTCTACAACTGCCCCACACACCCTCAATGGTGAGCTTTCTTAGCCGATCAGGGTCTCCTGAATTCTAGTCTGTTACTCTACCCATGATTCACTACATCAGTGGTTCTTAACCTGGGCGATATTGCCTTCCCAGGGGGTGATTTCTTTTTTCAGGGGGGCGATGGAACAAAAAGGGGTGACGCAAGGATGAAGGAACAGAAGGGGCGATATGGGGGCAATGGAGCAAGCCAAACCTGAGAAGGTAGCTGCAGCCGTAGTGCTGGCAGCGGATCCGGCAGGTGGATCCAGAGCAGCTGGTGCTGGCAGCAGATCCGGGGCTGCCGCACCACCGCCACCACCGGAGGGGGGCGATGATAACTTCCTCAATGGCTCAAGGGGGCGTTTCTTTCAAAAAGGTTAAGAACCACTGCACTACATCATACTGGCAGTTGTTTGTTCATGAGTCACTATTATTCTATGGATTTCGAGCTAATAGATCCACCACGACATGATATTTTCCCTCAGACAGTTGCAGGAAAATGTTGGGAACAACGACAGCCACTCTTTGTGGCCTTCATAGATCTCACAAAGGCCTTTGATTTGGTTAGCAGGGGTTACCTTTTAAAAATATTTCCCAAGTCTGGATGTCCAACCCGATTCCTTAACATTGTCAGGTCCTTTCATGAGGAAATGAAGGGCACTGTCATTTTTGATGGCTCAACATCAGATCCCTTTGACATCTGAAGCAGAATGAAGCAGGGCTGGGTCCTCGTGTTGACCCTGTTTGGGACCTTTTTTGCTCTCATGCTTAAGCACGCCTTTGGAACTGCAACAGAAGGTGTCTATCTCCGGACAAGATCAGATGGAAAACTCTTTAATCTCTCTCGATTGAGAGCGAAGACCAAAGTCCAGCTGAAATGCATGCAGGACTTCCTCTTCACCGATGATTGTTGCCCACTCTGCTGAAGACCTCCAACAATTTATGAATCGTTTTAGCAAGGCCTGCCAAGACTTTAGATTAACAATCAGCCTGAAGAAAACACAAGTCATGGGCCAGGGTGTGGATTCACCTCCCTCTATTACAATCTCCAAAAAAGAATGGGAGGTTGTTTATGACTTTGTTTACCTTGGCTCAATGATCTCTGACACTCTCTTCCTAGATGTCGAGCTGGATAAACGCACTGGGAAAGCAGCTACCATGTTCTCTAGACTCACAAAGAGAGTATGGCTTAATAAGAAGCTGACAGCATATACCAAGATCCAGGTCTATAGAGCCTGTGTCCTGAGCACACTCCTGTACTTCAGTGAGTCTTGGACCCTTTGTGCATGGCAGGAGAGGAAGCAGAACAGGTTCCATATGTGTTGTCTCAGATGCATTTTTGGTATCACCTGGCAGGACAAAGTCCCAAATAGAGTAGTCCTAGAATGAGCTGGAAATTTTAGCATGTATACATTACTGAAACACCACGTCTACGTTGGCTTGGGAATGTCGTGAGAATGGCTGATGGTCTGATTCCAAAAGATCTCCTGTATGGAGAATTAGTGGAGGGAAATCGCCCCAGAGGAAGAGCACAGCTATGATACAGGGATATCTGTAAGTGGGATCTGAAGGCCTTAGGAGTGGACCTCAACAGATGAGAAACCTTGACATCTGAGCACTCAGCCTTGAGGAAGGTGGTGCATCACGGCCTCTCTCATTTTGAAGAGACCCTCGTCTAGCAGGTTAAGGCAAAGATGCAGTCCCGAAACCAGCAAAATCAGGGAGCTGGACAGGCGACAGATTGTATTTGTCTTCAGCTTGGAAGAAATTGTCACTCTCATATTGGCCTTCTCAGCCACACTAGATGCTGTTCCAAGTCCTCTATTCAGAGCATGTTACCACAGCCTCTTGAGACTGAAGGATTCCTAATCTAATCTAACTACTTCTATTCCTTGATGAATGCCTAATCAGATGCTGGCACATACTGAGGAATATAAGTGTTGACTTTTCAACTCATTGCAGTTCTCCACTGTGATATATGCCTTTACACTTATGGCAGTATAAATGAACAATAGGATTCTGGCCAGTATACCTTATGGCAGTGGTTCCCAAACTTGGGTAAGCCAGGTCTTCTTGGACCACAACTCCCATAAACCCTGACCAGCAGAGCTGGTGGTGAAGGCTTCTGAGAATTGCAGTTCAAGAACACCTGGGTTATCCAAGGTTGGGAAGAACTGTCTTGTGGTATGTCAGTGCCTATAAATATGCTTTCTTGTTTTTCTTTGACTTTTTTGCATTACCTCCCACATTCCCAGAGTAACCACTGGATTAGATGGCGTTATAAAAATTGAATAAATAAGTAAAGAAATAAAGGCCGCAATCTTGTCTTTTCTATTTAAACCTATCTCTATAAAAAATTAAACCTAGCATCCACTTCTGTCAAAATGGTGTCATGGGAATGTCCTCAGGATTTTTTCAGGGCAGGGGAAATTGCACTATGGTACATTAGCATAAATTACATGCATAGGATGTACCAGTAAAACACAGTGTATCCGTCCATGTACATTAAAATAAGAGTAAAATTCTTACATAAGGGTATGATTCTACTGGGGAAAAAGCACCCTCCCTACAGTGTCATTCATGAATTTTAGTGGAGGACTAGATAATTAGGCCATGTGTGGCAGATTAGGGTAGAAAGTCTTTTATTTTTTTTCCTGAATGCATCCATCCCACTTGATATGGAACCAGGAAAAAAAGGTTAGGTTTCAAACTTTAAGGAAAAGTGATGAGTGTTCCACAGAGGGCCAAAAATAAAATCGTGTAATAATTGGAATTTCCGATGCCAACTGTCACAACTTGCACTGCCTGCCTGGCCCTTTATGTTTCTTGCTATGGAAGAACAAACATACTGCCCTTATCTCCCCCTTCTTTTACTTTTCCTGCTCTGCCTCCATCTCACACACTGAAAATAGCAGCAAAAAAGTTCAGGTTGGCAGTATCTTGGCAGTGGTGGTTGAGAGACACAGAATGCAGATTTTCAAGAGCAACTAGTCCAGGCCTTTTTACTGATTCAAAATCTCTGCTCTTCCACAGACATTCTGACTGGTTGCTGACAGCAGCCCTCATGACAATATTCAATAAAAGATTTCCTTGGCAATTTCACACAAACATTTTTCTGTCCTCCATCACATCTCTGCCACTCTCAGGCTTGAATCCTGTTGCTTAGCATAGCAAGTCACAATTAGAGTAGGCCTATTGAATCAATAGAACTTATGGAGGGGTTGACTCACCAAATCCCCAGTGATTCAATTGGCCTACTCTAGTTGTGGATTACAATGCTAAGCTACAAGATTTCAGCCTCTGTAACCCATCATTGTCCTATTTAATGGTAGTCTGTAGTGGGGCAAAGGGGTCTGCCACAGCTGCCCCTACCCCTGCCATTGTAGAAGAGAAAAGCACAGAGTGTCCTGCTGTGGCAGCTCCCAGAAATGATGGGAAACACAGAAACCATGCTAGCAGTTGGTTGCTCAACAACCAAACAGCACCCCAGGAGGAGACAGACCAAGGGTGAGGATGGGGATGGGTGGGATTGAGGGAGAAAGATGTTGATTGAGGGAGAAAGCAAACAATTAAGTGGGCTGCATTTTGTCAGCCTCCTCACAGTTAGATTATGTAAAAAAACTATATATATCACACCATGTATGTATGTGTGTATAAGAATGAGTTAGATGCATTATTTTTATGAGAGAGCATGTTTCACCAATTAGATTGTTTCTTGTATCAGTCAATAGGTGCTTAGAGGTTAACTGTCAGATGTAAGAAAAATTGTCTGTATGAGGCATGTTTGTTGATAAGTTCGTTTTCATTTAGGACTGTCTGCTGGTAATAATGTTAGGAAACTGGTAAGTGCCTGTTATGAAACTGTCTGTCAAACACAAATCAAATCTATACCAAGCTGAAGAATAAACTAACAGTTCAATTACTGTTAATTTATACTTCAATATGTTTTTAAATAAACATCCTTACAATTTATTATGATTGAATGATTATTATTTTATCTGCTGGCAAATGCACATAGATATCAAGGGAGAATATTATTCATAATTAAAGTTGGGCACAAACTATTGGTTCAGTGGATGGCCGAACAAGTCTTCTTCAGTTCATTGCCCCACCTCCTCTGGCAAGCACCCGCTTGGAACCAGCATCCCACCTTCCCTGCCACACCTCCTCCAGGCACTGCCTCTGTATGGGTGCCCACCAGAGAGGGTGAGGGTGCTGAACGCAGAACACCTGTTCGGCTGTCAGCTGAACTGACATGAACCAGTGGTTCATATCTACCTCTATTCATAATCTGTGTGGGGATTATTTTGAACTCACACTTAATCTGTTGTATGTGAACTTTCAAAAAAAATATCAACAGTCTAGAACACCATTGGAATTATTGGAAGTGCAGGGGAAGCACTAGAGCAAGAAAGGCTGGTTCCATTAGAGAGAGAGAGAAGAGACATTGCTTGTGAGACCTTTTGCTTTGTGAAGATGTAATTACATGTGGCTGCTGAGAGCAAACAGAGGGGACCATTTACGTCCTTTGATCACCTAGAGTGGAGTGCCTTATAAATCACCCTCTTGGCTGTGGGAAGAATTTGCTCTGAACTAGTGAAGAGCTTCGTGGTAGAAAAAGGAGCAGGCTGACTGAAGCAGTGAGAGATGTTAGCAGCCCAAGTGTGGGCACCCACTTGCATTCCATCATCCAGGTTGACGAAAAACTCCTTTGCCTTGGTCTACCTGTCCCTACATCTCACCATAGCTGATGCCATCTGCCCTATATCTTGGCCCTGATCCATTTGAGGCTGACCAGAACTGGCACATCCTGCATGTGTGCCTCACATTGGGTCAAGAACCTGACCTCATGTTGGTTAGTTCTGACACTTAAGTGCTTGACTTGATTAGCAATCTGCCAATGTCCCCTGCCCTAAGTGTGACATAGCCTGGAAGGTGGAGGAACAACTATGTCCTTGAGGACTGTATTCTCCCAAGCCTCAGTATCCCCCCACCCCAGTACACCTTAGGTTCTATGCTATCTTCAAATTAGTATAATTCTGGAGTCTTTGATGCTCCTCTGTCCAACCTTCATAGGGCCAGCCTACTGCTCTTCATCATTTTGTGAGGGAGGGAGGCAAATTAAAGGACTAGGAAAATGCACATCTTCTTCCATAATTTTGAAATAGACAGAAAAAATTGTTCAGGTGGCAAGTTGTCAACTTCAGTCCGTGCTTTAGCCAAATTAGTACTAATGTAAAACTCAAAAAATGTCAGTTGCAGGCTTTTAAAAATAAAAATGTGTTAGGAAGTAATAAGTGTGCACTGGGCATAATTAGAAACCTTCAAAACTTCAAATTATTTCCCTCAGAAAATTGGAGGAAAGTTTCTGAAACATTCTAATAGTCTGAGAAGGAAAATATGTATAATCACCACCAAACAGGTGGTTATAATTGGTAGATAAAAGAGCAGATATTTAACCACTCATTTAATGTTGGTTCCCTGAAGAAAACACTGAAGCTCTCTGAAAAATTTAAAGTATTAGCTAATCAGGAGAATACTACTGAGACAGTGTTTTAAAAGAGAGGGAGGACAGGAGTGTATGTGTGTGTGTGTGTGTGTGTGTGTGTGTGTGTGTGTGTGTGTGTGTAGAGAGAGAGAGAGAGAAAGAGAGAGAGAGAGAGAGAGAGAGAGATTCTGGTTGAGGTACATTTAACACATTTCCACTGAATGGTCGCAATGACCAGATATGTGGGATATAAATAAATAAATAAATAAATAAATAGATAAATAGATAAATAGATAAAGAAAGAAAGAAAGAAAGAAAGAAAGAAAGAAAGAAAGAAAGAAAGAAAGAAAGAAAGAAAGGGCATTTGCTTTGAGCCTCTATGTTGGGAAGGTGCTTTTATTTATCAGAATATGTCTTCATTAACTCAATATTTAACTGTTACAATATTTCCCCCTAACAGACACTTGGGGGCTAGGTTTCAGGGGGTTAGGGCCTTTCAGCGATGTAGGATGCTGCTCCTTGCATTGTATCTCACACAACCATAACTTAGTCCATGCTACTCTCACTCGAACCAGTGCTCAGAAAATGTGCAGCACTACAGTGTTCATCATCCCCAGCCTTCTCAGGCCCAATGTTTTCTTTCTCCATCCATTTCATTATTTGAGGATTTATTATAATATTTTCAATTAAATGTCAAATAAGAAAATAGTTGCTATTTAATTACAGAATCATGTGATATTCATCTCTGCAGTGCAGATAATCATGACTCAAGATGGCTAGGTAAAAAGAACGTCCTTAAGACAAATGCTAGATTGCATAGGAGGTACGTCTGTAAAGACAACCCTTATTGCCTGCAGAAGCTGTTTGTTCTGATACGTGTTGCAGGAAACCTGTACTGAGTCCTTTTCTAGCCTTTAGAATTGCCAGTACAGTGGACCCTCTACTTAAGGAATTAATCCGTATTGGAATGGTGGCTGCAAGTTGAAAAATCTGTAAGTCGAATCTCCATTGACCTACAGTGCACTGAAAACCGATTAATCCCATAACCAGTGGTTTTTATTCTATTTTTATTCCATTTTGGTTTTTTTTCTGGTCTGTAAGTCGATTCTCTGGCTGCAAGTCGAATCTAAATTTTGCAGCCAGAGAAGTCTGTAACTTGAAAAGTCTGTAAGTCGAGCTGTCTGTAAGTCGAGGGTCCACTGTACTGAAGATTTCTTACTTATCAACCTTGCTAGATTTTTTGAGGAATACAAAGGAATAAAGAGCAACAAGGAAATATAGCAAAGATATACTGATACTGAGGGGAATGCTGACACTATGAAGTGTGTTATATTCTATCAAATCAGAACTGGCACAGAGCCTCTAATAGGGCTTTCAAAGTAAGTAAGATATTTAAGGAGTTGTTTTACCAGTTTCAACACTCCGCCTCCACCCCCGCCCACAAACATGAGTTTCTGTGGCCAATCTCCTCAGTCTTAGTTTTTCACTATCCACTACACTACAAGTGGTATCTAACTACTAAGATGGTTCCACTAAAGGCCCTTTGTATCATATGTCTGAACTGATAATCACTACTGGCACCTGAAATATTCTGATTGTGTAAGGACTATTCTATGGACTTCTAAGTGAATCTTCTCAGACAACCTAACCATCTCCCTAGAGCACAGAGTCTACATTGCCATTAGGATAATGGGTGACTAGTTCATCCTAGATTATCTTTAAGTGGATATGCCATGGACAAAATTCAGAGTTTAATACTGTATGGAGAACAGTTCTCACAATCCTTCTCAGACCACCCAGAAAGTCCCTGTTACTAACCCCCAAACAGGCTTCTTCAATGGGTTGTGTCTATTTCTGCCTCTTCATCCTCCACTGTAGGCTTTAAATGAAGAGAAAAGGTTGGTAAGGATTTCACCCAAGAGTGCACAGGACGGCTTCTTGTAGAAGCTAAGATAATCAAGAGAGTGACTTTCCTTTTCAGAGATAGCAAAGCAGATACTTCTGTGTAGCTAGCTAGCAGCCAGCTCTGCTTACATGCTGGTATCAGCTCTTTCCTAGCAGAAGGTGCACAGGTTGAAAGTTGCCTTGAAGTCACTACACTTGCTGGTAAAATAAGAAAACAACAACAACAATGGAGGTGGAAGAGCAACTTCCAGCTCTCGATTAAGAAGCAGTGAACCATTGAAGGTGGGTAAGAAGAAGTAGACTCATCAGATTAGATGGGATAGGGGGATGGACCTTTTAGTACTGAAAATAAAACCTGGATGAGGGAAGTGATGGTTGATCACTCTGATTTCAGGGCTGCAATGGATCCATTCTGTTTTTTAGTTTGCACTTTGCAGGAACTCTCCAAGGTGCTGAATCTTTTCCCCAATGCTGACTGAAGTCCAGAATAGATTCGCAGCATCCACAGAATCGAAGTCATCAGCTGCCAATGATTGAGAGGGGCAGAAAGGAGCAGCCAGGTGTGGGGAGGAGGAGGAGGAACAAGAGAAAGAGGAAATGTGCTACAGGAAAAGATGGAGATTTGTGAGACACAAACAGAGACCAGATGTAGTGACTTTCCTAGCCATCTGGAAATAACCAAGGCATGGGGGAGGGAACTGAAATAATAAGGTTTCCCTTTAGTCTGAAAGACCATGTTTCTATGTGCTTCCTCTTGGGTCAAATGTCAAAATACGTTCCCATGTCAGCCCAGTATTTTTCTCATTCTCCCTCTTTTTTTAAAATAAATCTCTAGAGATGCAGACATCTGCAGTACTGCAGAATAAATGCATCAGACAGGATCCAGCAACTTAGAAAGTTCCTATAAATGAATGAAATCATGCTATGGTCGCAAACATAGAGAGGCATGATTATCTTCCCACAAATGCATGTGATTCTGGCTTTATTTTGGTAAAAATGGGTAAAGATCCCATTCCCCCCCCTCCAAAAATATAAGAGTTTGGATTTGTGTTATGATCCTGGGTTGATACCAGGTCAAAGGACTTTATGTTGCTTTTGGATACCACTTTTGAAAAAAGCTCAAGTCAGAGGGAAGCCTACCTTTCAAAAAAAAAAAACATATTTCATTAAGGCATATCTAATCAGGGTGAGTAACATTCTACATTGTGGCTGGGTCTCTCTTGTTTGAAGCTCCTTGATTTCCTGGGGGATATTCCCTTGGAATACCACAAGGGATGTGTCTTCCCTGAAGGACTTTGCATAATTAGAATCTGCATAATCCATAAAGAATGGTGCATTGTTTTTGGTAATGTGCACTGCATAAATTGAACAGTACTGCTTATAAAAAAAACAGAGGTTTTTGATAAAGCCATTAAAATGCTAACAAGCTTGCTTAACTGAAGTAAATTTGTAGGCACAAAGTTAACAAATATTATTTGAGTTTCTCATTTCATGGGGGGGGGAAGCAATAGTTTGAAGACACATGAGCACTCGTCCAGATGCTGCTCAATGATAACACAAGCATGTTATTGTCAGTACCATCCTGTGAACGTTGAATACATCTTTGGGATCTCGACATATACAGTACTTAGATTTCTGTGATGGATTGATCAGAAATCAGCAAATTACAGTCTGTGGGCTGCATGCAATCCACCAGAGCACTCCAGCTACAGAATACCATCAGCTCCCCAAATTTGAACAAATATATTGGGGGGGGGGAGGCAAATAACATCTCCAAGGTCTCAGTACAATCTCTGCTGCCTTCTTGCAGCCTCAAATGATCTGCTTAAAAAAAACACACACACCTTCCTCTGCCTAAAGCAGGAGCAGCTGACTCCCTAAATGACAAATTGCACCTGCCAAGGTTTTTTTTTAGGATTTGGGGGTGTCATGGAGATGTGTGGCCAACTATACTAGATCATAGAAACACAGGGATCTGTCTTACATAGAGTGGGGCCATTGGTCAAGTAGTCTCCATTTCGCCAGCTCTGACTCACAGCAGGTTTCAAGAATTTGAGCCAGTAATGTTTTCAAACTTCCTGAAGATGATAGAAACTTCACATGAGTTCTTGGCATGAATTTTACCCTCTCCCACAGTTATGGGGGATCTTGAAATATAAAAAAAGACTAGTAAATGAAGCTGATAGACACTTCTATCAGTGCCTTTCTATATTAATATAGGAGCCTTTCCAACAGTCGGCCAGTATCATCACCCTCATCAAGAACAGAAACACCATCACCATCGGTACTGGAAAAATGTTCTACAACAAAGATTTTAAAATGCAGGGATCACACTGTCCCTACAAGCATGAAGTTACTTTCCAGCACTCTGCTAAGACTAATATACAATATATTCAGTGAATTTGTTGAATAAATTTAAATAAATAAATACATATTGAGAAAGAAGAGCAAGGTATTTTGCTTTAGATAGTTTGTGGGTTGCAAAACTGAAGCCAAAAGCAAAAATGTTGATCAAAGATCAGTTCCATTCTGGAAAACAAACTGATTTCCTGGGTTTAATTTATGAAAGATCACCAGGTTTCTAAATTATAGGTCACAAATACTTCAGAGATGGATTTAAAGTGGGAGATTAAACACAACAAAAGCTGTCAAGGTCTGCAGGATAACTAATTGTACTGCTGGGTGAATGATCATTAAGCATGACGTTCTGTATATGTAGAAATGAATGTATATTAGAGGGAGAAGATCCCAGATTTTCTGTTTGGTTCAGAGAAGGGAGGTCCGGTCAGAGTGTAGCCTTAGACAGAAAAGCAAATATAAAAGAGTGCATCTTCTAAGCTTTATGTGAGCTGGAATTAGTCTTGGAGCCCTAGGCCTCCCCTGGTAACATTGACACTACTGAGGACTAGGAACTGAACAGAGTATCTATCTATCTATCTATCTATCTATCTATCTATCTATCTATCTATCTATCTATCTATCTATCTATCTATCTATCTATCTATCTATCTATCTATCTATCTATCTATCTATCTATCTATCTATCTATCTATATCTACCTACCTACCTACCTACCTACCTACCTACCTACCTACCTACCTACCTACCTACCTACCTACCTACCTACGTATTTATTTATTTATTTATTTATTTATTTATTTATTTATTTATTTATTTATTTATTTATTTATTTATACCCCGCCCATCTGGTCTATACGGCCACTCTAGGAGGCTTCCAGTGTGGCATAAATACAATAAAATAACACAAAAATATTACATAAGACAACCAGTAACAAATTATAATACAAAAATAGAGTAAGTAATAAATAAATAGAATAAAAGCAAGAATAATAGAAAAATCAAGTATTGACAGGAGGGAAGGCCTGGATGTACATCCATGTTTTTAGTTGAGTTTTAAAAGTACCCAGCGTGGGGGCCGCGCAAATCTCTGGAGGGAGGTTGTTCCAGAGGCGAGGAGCCACTGCCGAGAAGGCCCGATTGTGTGTCTTTTCCTTCCGGGCTTCCCTTGGCGTCAGGCTCCTCAGCCTCACCTCCTGACTCGCATGGGTGATCTTGGTGAGAGCAGGCGTTCCGCCAAATATTGAGGTCCTAAACCGTTTAGGGACTTATAAGTAAGCATTAAAACTTTGAAGTCAATGCGAAACGAATGGGCAGCCAGTGCAGCATGGCCAGAATGGGAGAAATATGCTGGTATTTTCTCACTCCAGTAAGGAGTCTGTCTGTCACATTCTGCACCACCTGAAGTTTCTGCATCAGCCTCAAAGGTAACCCTTTAGAGTGTGTTACAGTGGTCTAATCTTGAGATTACGAGTGCATGCACCAAGGTAGTGAGCGCCCCCATCCGCCAAAGATGGAAAAAGGTGGTGCGGACTGCCAACACCACCTGCATTTCCTTGGTGAGCGTCGGGTCCAGATGTACCCCCAAGCTGTGGACCCCACTCTTCGCGGCCAGGGTCACCTGCCCCAAAACGTGAGAGAGTCACCCAAGCCGCCAACCACGGGGCCACCCACCCTCGGAACTTCAATCTTGTCCAGATTCAGCCTCAGCCCATTTTTCTGCATCCATTACAGTACGGCCCGCAGGCAGCGCTGGAGGGACAGGACGGCATCACCTGCAGTTGGTGAAAAGCAGATGTAGAGCTGGGTGTCATCAGCATATTGATGACATGATGCCCCACAGCCCCTGATGACCCCACCCAGCAGCCTCATAACAGCATTGGGGAGACAATTGACCCCTGTGGAACCCCACATTTGAGACTCCACGAGGCTGAAACACTCTCCCCAAGCTGCACTCTCGGGGGGGCGGTCGTCCAAGAAGGAACGGAGCCAGGCGAGCGCCAGGCCACCAATTCCTAACTCAGAGAGCCTCCCCAGGAGGATACCGTGGTCGACGGTATCGAAGGCCGCTGAGATGTCGAGGAGGACCAACAGAGACATTTTGCCCCTGGCAGCCTCCCTCAACGCCACGGTACAGGGCGACCAATGCCATCTTTGCAAAGGGCAACCTGGATTCCCTTAAGGTAGGCTGTGGTGGGGGAGACTGAGGGCATGGATAACTGCAGCCAAGGTAGGGAGGCAACAGGGGTAGTGGGAAGGGAACAGACTATGGGGATGGGGGGGTTCAGTTTTTTTTTTAATAGACAGCCTGTCTAAAAAACCCAAACCCAACAAACTGACAAACCAATTGATGGTTTATCAGTTCATGGGAAGGAAGTTTGTAGTTTGTCAACATTTTGGCAGTTTGTCCCCATCTCTAGTTGTGATACATTTAATGCAGACTTTGCTAATAACGTATCTCATTGCCCTCCCAACCCCGGAATAAGACGCGAGACACTGAGTATGGGTTAAAATATGGGCCACACTTTATTAATATACATCCATAATCCAAACTTTTCATTCACAAGGAGGGGCCTGCCGTAGTGCGGAAACAGTTAAATGGCGTGAGTATCTAAATACTCCTAGATCAACGAAAGGGCGAGTCCCCGGCCCCAGGCTCCAGTGACCTTAAGGATAGCAAGAACCTGGCCGGCCACTAACAAACACCCCCAGACCTTGATCCCCTTTATTTGAGGATTGTTAGTCTGGAAGTGGCCCAGCGCATCTTCCCTCCACAGGCACTGTAATCGCACGATCCGCAGTGCCAGGCGGTAGGATGTACTGTTGGCTTACTTGAAATTACTGCGGGACCCACCGTAAATGCCTGTTTTTCCGCACTGCCCGCCAGTGTGACCGAAGCTGCTTCCACCAACTTGCCACAAACCTCTTCTAGTGTGGGATAGGCAAAAACTCCCCCATCCACCGGCCAATCAGGATGAGGGCCAAAATTCCTATCCGGCCCCGTAACGGCAACCAGAATAACTCACACTAGAATTGGGGAGGGCGGGTGGTGCCCGAAAAGAAGAGGGTGTTCCGGAGGGGAAGGCCCTTTAAATACCCAGCTTTTCCCCTCCCACCTGGGGATCACGTGAGGCCCGTCTCGCGATATCCCGGATGGAAGGCAAGGCCAGCTTCGCTGCTCGAGGTCCAGGGACCCTCCAGCGGCTGGATCATTTTTGGAAAGTTGGGAAGTTCTGCTTACTGAAAAGGCATAAAGTTGATTTAATCAAATTGCTTAATGTCTGTGCATTTATCACTCCAAATTGCCCCACAGGTAGATATAAAGATGTGAAAATCTGTCCACTTCACATTCATTGCTTTATATATATAAAATTACAGGACTGAAAGGATTTGGAGTGGTGGGCAGAGGTATCAACTTTGTATCTCCCAGATATCATTGGGAGATCTAACAGCTTGCTTTAGAAATTCACATTGTTGTAGAGTGTTTGGGATACGTTTGTGAAATACAAAATACCACAAAATGGTGTATACACTTTCTAAAAATGCAGGGGGGGAGAATTAAGAAGACATGTTATGGAAAAACACATGCAAAAACTGTTAGTGGGGAAACTGCTTGAAATGCAGAAAAGTTTGACCTTTAAAGCCCTAAACAGTTTGGGGTCTAGTTATGTAAGGGACTCCCTGGCTCATTATGAATCTTTCTGGATGTTGTTATGTCCAGGAGAAGCCCTCTTAAAATACCAACTTTTTAACAGCCTGACTAACAAGCAGGCAGCAGAGGGCTTTCTCTTATGTGGCTCTCACACTACGGAATGCACTCCCTTCTGAGTTGTGATCCATTTCCATCATGACTGATTTTAAGAAGGGAGTAAACTCACATTTTTAAAGACTGCTATATAGTAGCTAACCTGCCCTGTTGTGTTGTTTTTAATCTGTATCTTTTCCTGATTTTAATGGTTGTTACTGTAGGGCTGGTTTTTTTTACATTATTATTGTTATTATTGAAATGTGGTTTTATCATTTTTTATTATTTTAAAAGTTTGTAAGCAGCCCTGAGTGTTATCTTTTAGTGGAAAGGTGGGGTAGAAATGTAAAACTAAATAAACAAATAAATAAATATTTTGGAAAATACATGCAAATGTCTCCCCCACCCCTGAGACATTTATTCAGAGGAATTCAGGCAAATGCAACAAAGTAAACATAGAGGTTTTTTCATTTCATTGCCGAATCTTACCCGCATGCCCATCCCATCCAGCTCCATATTCCGTAGTATGATTTCCACTTCTCCATAAAAGTTTGTGCATATTTTAGTTCTGCTTTTAAAAATGTATATATTTTCACACAACTCTCTTAATATATTTATATATTTTCCCCCTTGTCCAAATTGTGTTGCTACACATTTTTTTCAAATATACTGTATATGATAATTTGTGCACACTTTAATCTGCACAGAAAGTGGAAGAGAGAAAATGAATCTGAAGCCCTTCTGCAGCTCTCAGTGGAACAAAGGTCAAACGTGCAATCCTGCTTTTCAAACCAGATTACATTGTATTGTAGGGCATTAAGTCATCTGACTTCTAGTGACCCTGACAGAATTTTAAAAGGATGTGAGATATTTAAGTAGTGTTTTTATCACTGTCATTCCCCCATAAGTTCTTTGGCCAAGTGGGAATCTAAACCCAGATCTCTGGAGTCTAACACTGTACGTTTTATACCACACCAGCTTTTTAAAGAGATCACCAACCATCAATTAGGTAATTAACAAAAATCCTTATGTGATATAAGTCTATTTTCCATCTGTAGGCAGAAGAGAGAATAAAGAGGAGGTGAACTGTATGTGACATCTTGAGCTCTTCAGAAGAGGTTTAAGAGGAAAAAGATACTATTAATTATCACTTAAGGGGAGATAAAGATACAGTATACTGCTACCTGAAGTGGCACCAAAATGTGTCCCCCTACAAGGACTGGCAAGTCTTGCTTGTACTACCTGCATTATGCTGCTTCACTTACACTACGTGGGTCATAGTGGAGAGTTCTGACTGAATGGAATCCACCTAAGAGTGGAGGACAAGTACAAGTAGCTCCAGAGCTAATGAAGTGGTTGGGCCAAAGCCAAAAGGACACTCAGCTGCAGATGTCCATGTAAGTGAAAGGAAAGTCCGATGCTTCAAAGAAAAATACTGCATAGGAACCTAGAATGTAAGATTTATGAACCTTAGGAAGCTGGATGTAGTCAAATAGGAGATGGCAAAAATAAACATTGACATCCTGGGCGTCAATGAACTAAAATGGGTTGGAATGGGTGAATTCAATTCAGATGATTATCATATCTACTATTGTTGGCAAAAATCCCATGGAAGAAATGGAGTAGCCTTCATAGTCAACAAAAGAATTAGGAAAAGCTGTACTGGGATACAACCTCAAAAATGATACAACAATTTCAATATGAATGCAAGGCAGACATTTCAACATCACAGTCATCCAAGTTTATGCACCAACCACCGATGCTGAAGAGGCTGAAATTGATCAATTCTATGAAGACTTACAACACCTTCTAAGAATGATACCAAAGAAAGATGTTCTTCTCATTATAATGCTAAAGTAGGGAGTCAAGAGATAAAAGGAACAACAGTAAGTTTGGCCTTAGAGTTCAAAATGAATCAGGGCAAAGGCTAATAGAGTTTTGTCAAGAGAACAAGCTGGTCATCACACACTTTTCCAACAACACAAGAGGCGACTCTACACATGGACATCACCAGATGGGCAAAATTAGATGGATTAGGTTCTCTGCAGCCAAAAATAGAGAAACTCTATACAGTCAGCAAAAACAAGACCTGGAGCTGATTTTCGCTCAAATCATCAGCTTCTTCTAGCAAAACACAAGCTTAAACTGAAGAAAGTAGGAAAAACCACTAGACTAATCAGGTATAATTTAAACCAAATTCCTTATGAATACACAGTGGAAGTGAAGAACAGATTTAAGGAATTAGATTTGGTGGACAGAGTGCTTGGAGAACTATAGATGGAGGCTTGTAACATTGTACAGGAGGTGGCAACAAAAACCATCCCAAAGAAAAGGAAATGCAAGAAAGCAAAGTGGCTGTCCAAGGAGGCCTTATAAATAGCAGCGAAGAGAAGGGAAACAAAATGGAATGCAGACTTCCAAAGAATAGAAAGGAAAGACAAGAGGGCCTTCTTAAATGAACAGTGAAAAGAAATAGAGGAAAAGAATAGAAAGGGAAAGCTAGAGATCTGTTCAAGAAAATTGGAGATACTGTATTAAAGGAACATTTTGTGCAAAGATGGACATGATAAAAGACAAAAATGGTAGGGACCTAAAAGAAACAGAAGACATCAAGAAGAGGTGGCAAGAATACACAGAAGAATTATACCAGAAAGATCTGGCTGTCCCGGACAACCTAGAGAGTGTGATTGCTGACCTTAAGCCAGACTGGAGAGTGAAGTCAAGTGAGCCTTAGAAAGCTTGGCTAACAACAAGGCCAGTAGAGATGATGGCATTCCAGTTGAACTGTTAAAAATCTTAAAAGATGACACTTTTAAGGTGCTACACTCACTATTCCAGCGAGTTTTGAAAACTTAGCAGTGGCCAGAAGAATGGAAAAGATCACTCTACATCCTAATCCCAAAGAAGGGCAGCACCAAAGAATGCTCCAGCTACCATGCAATTGCACTCATTTCATATGCTAGCAAGGTTATGCTCAAAATCCTGTAAGGTTGGCTTCAGGAGTATGTGGACCCAGAACTCCCAGAAGTGCAAGCTGGATTCCGAAGGGGCAGAGGAACCAGAGATGAAATTGGTAACATGCACTGGATTATCGAGAAAGCCAGAGAGTTCCAGAAAAACATCTACTTCTGCTTCATTGACTATGCAAAAGCTTTTGACTGTGTCAACCACAACAAACTATGGCAAGTTCTAAAAGAAATGGGAGTGCCCACCACCTTATCTATCTCCTAATAAATCTATATGTGGGACAGGAAGCAACAGTTAGAACTGGATATGGAACAAATGATTGGTTCAAAACTGAGTAAGCAGTACAACAAGGCCGTATATTGTCTCCCTGCTTATTTAACTTATATGCAGAATCGATCATGGGAAAGGCAGGACTAGATGAATCCCAAGCCAGAATTAAGATTTCTGGAAGAAATATCAACAACCTCAGATATGCAGATGATACCACTCTGATAGCAGAAAGTGAGAAGGAATTAAAGAACATCTTAATGAGGGTGAAAGAGGAGAGCACCAAAAATGGTCTGAAGCTCAACATCAAAAAAAGTAAGATGATGGCCACTGGCCCCATCTTGTCCTGGCAAATAGATGGGGAAGATATGGAGGCAGTGACAGATTTTACTTTCTTGGGCTCCATGATCACTCCAAATGGTGTCAGCAACCATAAAATTAAAAGATACCAGATTTTTGGGAGGAAAGCGATGACAAACCTAGATGGCATCTTAAAAAAGCAGAGACATCACATTGCCAACAAAGGTCCGCATAGTCAAAGCTATGATTTTTCCAGTAGCAATGTATGGAAGTGAAAGCTGGACCATAAAGAAAGCTGACCGCCGAAGAATTGATGCCTTTGAATTGTGGTGCTGGAGGAGACTCTTGAGAGTTCCCTGGACTGCAAAGAGAACAAACCTATCCATTCTAAAGGAAATCAACCCTGAGTGCTCACTGGAAGAACAGATCCTGAAGCTGAGGCTCCAGTACTTTGGCCATCTCATGAGAAGAGAAGACTCCCTGGAAAAGACCTCGATGTTAGGAAAGTGTGAGGGCAAGAGGAGAAGGGGACGACAGAGGATGAGATGGTTGGACAGTCTCATCGAAGCGACCAACATGAACTTGACCCAACTCCAGGAGGCAGTGGAGGATAGGAGTGCTTGGTGTGCTCTGGTCCATGGGGTCATGAAGAGTCGGATACAACTTAAGGACTAAACAAGAACAACAACAAAAGTCCTCAGTACAACTGTTTCCTTCAAGATTCCAACCATAAACCTAAATAATAATTTATTAACATGGAATAAGCTAGCGGACCATGAAGTCTCTCATCACTCCTCCTGTTCCTCTCTTCCTGAGCTCTTACATCTTGATAAGATATATAGTTAAACCACAATTATCCATTGTAACAAAACTCTGGTTTAATTTCAGTTTATTAAACCCTCATTCTAAAGCAAAGTGTAACATTGGTTCATAATCTTGTTTTTGGATATAATGGCTAACTATATAATGCAATTAAACAGGAATGCAACATGGTCCACTGAGATAGAAAACAATATCTTTCTCACTTTAAGCAGCCTACCTCAGACTGGAAGCTCTACATGTGGTTTGTATTAACAACAAACAAACAATGAATAATAGTTCGGAGCTCACTGCATGCTTAACGATGTGAGAAACTATATTGCTCTGGAATCCATCATCTACAAGACATGCAGAGGGAGCGCAAATATGAAAAACTAGAGAACAGAGTGTTTCTGGGAGAAGCAATAGAACTAGATGCATTAGATTTGAAGCCATGCCCCAAGAATTCTGGAGCACTACTCACAAGGGGCCCTTCATGGTCTGAGTGAAGATGATGTCTCCTTTCAAAAATTGAGGGGCACTCCTCATTGTGAAACACACCTTTTCTCCTTATTTTGCACATTTAGCCACATATCTGCTGAAGGGTTTCATTGTGACAGTCCCTTTCTCACTGATCTCTTGAAACCTGGAGTTGCCTTCATTGCAGCCCAAAGAGAAATCTGTTGCATACAAAGGAGGTAAAATACATCCTAAAGTAATTTGAGAGTGTGATATGTATTTGAAAACAGAATGTACTAAATACAGATTCTTGGTATGATTTCACAGAGGTTATACTTTCAACTTTCATCTTTATTTTGATATATGTATATATTTAACTTGTCATTGAATTCATTCCTTAATCACTTACTGCCTTTCAATTTCTGATTGCATTTGACCCTTAAGATCACCCTTCTTGATTAGGAAACCAACTTCATCAACTTAGAAATAGCTGCCTGAAGTACATTATCAGAAAGATAATTTTTGTGGAGAAAAGATATGGGCAAACAAAATACCAGGAAACTGATACATTCTTGTAAAAAACACAGCAAAGAACTTGTATGATTTATAACATTGTTCAGATGTTTACATAATATAGGTTCTCTAGCTGCCTAGAGTGGTCAAAATGACTAGATAGGCTGGGTATAAATACAATAAATAAATAAATAAATAAATAAATAAATAAATAAATAAATAAATAAATAAATAAATAAATAAATAAATAAATAAATAAATAAATAAATAAATAAATAAAATAAGAAGAGACCCATTGTTTACTGTATTTCCATCATAGAATCATAGAAAAGTGAAGTTGGAAGGGGTCTACAAAGCCATCAAGTCCAACTCCCTGCTCAGTGCATATCTGCCAGGTGATTGTCTAAGATTTTCACATATTCATCAAGAGTTTAATCTTACTTGAGCTGCAGAAAGTGGCAGAGTGGGATGAAGAAGGGAAATGGGGAGGTTATTTTGTGACCACCAGTAGAAAAGCTGGATTTAGTCCAAAATGACTGAGAGTGAGTATACATTGACAAATAATGTGGGTAATGTTCAGGGTTAAAGGTAAAGGTTAAGGTTCCCCTTGACATTTTTAGTCCAGTTGTGTCCAACTCTAGGGAACGGTGCTCATCCTGTTTTCAAGTCGTAGAGCCAGCGCTTGTCTGAAGACAGTTTCTGTTGCCACATGACTAGCATGACTAGGGAACGCCGTTTTACCTTTCCACCGAGGTGGTACCTATTTATCTACTCGCATTTGCATGCTTTCGAACTGCTAGGTTGGCAAGGAGCTGGGACAAAGCAATGGGAGCTCACTTCATCACATGGATTCAATCTTACAACTGCTGGTCTTCTGACCCTGCAGCACAGGCTTCTGCGGTTTCGCCCACAGCACCACCACGCTCAAGGATTACAGTGGTCTAATTTGCATTATTTTCTGTTGATTTCACAATATAAAAGTCAATGTGAATCTGCCCAGAGACTCCCTCTCTACATTTTTCCCCTTCTGCTGCTGATGCTTCTACATTTTCTGAATCAAATACCTTTGTATTGGTTCATGCTGCGTGATCACCTGAGCCAATGTGGAGGAGTTTATGGTCATAACATTTAATGCTATTCTAACCAACTACAGCAGTAGTGACTGAGGATGGCAGTGAGGAACATGTCTGCTGTTCGAATCCTCTCTTCCCCACACTGCCTTAATCCTTATCTTCCCTTCCCTTGGTTTAGATCCAAGCAGTCTGATTTAATTGGTTCTCAGGATGTATCCAGGAGGCAAATTAAGACACTGTATTTGTATTTACAGTGATTCAGTCTCACTGATGAATGAGAACATTGAGGTATAAGCACAAATAGTTCAGTTTATTTTCAGCTATGAACTGGGTTATAAACCAGCTTAATCCCAGCTGGCTTGCTGTTTTCACACTTCATAGCCAGTGAAAATGTGGAATGTAGAATAAATAAGCGACTGAGGACAAAGTTTCCACAGTGTCTTCATTTCTAACACCCTCAGACCTAGACATAATATAATCATTTCCCTGGTGGAGTGTCTTCTCACAATGTCAGTTTAGGTCACCACTCAAAGTTCTTTTGCCTGGCCTTATCTGTTGGAGAAAGGATCTGAATCCACTCAGTGATTGTGCTCATCACTTTGGTATGGATTGAAATCCTGCTCTGTACCTTTGATTGCATTAGTCTGGAGGCCTCCAAATATCTTCTCCAAATACCAGAAGAGGTTTGGGCGTAGACGTCAGTAAAGACTATTCTGTTGTTTTTCTGCCTCTGATCTCTGCTCATTCCCATTTATCCCAGGCTGATATTCTTAGGTGCTATTATCACCTTTTCACATTTCAGTGTCCTTTCCTGTTTCTGTAAGGAGCAAACCTCAGCAATGGTGGTTTTACTGGCACGCACAGCATTAACGGAGCGGAGCTACTTTGCTCCCCCCCCCCAGGGATGAGGTGAGATGAGAATCTCGCTTCGTGGCATTAGGGGCTGGGCCAGGGAGTGCAGCATATAGCTGTGCTTCACCTTCTTCTCAGACTCTTTTCTAGGCTTTCTATTACATAGGCATCCTTCAGTCTCAAGAGACTATGGTAACATGCTCTGAATCGAGGAGTGTCCTCTCCAGAGCATGAAGCCCAGGTAAGGTAATATGGAGGATAGGCTGTTACCCAAGCAGCAGATCCCCCCTCTCCACATTGCTGAAATGATCCAATGGAAAGGCAAGAGCCAATACAACTGGTTCCAGCAATGTCGCAGGAGTTGGCAGAACGACACATGCTGCCTTCGGGACTCCAGCTCCGGATTTTGCCTCGAGGTTAACTCCTGAAGCCTTTTCCATGAATGGATATAGCCACAAGGCAGTGGAGGTTTGAAATCAGAGTTTTCCTTTTCCTAGATGGGCTGCCTTCCATGGCTGACGAGCCCCACCTACCCGGCGGGCTTTCTATTGGACATGTTCTTTTTGCCATGTCCAGATAGGCAGTACCTCACCCAACATCTAAACTGGGTATTCCAACTAAGAAGGATTCTTAAAAGACATGTTTCGGTGTAGATCCGCATGTGCATGCATTGAGTCTCCATCGCTGCAGCAAGAGGTCCTTGCTACATCTATTTTGGCACCTGTGAGTTGTGACTTGTTCCCTTCTCTCCTATGAAACTTAACGAAATGTGTAACTTGTCATTTTCTCGGTGGAACATTTTGGGTGGCAAATATGTCAATTATCTGCTGTGCTAGCAAAAGAGCTCGTGGAACTTTATCACTGTAGCAATTAGCATGCAAAGAAGTATGTGTCCTTTTAGGTCATTTCTGCTTGAAAGTGCCTGCATGCAAAGCCGATTTACAATACAGCCCTTTGAGAATATTTTAACTTTTAAGATAGACAAATGTGGCACTTGGCGTTTCCCCTACCTCCACCTCCTGCCCCCATCAATTACAAGAAAAAAAGAATCTGCATGATTTATATTGTGCCACCATTCATAAGAGTTTGTTGGCATTCTCTTCCTTTATCTAAACAGCAATATCCAACTAAGGGGCTTTAATTGCTAGAAACCTTTTGTAAAAATTGGATTTATTATGCTAATTGGTCACTCATTTTAATGAACAATATGTATGCTTGACTGAAGAACAGCAGCGATCCTTATGCTAAAAAGAGGATATTTATACAGTATAGCCATTTGAATATGTACTCAATCCTCTGTGTTTTAGCACAAAATATTTCATTTACTGCACTCTATACAGTCCTTTGCCCTCTATGTTTACCTGCCTGCTGGAGCAATTAAAATTTTAAATCTCTTCTACAACAGGTGTGAAGGAATGGATGGTAATGGATCAGAGGAGAAATGTCCTGGAGGAAGTCATGGTGATAGTATCCTGTACCCTAGTGCTAAGGTCTGACTGTCACAAAACTAGTTCACATATCTTTCAAATATGGATGCCCTTTTATCCATTAGCAACTTAGGGTTGAACTACCTGAAGAAGTACCTTCACCCATATCTAATGTTGACTTTTACTCCACAATATGTCTACTGCAGGAGAACAGGAAGCTGCCTTATACTTAGTGAGGCTATGGGTCTTTTTAATCCAATATTACCAACACTGGCTGGGTGTGGTTCAGTAGAGTTTTAAGTAGAATCTCTCCTAGCACAGCTGGGAACATTGGGGATTCAACTCTGGGCTTTCCACTTGGAAAACAAATGGTGTATTACTGAGCTATAGTCTCCTTTCAGGCCCTTTGAGTAGCATCAGTGGGAGAAATATACAGAAGGCCCGATATGCTGCCCATGTTGACACAAGATGATACTTCACTGGTCTATTTGTGCGGGTGGAAATAGCTGTTCAAAGCAACGGCTCTCCCATTTCCATAAGGAGGTCCTGGAAGCTCTTTATGCAAGCTTCTCAAATGTCAAACCACTGGCATAATGGATCATTGTGCAAGCAGAATGATGAAAGAGGATCCTGCCTTATGCATTTACAAAAGAGAGGGCTTTCTCCATGGTGATGTGGCAACCTTAGAATGCCCTCCAAAAGTACAGCAGGCACCAACTTTATTTTCTTTTTCAGCAGAAACTGTTGGTATAATAATTTCCACTGACTTAACTAAAAATTTTCCCTCCTATATTCAGAGGTGATGGGAACCAACATTTAAAGCCCTCCTGCTCTGTTCTGAGGCAAATCCTCTTTACACACATACCTCTTAACAATTTTGACAGCAAGCTCAGAGGAGATGGGGGAGAGGATTAAATGGAAAAGCAATCAGAATTCCACCAGGCTCATCCATGGGAACATTTTCCCCCTTCCAAACCATTTGATAACATTTTGAATATCATAAACAGGCAGACTTTTGAATCTTGCAGGACTCTTCCTCAGAGTTGGTTTTCCAGAACTGGGAAGAAAAGAAACCACAGGGAAAATCCAAAATTTCTCCTGGCCAGGTGTTAAAGCCAAAAGCAAGAACTGTGTGTTTAAATACAGGGAAGTAGAGGATTACCCTGAGTGACAGGCATATCTTTGTCTATAGAGATGACCTCTACATCCCTGAGGTGAACACTGATACCACCAATGCACCTCAATTGGATTTTTTCTCTCTCTTGTCTGTCTCCATTGTGGCATTTTAGTCTAACTACATATTCTGAAGCTTCAACATCTAGCCAGGATGACATTTGGACTTTTTTGTCCCTCCCTTCAGTCCTCCCTTTAAGTTCTGAAATGATCAGAAAGTTTGCCCGTTTATGATATTTTAGCAGTCCAATAAAGGTAGTACCTCACTCTGGATTCAGGATTTTATACATGACCCAATAGTTGTGCTTCCTTTTATTATTATTATTATTATTATTATTATTATTATTATTATTATTATTATTATTATTATTATTATTATTATTATTATTATTATTATTATTAAGGGACGTGGTGGCGCTGCAGGCTAAACTGCAGAAGCCTGTGCTGCAGGGTCAGAAGACCAAGCAGTCGTAAGATCGAATCCACGTGACGGAGTGAGCGCCCGTCATTTGTCCCAGCTCCCGCCAACCTAGCAGTTCAAAAGCATGCAAATGCAAGTAGATAAATAGGGACCACCTTGGTGGGAAAGTAACAGCGTTCCGTGTCTAAGTCGCACTGGCCATGTGACCACGGAAGATTGTCTTTGGACAAAATGCTGGCTCTATGGCTTGGAAACGGGAATGAGCACCACCCCCCAGAGTCGAACACGACTGGACAAAAATTGTCAAGGGGAACCTTTACCTTATTATTATTATTATTATTATTATTATTATTATTATTATTATTATTATTATTATTATTATTATTATTATTATTATTATTAGTAGTAGTAGTAGTAGTAGTAGTAGTAGTAGTAGTAGTAGTAGTAGTAGTAGTTTACTCATTCTTCCAGGTTTTCACACAGAGTTCAATTCTTACAAAACTGAATTATTAACTTTTGGGTGACTTCTGGGCCACTCAGAACAACCCACAGCCCTACAATGAAAGGCTTGCATATATACTGTATTTCCTTGACAATTTGTGTTCTTGGAAGCAGACCTGTCTGAGCAAATGCCAAACACATATAGAACCTAAGATACCACCATGGCCCAGAAGTCATCCAACCACCCACAAGTGTGAACAACTGCAATGCTTGGCTTTTCAATAAAGTTTTGGAAGAAGGAACTGTATCACAAAAATACGAGCAGGAAGAAGAATATATTTGGACCTGATGAGATTCTCCATTTACTTCTTCTTTAAACTCTTGCCTCTCCCATCCTTGCTGGTGTTTAACAGCTACATTGCCAGTCTCAAAAATACTGAAAATCAAGTATTTAGTCTCTGGGCATATGTATAATACATCATTATATCTTCTTGATTCCATTTTAAATGTCATAAGTCACTCTTAGAAATCCTGGAATTTGTAGTTTAGGCACCTTGCTATGGAGCCAGAGACTGAGTGTTTGATTCCCCACTGAGCCTCCCTGACAGGAGCTGGACTCAATGATCCATAGCATCCCTTCCAGCTCTTCAGTTCTAAGATGATGATGATGATGATGATGATGATGATGATGATGATGATGATGATATAAGATATTCAGATTTCTTTGTAAGGTACCTCTAGTAGACTCCTCTGAACTATAATAACAGAAAATTTCAAGCATTGCTTAAGATAGAGTCACGACTGTTAAAGCGGAATCAAACTGTTTTTAACTGTTTACTGTAGATTGTTGTTGATATTTAGTGGTTAAGTCATGTCCAACTCTTTGTGACCCCATGGACCAGAGCATGCCAGGTCCTCCTGTCTTCCACTGCCTCCTCATGTTGGTAGCTTTGATGACACTGTCCATACATAGATACACTCTCTAAATGGCATTTAGCACAGGATCATTTGAAAGTCCTCTGTAAAAACAATCTAGAACATTGGAAACCCAGTTTAAAAATAATGTAAGGCCGTTTAGTTGCATGTTCAGATTAGTCATTTGAAATTTTATTTCTGAAATGTTATGTACTGATAAATGGTGCCATGAATTACAACCCCCAAGAATCTTCTGCACTACAAAAATTGCTTCTGCTTTGTGCTGCATTTTTCCACAGAGTTTTCATCACACATTGTGTGCATACTTCTCAGAAGAAGAGACATATCCCATGGAGCTCTGAGAAATGCTCCTCCTAAGAACAGAATACAAAAGTTTCAACATTTTGACAAAGTATGGCAAATTTATCTATGGTAAGGGGTTGACTCTACCTACTGTGTGGCAGCAATCAAAAACTGAGTTCACAGGCAATCCAACAAGGGGATTGTACATGTTGGAAGGTGCTCACTTTGTTCTTCAACTTAACACAAAGAAAATCAACAGTTTCAACACTGGAGTTTATGTCTGAAGTTTATTGTTGTAAAACAGGGTGACTTTCAGGTCAGCAGCAGAGTCCTTTAAAGACTGAACCATTCCCCTGCTAGTGTCGTCTTCCTAAATAGTTGTCATGTTCATGTCATACTTGTGTCTATTTATTCTTTTGCTGACCTGCCTGTGCTGTATAGACAGCAAAATGACATGACTGTCCTGCTGTGTCCAAAAATATTTGCATCAGAGAATGGAAGCTTCTGTACTAGTGAGGGATTTGAAACATTTAGGATGCATAATCTGCCCCTGTGTATTTCATCAGAATTGGTGAGAACTCATGACTGGAGTGGGAGTGGGACACAGATCCCGTTTCTAGTCTGTAAACCTCCCATGATCACTGTCTTATCAGCTGTTTGGACACAATATACAAGGGAAATGTAAAAGGTCTCACTTCAAACAATGGATCGATCACTTGTCATTTTAAGTGCAGACAAATTTAGTTTAGGCAGCATACAGTTATGGATGGAATTAACCATATGATTAATAGTATATTTTAGGAAACACTTTGTCATGAACCAGCCTCCCTCTAGGGAGCGCCGTTTGTTCGGTCAGAGTGTCCAGGCATTTCTGTACCCCTTATCAGCTGGCTGAGTCCTAGTAACACCAGCTAGGGCATAACATAAATCCTTTCTCACAAGTCTGATCTAAAAGATTCCCTCTTTCGCCTGCTTAGATCTAACAAGGTACAGGCACTTGGTTTAGTAGTCCTTTAAGACTCACTTAAGCTCAGAAAATAGGACTCTGTAAATAGCAATTGTGGCCTCAGTCCTCCCCCTCAGGGATTCAGGATTGTCAGCCTTGCTGTTCAAGAGACCACCGACTCCTATCTTTAAGATTAAATATTTTTATTGAAAAAATAAAGTTTCATATAGAAATCAGTTTAGTGCATAAGCATTAGCATCTGAATGCACTTTCTAGGATTATTACAGTTAAATAAGAAAGACTTATTCTAAGCTAAATATAAAAATAGCTAAAACTTCTAAAAGCTTCCTTCAGGGTAGGCAAAAGCAAAAGGCCCCTCTCTTCATTCTCTACTTCCCTACATTCTCAATTCCTTACCCCAGCACATGGCATAAGGGAAAAAGGAACTCAAAAAATCTTCTGGTTTATAAGGAACACTGCACACAGTACAACATTCATTTTTCTACATGCTAAACTCCTCCTTTCTCTTCTGTCTTCCAAGTTGTCAACCAATTATAATTTGCGGTGGTAAAATTAGCTCCTTCTCTGATTCTCCTGAGAATGCAGGTGTTGTTTTGTTCCTCCTATCTTCTCCTCAATTAGGACGGAATGTAGTATCTGGTCTCTTATCTTGTCCTTCCTGTACCAGCCAGAAGAAAATTTCCTCACCCTCTCTTCAGAAAAACATTCCCAGCATTTAAAAATGATTTTCCCACAGGACAATTCAGCTTCCATTTTACAATTATCAGGACTACATAAACCATTCAAATTACAGGCTTTAAATCACATATTCACGATCATGACACACTTCAGTTCTTGTCTGTATGTTTTCTCAAGCTCTGCAACTCCCTGTTGAGGAAGGTTAGGTCACCCACAGTATTTCTACATAGTCCTTCTAGCAATTATGCCTTTAATTGATGCACCCTTTAGGCAGCTACAGTATATTGGTCTGTTGTAGGAACAGGTTTCATTAGCATTGCACACCAGGTTTAGCCAAAGACCAAAGTCTAACTAAATTGACTGAGTTGTATGAGGCCTGGCTCAAAGCAGGATGACAAGATTTGGTTTGTGTGTAAAGTGAAGTAAATATTTCTGTCCAGAGCACACCTCAGATCAGATGGGTGAGAAAACACTTCTACCTGCAGAATGCGGCAGCCAGATTACTTAGTGGAACAAGAAAATTCCAGCATATCTCTCCCATTCTGGCTGCTTTGCATTGGCTGACCATTCGTTTCTGCATTGACTTCAAAGTGTTAATGATGACTTATAAAGCCCTAAACGGTTTAGGACCTCAATACCCGGCAGAATGCCTTCTCCCACCTAGATCTACTCAAGTCACTCACTATAGTCAGGAAAGACGGCTGAGGGGCCTGATGCCGAAAGAGGCCCGGAAAGAAAGAACAAGAAACTGGGCCTTCTTGGCAGTGACCCCTCAACTTTGGAACAGCTTGCCGCCAGAGATCTGCCTGGCACCCTCGCTGGGTGTTTTTAAGAGCCAGTTAAAAACTTGGCTCTTCAGGCGGGCCTTCCCTCCTGGCAATACTTGATTTCCATTTTTCTTGGTTTTTGTTGTTATCTTCCCATCTTGATTATATTATTATTGTAGATTTTTAATTGTTCTTTTTAAAATTTGTTTTGTGCACAATATATTGTGAGCCACCCTGAGTAGAAGGGCGGGATAAAAATCTAATAAATAAATAAATAAATAAATAAATAAATAAATAAATAAATAAATAAATAAATAAATAAATAAATAAAACCATTTTGGTGTTTTCTCTCTCTCTCTCTCTCTCTTTTAAAGCATATTTTAAAGGTAACTAGTATGTAACCACATGAAACTGTCTGGAGTTTGGAAGATTTAACCCTATTTTTGAAATAATCTCTTATAAGCATAGAAGGTCTTATAGTTAAGGCTGTTGCTAAACATGTTCTGCTACATTTTGTTTTAGTTTGTATTCAGAGTAAAAAAGAACCTTAAGCAGCAAAAACAGCTGTTTGATTTTGTCACTTATTTTCTTTCCCTAAACACAGGATTAGGTAAAGGAACATCACCCACCCCACCTCACAGCTGAAACTCTACTTAATATGGTATCGGACTTGCCAATTAACCCTTTTTTCTCATTAAGAATTGAGTTTTGCTTTGCTTAATTGTACTGAGGTTATGCCAAGGTATCTGGCTGTAGAGGCAGAGGTTGGAAGTTCAATTCCTCACTGTGCCTTCTGCAAGGAAAGCCAGACTTTGTGGCCTTGGGCAAGCAGCACAATCCCAGAAATGCCCCCAGAAGAAGCGGATGGTAAACTACCTCTGAGCACTCTTTACCTGGAAAATCCTGAAAAAGGTCACTATGAGTCTGAATTGACTTTACAGCACACAATGTTTATTATTCAAAAACACCAGGCAGTCAATCAAAATTCTAAAAGCATTGACTGGTATTCTATAACAGATACTTAGGTTTTTGGTTAAAATTTGTATCTCTTAAATATTGGCGCGGTATGTATGCTGTTTCTAATATTACCATTTTTTGTAGCTCTGATGGTGTGATTTCTAAGATCTGCAACTGCTTATAGTACTGTGTGAAATTTCTTGATATTGTCACCAAGGCCCCAATGACGACGGGGAACACCAAAGTGTGTTTCATCTACAAGCGAGAGGTTTTGATTACCAGGTCCCTGTACTTTGTTAGTTTTTCCAATTCTTTATTTTCAACTCTGGTATGGAATTGCAATGTCAAAGATCCAGACATTTCTTCATTCTATTGCTATTGTATCTGGTGCATTATGTTCAAAGTGTGTGTCAGTTTGGATCTAGAAATCTCACAAGATCTTCCTCATTTTCTGACACCTCTACTCGATGTTCCCATGTTTTTTTGGAGGCTGGCAAATTATATGTTTTGCATAATGACCAGTGGACTAATTTTGCCAATCTATAATGTCTAATTTTATAATCTGTTTGTGCAATCTTTGGACATTCACGGATGAGATGTGACACCTCCTCCTCCTCATCATCACAATTACAAAAAAGAATTCAAACTATTTCTGGGTTTCTAACACTAGGAGAATTTTGTTCTGTCCTTCAAGCAGCAAGTTATTGCATCCAAAAGCACAGACCTAAAAACAAAAATGCAATCATTGAACAAACCACTTTGTCTCCCTCCTGAAGTAAGGCATTGAGGATCAGATTAAACATCAAAGGTTAGATGAGAACTGATCTAAATTTTTAAGTAGAAAGATATAATACTTTTATATCCACTGTGGTGTGGTGAATAGAGTGATGAACTAGGACTCGGGAGGCGTAGGTTTGAATCCCTGCTTAGCCCTGGAAACTCACTTTATGGGACTGGCAAAACCACTCTCTCACCTTGAAAGCCCTTTTATGATCACTATGAGTTGGTTCTGACTTGAAGACATATCATCATAATAAATAGGTTTAGGCAACTTTTCTTCAGGGATAAAACCCTGAAGTAAGCAAAATGATGGCCAGAGTTTCATTATGTACACCTGCGGGATTAAGTCAAACAGTGTAAATCACAGTGACAAATTGCTGCTATTTAAGAAGTTGATTTGTGTATTTCTCAGTGTGCACCAGCTGGATGGCTTCATGCATAACAGGAAACACAAGCTTTGACTTCATAACTGGTGACTGCTGATATATATGTACTTACTTACCCCAGAATACATCCAATGGTGTGTATGTACTGTATGTAAGTAAGTAACAGGATGTTTAAAACCACATCACACTGCAGTAACGAGGAAATTCCCCTCCCCACACAAAAACGGGGAGAGTAAAATGAGGCAAATTTGGAAACTGGCAAAAAATCTGAATCTTCCTGTCCTTCCTTCATACTATTGGGTTTAGGCAACAGATTACTTCCAGTGTCTTTCTTGGCTTGGTTTTGAGTCAAATATTTTTGTGTTGCCTCTTTGTTAAATGGACATGTTTCCTGTGAGGAAAACCGTAGAAGAACACATGTAAGGGGAAACATGGCACTGGCATTTCCAGTGGAGGAGTCAAGCAGGGGACAGACTAGAAATAGAAGAATGTTTCACAAAAGGGGTTCCTTCACATGCAATGGAACAACCAGTAATGTATATGCCTTGTCCCCCAGCTTATTCAACTTATATGCAGAATACATCATGCGGAAGGCTGGACTGGAGGAATCCCAAGCCGGAATTAAGATTGCCGGAAGAAATATCAACAACCTCCGATATGCAGATGACACCACTCTGATGGCAGAAAGTGAGGAGGAATTAAAGAACCTTGTAATGAGGGTGAAAGAGGAGAGTGCAAAAAACGGTCTGAAACTCAACATCAAAAAAACTAAGATCATGGCCACTGGTCCCATCACCTCCTGGGAAATAGAAGGGGAAGATATGGAGGAAGTGACAGATTTTACTTTCTTGGGCTCCATGATCACTGCAGATGGAGACAGCAGCCACGAAATTAAAAGACGCCTGCTTCTTGGGAGGAAAGCGATGACAAATCTTGACAGCATCTTAAAAAGCAGAGACATCACCTTGCCAACAAAAGTCCGAATAGTCAAAGCTATGGTTTTTCCTGTTGTGATGTATGGAAGTGAGAGCTGGACCATAAAGAAAGCAGACCGCCGAAGAATTGATGCCTTTGAATTGTGGTGCTGGAGGAGACTCTTGAGAATCCCCTGGACTGCAAGGAGAACAAACCTATCAATTCTAAAGGAAATCAACCCTGAGTGCTCACTGGAAGGACAGATCCTGAAGCTGAGGCTCCAGTACTTTGGCCATCTAATGAGAAGAAAAGACTCCCTGGAAAAGACCCTGATGTTGGGAAAGTGTGATGGCAAGAGGAGAAGGGGACGACCGAGGATGAGATGGCTGGACAGTGTCTGCGAAGCAACCAACATGAATTTGACACAACTCCGGGAGGCAGTGGAAGATAGGAGGGCCTGGCGTGCTCTGGTGCATGGGGTCACGAAGAGTCGGACACGACTAAACGACTAAACGACGACGACAAAAATGAAGGGGCTCTTGCACAGTCTGTAACAACCTGCATCTTATTGTCTTTACAACACAGCCACATTCAAATCTATGACTTTCTAGCATCAGGAAAGACTTTCTTTGATCCTCAGAGTGAACCAAAGCTGGTTCCAAGAAAAGGACTGGAAAAACAACTTTGCTCTGTTCAGTCTGTGATGTATTTGTAAAAACATTAATGTATTCCAGTGCTTTGGCATGTGTTTGTGAAGCACAACTGTAGACCTTTGCTGTACTATGCGGCTGAAGAAAAACATGGTTGTTTTGACAGAGAAAGATGTGCAGAACTCCCAATGCTTGCCGATAAATTTGCTATGTACAGTTGTGTTCATGCTTATGCTATGGAATGCAAATGTAAATTCTTAAATTGGCTACCGGCAAAGCTTAATAAAATGAGTGAGAGAAAGCTGTAAAAGCTCATCTATAGATGGCCTCAGTCAATTTGGAGTTTTTAACTCCCCCCTCACTGTGATATGGAGGTCCTCCAACCACTATACATCTGAAAGATCCAACCCCAGAGAGCTCTAGACCCACAATGTCACTAGCTACTTCTATCTCCCTGGCCTTCATAGCTAACTTTGGCAAGTACACATGGATAGTTAATTGACAGACTACCTTTGTCTCATCTAACCACTGTTTGTACTCAGCATAATTCATTCCTTTTGCAAAGATCTATCTATTGCTCTCTCCTTTTTCCTCAAAGGACACAAAAGACTATCTCTCTAAAACCTGATTAAACACATAGATGTTCAGGCCTAAGAATATATTTTTCTGAAATATATTTTTGTCCACTAGAGGGCACAAAATGATACTTTTTAAAGACAAAACAATGGTGTGATGTAACAGGGGCAGGGGAAGCTCACCAGATGCCCATGCCAGTTACTATGACAGATTTCAAGAGATATTTTCCACATAGTAAGAGGGCAATAAGAGACAAAGATGCAGAAATCCATTTTTTTAGTTACCTGACATTCGGTTTGTGGGAGAAAGAGAGGCATTCACCTAGTTACCATGGTGAATGACAAAAGTGCTGCAATGCCTTCTGTTGCTGACAAAGTAACTAAGGTAAAGAAAACTGAGCTTTCACTAAGGTGTTTCTCGATCAATAGATGGCAGATGGTAAGCACAAGCCTAGATGTGTATTCACCATTGGGGTGAAAGGAAGTGGGTGGAATTTACTAGGGAACAAAGGAAATCAAAGCGGGGAAGGGGGTGGAATGTAATTTTCCTGCTGCCTTTTTGGATGGATGACACTGCTAGTTAAGAACATAAGAAAGCCCTACATGAACACAACGAAGATCCATGTACTCCAGGATTTGTGAGCCAGACATATTTGAAATGACTGCAAGCAGTGCCCACAAAAGTACTTCTCTCCCTTGTGTTTTGTCCTGTAGCAACTGGCATTTAGAAGTTATCATGAAGCCTCTGAACACTGAACTGTTATGTTTGCCCTGCAGAGGCCTTCTTTGAATGAATCTCAGGCACACAACCATCTGCAGTGTCAAAGAATATCTAATAAAGCCAGGTCTAGAGGCACTCCACGTGTCGATAGGGGCTAGGGATGGTATTGGGATTTTGCTGGGTTACCGCGCTCTCCGCGACCCAGCCACTTCCCTACCGGAGCTGGCCGACTCTGTCTCCGCGGCATTGTTGGGATCCCCGAGGCTTCTTGTCTTGGGTGATTTCAACGTGCACGCGGGGGCAGAGACTACAGGGCCAGCTCTTGAGTTCTTGGAAACCATGGCTTCCTTGAACATGTCCCAACATGTCATCAGCCCCACCCACGTGGATGGCCATACGTTAGACCTGGTTTTTTCCACCAATTCGAGTGAGTGTGGTCTGGTGGTGACTGACCTCGTGTCGGTCCCCTTGTCATGGTCAGATCACCACCTAATAAAATGTAACCTCTCAGTGGCACTCCCCCCTCGCAGGGAGCAGGGACCTATTTCTGTGGTCCGCCCTCAAAGGCTACTGGATCCTGTTGGATTCCAGGAGGCCACGAGAGGTGTTTCAGCTGACCTGGCTGGCGCTCCTGTCGAGGCTCTGGTTGACAGCTGGTCCATCGCTGCCACTAGTGCTATAGACACAATCGCGCCTAAACGCCCTCTCCAGCTCAGAGCTCGGCCTGCGTCCTGGTTTAACCAGGAGCTCCGAGCGATGAACCGATATAGGCGAAGGCTAGAGCGTAGGTGGAGGAAGAACCCGACGGATTATAATTGGATAGCTGTTAGGGTCGCAACTAACCTTTACCTGACTAACGTAAAGGCTGCATGTAGATCATTATTCGCTAATCAGATAAGCGAAGCGTCCAACCAGCAGGTGGAGTTATTCCATATAGTGTGTGACCTATCCGGAACTGGTTCAGGTGATAGGCCTTCCCCTAGTTTTTCACCTGACCAGTTTGCAGCCTTCTTTAAATCTAAAGTGGAGGCCATCCGCCGGGAGCTCTCTCCTTTTTTAAATACATTGAGTCGATCAGAGATGTCCAGCGCTCCATCTTGCCCGGTGACTTTTGACTCCTTTCAGCCTGTAACGCCTGACTCTGTGGCCAGGGTGCTTGATCACTGTTGAGCCACCACCTCCTCCCTTGACCCTTGCCCAGCCTGGCTAATCAAAGCAGCCAGGCCGATAACAACAGAATGGGCCAGAGTAATAATAAATGGGTCTTTCCTTGAGGGCAGATGGAAAGGAGACACTCATTAGGCCCATAAGAAAGAAACCTAGTTTGGCAGCAGACGAAACTGGCAATTATAGGCCTGTCACCAATGTTTCTTTCATGAGCAAAGTGGTTGAGAGGGTGGTGGCCGATCAGTTTCAGGCCCACTTGGACGAAACAGATGCCCTGGATCCATTTCAGATGGGCTTCAGGCCGCGCCACGGTACAGAGACGGCATTGGTCGCCCTGTACGATGACCTGTTGAGGGAGGCCGACAGGGGCAAAATGTCTCTGCTGGTCCTCCTCGACATCTTGGCAGCCTTTGATACCGTCAACCACGGTATCCTCCTGGGGAGGCTCTCCGAGCTGGGAATTGGTGGCTCGACACTCGCCTGGCTCCGTTCCTTCTTGGAGGACCGCCCCAGAGCGTACAGCTTGGGGAGAGTGTTTCGCCCCCATGGAGTCTCAATTCTGGGGTTCCACAGGGGTCAATCATCTCCCCAATGCTGTTTAACATCTATATGAGGCCGCTGGGTGTGGAGCTTCATGTCATCAATATGCCGATGACACCCAGCTCTACATCTCCTTTTCACCAACTGCAGGTGATGCTGTCCTGTCCCTTCAGTGCTGCCTGTAGGCTGTACTGCAATGGATGCAGGAGAATGGGCTGAATCTGAATCCGGATAAGACGAAAGTCCTGAGGGTGGGTGCCCCCATGGTAGGTGGCTTGGGTGACTCTCTCACATTTGGGGGGTCACCTTGGCCGTGAAGAGTGAGGTTCGTAGCCTGGGCATACACCTGGACCCAACGCTCACCATGGAAACGCAGGTGGCGTCGACTGCCTTTTTCCATCTTTGGCGGATTGTCCAGCTGCGACCCTACCTCGACACTGGGACACTCACCACCTTGGTACATGCGCTCGTAATCTCAAGATTAGACCACTGTAACGCGCTCTACATGGGGCTACCTTTGAGGCTGATGCGGAAACTTCAGGTGGTGCAGAATGCGGCGGCCAGACTCCTCACCGGAGTGAGAAAACACCAACACATTTCTCCAATGCTGGCCGCAATGCATTGACTGCCCATCTGTTTCCGTGTCAACTTCACAGTTTTAATACTTACTTATAAGGCCCTAAATGGTTTAGGACCTTGATACTTGGTGGAATGCCTGCTTCGACCAAGGTCTACCCAGATCACCCGAGCGAGTCAGGGGGTAAGGCTGAGGAGCCTGACACCGAGAGAGGCCTGGAAGGAGAAGACACGAAACCAAGCCTTCTCGGCGGTGGCTCCTCGCCTCTGGAACAATCTCCCTCTGGAGATTTGCACGGCCCCTGCACTGGGCATCTTTAAAACCCAATTAAAAACATGGTTGTTCATTCAGGCCTTCCCTCCAGCCAACTCTTGATTTTCTTTTTCTTAATTTCCCTATTTTTATTTTATTGTAGTTGTTTTGTATTATTATGTATTTCTTTGTGTTTTTATTGTATGATTTTATAATGGAAGCCGCCTAGAGTGGTCCAGTGGTCCAGATAGGCGGGGTATAAATAAAATAAAATAAAATAAAATAAAATAAAATAAAATAAAATAAATAAATAAATAAATAAATAAATAAAAAGCTGATACAGACAAGACACAAAATTGTTCCCCATCAACAAAGCAAAAAATGCAGACACCCATCTATCACAGTGACAAATAATCTCTCCTTATCACACAATACACTCACAACAAAAACACACTGATCACCATAATCACCCATCTCCTGAAAAGGACAAAAGCTGATCTCACAGCCATACTCAACTCCCAAACAAACTGCACCAGAGCACAGAGTGCTGTTCTCTGGTGAAACGTTAGGAAGAACAACCTTCAGAACACGACCAAAGAGCCGGAAACACCCAGAACAACCAAAAAATGCCGAGTTTATTCTATGATGTTCATGGACTGCAGTGTCTAATGGGTGATTCTGCCTTGTTGCCTATTCTTATTAGTAGAGCCACCTGTTGGACACAGCAGTCTGTGAACATATGTATGTGGGAAGGGCTTATGATTTCTCCCTTAGTAGCTGCAAGCATGGCTGTATACTTTGGTGCCATATGCAAGTCTGATCTGAAAATACATGTTACTACCCATGCTGAAATATTTATCTGTGAGTATAAAGCCCCAGAGATGTGTGGCTTCATGAGATTGATACTCTCAATAGTTCGTAGTCCATCCTTTTGAGGGACATTTGTAAAGCAACTCTTCCCCACCTCCACAATCTTGTATAGTTTTGTCAGGAAATTAACTGTATCCTTACATAGGTGAGATAATTGATGACAGGAATGTAGTTGTGTGTGTTTGTTTGTTTGTTTGTGTGTGTGTGTGTGTGTGTGTGTGTGAGAGAGAGAGAGAGAGAGAGAGAGAGAGAGAGATGCTGCAATGGAGGCATATGGCTGCCTCTTTGAAAATTGTTGCAGTGCCTGAAAAGCATACTTATTAATATCTTTTAGTGATTTTTTAAAAAATTGCACAGCCTTAAACACGAAGAACTGTACTCATGCAGTTCGGCATGTATAGGTACTTCTAATTATGTCTTATTGGTGCTACCATGTATCACAATCTGACAGATGAAGTTAGAAGCAAATGAGTAACTTTCCCACTCTCTAGTTTTTTAATGTATTTTCCCCATTGGTATTATAACTTCTAGTTCCAACAGTGTGTCCTCCTTAATATAGTATCCATTATGAGATAATAGAGTGTCTAATCTACTCAAAAGCCACATATTTCTAACCTCACTATTTTACCATGACTAAATTATCAGTGGCTTGCTGGGTGGGGGGTGGGGGGTGGAGGATGGATCCTAAACCTGTCAGTTTTTCTATATCATAATTAGCCATTATTAGGAGTTAGCACTATCTTTAGCCAATCTCCTGGATGTTTATGTCCTTCAGCTGATATTCACAATGCCTTAACTAATTTTGCATCCTTCTAAGCTGAATGCCAGCAGACACTTGGCATTTCTAAATGGCCATCTAAATCCTGCATAATCTTTCTGGTGTCATCCTAGGTTATTTGATCAACTGCTTAGTATTGTGTTATCAGCAAATGTGTACATCTTTTTATTGATTCTATCAGCTAAATTGTTTTGGTAGAGAGCACAAGGACAAGCGATGGGGCTAAAAATACAAAAGCAAATAGTTAGGGGTATTACCTAAACACTCAAGCATGTGCTTCATTATACACAGGGCATAGACTAACTCCTTTTTTGTTTGTTTGTTTTTTGAAGATTGCTGAAACAAAAAGATTTGCAAACATAGAGGTGACCCTTGAAAAAACAACACCCCCTCATTCTTATAGTGGTTTGGGGGTTTGGAACCTATGACCCTACACAACTTGTTGGAGAATGAATCCCATTGTTGGTAAATAAAACACTTAAACAAAATAAACTGTCTCAACACAGATGGCTTTATTTTATGTTATAGAGTCGAACTGCAATTAGAGGTGTAGAGCAATGAAAGTCCAGAAAAGTCTTCTGTGGAATAAGGCAAACTGTTCATACATCGGTAAGTATTTTATAGACTTGATACAAACATTGTTTATGCCCTTTATTACTTTCTTAATCTTCACGGTATGTTGGGACTTCCCAGTTCTGGTCAGCTGTTTCTTAACATCATACAATATGGAATGCTGTCAGTCATACAATGCCTTTGTTACAGCACATTTCTTGACATTCTTCATCTTATTTGGCTGTCCTTACTGACCTTAGAGAGGCCATTCATGAACCAAAGCCTGAATTGTGTGTCAGGCATACATGCTGTTTATAACTCATATTTTATACATTTTCACAGGCCCAAAAAGCACAACCAATGGTCAGACATGAGGGAAGTTGCAACTCGACAACAACTAGTGAGTCATATGTTCTACATCCATCATACAGATCAACACAATGATGCATTATGTTGCAATATGATTGTTCTGTAGAACTACTTATCCGACATATAAGCAGTCACATTTTGTCTCTTCACTCCACCATTCAGATTGAAGGGACAAAATGTGACTGCTTGTATGTCAGATACAGTAGTTCTACAGAACAATCATATTGTAATATAATGCATCATTGTGTTGATCTGTGGAGGTAGCCCATAGATTGGGAAGGGTCAGGCACTTTGCCATATCCTTACTATTTAGGACATTTTCTAGTTCCTTCATAACTGCCTTTCCAGTCTCAATCTCCTGTTAATGTTTACCATAGCCATTCTGGTTAATGTCTTAATCAAAGTACAGAAAATAATGATTTTTTTACTTCTTTAGTTTCCATACTAGCTATGTCATTCTGCTGCAGTCATTATTTTTGTTGTCTTGATAATAAACTGTAATCCTTTCAACTTTAACCTTCATCAGGAATTGTTTCAGATCATTACTCTTTTATGTCCGTCCTTATTGCAGTCTCATCTGTATATATTAAATTATTCATGTGATAATTTTCACTTCTTTTTCACCTCAAGGAGCTTTCTGAATCATCTCCATCCAGCTTTCCATGTGATATGTTCCACATATATATATATATGATAGTTAGAGAGACAGAATACGTATCTTTGTCTAATATCTTTACCAATTGGAAGTCATTTTCTTTCTTCATAGTCTGTCCAAAGTGCAACCCCTTGTTCAAAGCAAGAGATTGTACATCAAAACAGTCAGAAGTTGTCACAACCTATTTCTTTTAAACAATCCATAGTTTTCCCTGGCCTACATAGTCAAATGTTTTATTGTAATCTGGAAAGTACAAACTGATTTTCCTCTAAAATTCTTTGATATGGTCCAATAGTCAACGTATATTTGCAATATGATCTCTAGTGTCTCTTCCCTTTTTAAATCAAGTTTGCTAACAAAATACTACATAGACCATGAAACAAAGTGGAAAAAAGTTTTGAAAAACTGAATTTCATGGCAACCTCTGCAAATTTTAAACTTTTGCATCTTTAATTAAGCCAAACACCCTCTTAGAATTTGTGGTTAAAGGTTCTCCTGCAGTTTACTATTTTTTTAAAAAATCAAATTGGTCACATTTAAAAGAACAGCCCAAAAGTGAATTTTGTACCTGATTGGTGTGAAGGTTTGAAGGTACAGCTTTCACACTTTTTGCCCAGTTTGGCATTCTGATGGTAAAAATAACTTGAAGAGATACACAACATATGAAAATTATGTGAGGTGGCAACAGAACAGATGGTGCAAAAATGTGTATAACATTTCTGGAACAAAACCTTAAAAAAAAAAGATTTTAGAGACTTTCAGACTTTGGGCCAAGATAAGGTTGAAGGAGGTGAAGACTTAAAAGGTTGCATTGGTCAGGAAATACAGACCAAACAATACGTTAGAAGTAACTCATAAAGCAAGGTAGTGTTTAAGAGTTATGACTGAAGCAAGCTTAAGAAAGCCAATCACAAAACAAAACAAGCTAATTTGCAAACTGTGAGAAGTGAGAAAACTGTTGGGACAATTACACACAAGCAGCACTTACAGAATTTTCTCATTTAGGTTCAGATTATTTGTAATGTAGGTTCTTAAACTGAGGTGCCAATAGCATGCAAAAGTCCTGTGTCCATCAAATCTAAAAAATAAAAATTGCTGACCAATTGAAATGTAACCAAACACACTGATTAAATGTGACTTCTTTTTAATTGCAGTAATTGAACAATCTACCATTTGGAATAAGAAAACAATCTAAGCCAAATCCTCCTAGTCATTCATGCAGGTCCTGTGGCATAGCACCCAGAAAATACCATATCCAGTAGGACCTGCCTATCCACTAGATCAGAAAGTGGATTCACTTATCTGCTGCTATTTCACTCCAGTGTCTAGAGAACTTTATTCAGTTAGAATTTAGGTGGTTTGCAATCTCATGCACACTTACCTGGAAGAAAAGTCCCCTGAATAAAGTGGACATGACTTCTGAATTGCTTTGGTTCAGATCATATTCTTGTTGAAAAATGACCATTTCAGATTTCAAAACCAAAAGTACATAGAACTACAGCCTAATAAGGTCACTTAGGGCCGGTTAAAGGTACAGTGGACCCTTGACTTACAGACAGCTTGACTTACAGACTTTTTGAGTTACAGACTTCTCTGGCCGCAAAATTTAGGTTTGACTTGCAGACTGAGATTTGACTTACAGACCAGAAAAAAATCAAAATGGAACAAAAACGGCCTGTTACGGGATTAATCGGTTTTCAATGCACTGTAGGTCAATGGAGACTTGACTTACAGACTTTTTGACTTGAGAACCGCCTTCCAATACGGATTAAGTTCTCAAGTCAAGACCCCACTGTATGAGGTGCCATTTGGTACAATCTTTGCATCTAAATGGCATCTTGGAGCTCAAGTGACCCTATTTGGTTTGGCTCCTTCTGGTTTAAATTTCTGATATCCTGAAGTGGCTTAGTAAGGGAGCCACTTCATGATATTGGCAATTTGCATGCTTCCTCTGCTCCTTGGCAGATGGTATGGGGAAGTGATTTTTTTTAAAAAAAATTGCAGTAGACAATCGCTGATGCTACAACACTGTGGCCAGTTTCTCGATTGATCCTTTAAGACAAAGCAATATACAGTATATATATATATCTCCTTGCTTATTAAGTCACTTCACAATATCAGAAATTTCAACCAGAAGAAATCCTAAGAGCCAGAAGACTTGCTTTTGGTCCATTCCCATTGATTACACAGGCTGGAAATGAGCCAGAGCCAAAAAAAAGTGGAATCCTCTGACAGGAGCTCAGAACCCTGTGAGCAGGAATACCCTGGGGGCGATTCCATTCAATTATATCACATGATTACTGGAAAAAGAAGTGAAGCAACTCTTTCCCACAGCAGATCAAATAGCAGGCTAAATGCCCATCTGAATGCACCCAAGGCCCCTTCAAAGCCTGAAGTATTTGTTGTGGGATTGTTTTCTTGTTGCTGTTTCCCCACAGCCTTGTATCATTACAAACATATCAAACAAGTACTGATAGAACTGCTAAGAATCCAGTGCATTCATCCTTACAAATTGCTGCAGCTTTGTAAATAGCAAGCAATTTTACATTTTATTATCCTGGTACAATACCACAGTGTACAATCTGAATGACAAATAGGAAACCACACTACATGACTGTGCTTGGAAATCTGGAGGAAATTGCATTAAAACAACAAGAACCTGTAATCCTGCCATTAGATTAGGAATCTGATAGCACAGTGAATTTTTATGAACAAGAAGGTAGACTAAACACAAAATGTCATTTATTTTTAATAACAAGAAGAAAGTGCAGAAATAATAAGTATTTTGTACATGTTAGCTAGTGTCTGACTATAGGCACATGGAATTCGTCAAACAATAGAAAAAAATAATTAGTGGTTGCAAAATCCAATAATATGGAGGCAAGCATTATCTGTGGAAGTAATAAAGGTGGAAAAGCCCAGTCCTCAGTTACATCTGACTACTTGAAGACGTGGTTTTCTATCTGTGTCATACATTTCAAGTGTTTCAGAATAGTTTGGGCTCAGCTTAATTCATAGCCTGAAATGGGGTATGTGTGTTCATGCCCTACCTCAGAAGATGAAGGTAGGGACAGTGGAGAATGAAAGAGTACCTTGAAGTACCTCAGGAGAATGTGACTTCCTTCTTCAAAAGGCAATTAGCCCAGTCAGGCTGGCAGCCTTTGTAGGATGATTGTAGAGCAACACCCGCGGCCAAGACACAAAACATTTTCAGTCAAGTTTCTGTTACGGATTTGAGCTTCCGGTGGGGCTGAGTATCATCCTTGCTGGATGGGCAACTTGAAGCCTGTTAAGGGGATGGAACAAGTGGCTCATGGAAGGGAGGCTTAGGGAGTGCTGAATTCATTGGCAGCTCCCTGGTGTGCACGTGCGCTCTCTCTCTCTCACTCACACACACACACACACACAGAGAGAGAGAGAGAGAGAGAGAGAAAGAGAGAGAGAGAGAGAGAAGTTTCTGGCTTGAGATTTTCCTCTTTAGGTGTAATACTTAAGAAGGCCTCAGGTTATAGAGACCCATTGGGGCCCTGAGGGACTCAAATTACTTAGCAGTGTGTTATTTAGCAGTGTGGGAATAAGTGGATGGATTTCTGTTCTAGTGAGCTGGTAAGGCCACCCTTGTTAGAAATCAGTTCTCACCTGTTACTAACTTTGTAACATATAAGAAATTTGATTCATGGAAATCTTGGTGCTATAATTGCCAGGTGTGGCTATTGGCCCACTAATGGATTCCTGTTTTGTCCTGGGGTCAATTGTCCTTCTTCTTTCAGGCATTGGGGTTCATCTTTCAGGTTGGGGCAATAACATTTTTCACACCAACAGTGGGCCTTAACGCTGCCTTAGAAATCCTAAGGTTTGTTTGTTTGAAAAGAACATTTTTGGTTCTTGGGGGATCTGATCAAAACTTATAATAATAATGGTGCCTCCTAAGAAGTGGAAGTAATAAAGGTGGAAAAGCCCGGTCCCCAGTTACATCTGACTACTTGAAAAAATTCAGATGGGTCAGTGCAGGGATCTTTGAGCAAGAGGGGGCCTTTGCTGTTTGGGAATAAAGCAAAAAGGCAATTGCTATGAAAATCATATAGGATTTGCCCATAATGGATTGTTTTCTCGTTTCAGTCCTTGGTTGAAATCTTAGCATGGTAAGCCACAGTAGAGTAGGTCCATTGAATCGGGGAATTTCATGAGTTGAATCCTCCATAATTTTTATTAATCCACAAGGACCTACTCTACACTATGCTAAATCATTGACCTTATGGAGGAGGTGACTCATCGAATCTTCAGTGATTCAATGGCCCTACTCTAGTGTGACTTACTATGCTAAGCAACAGGATTTTGGCCATTGTCAGCAGCACCCCTCTCATTTTATTGCATTAAGGAGATTCCCTTATCCCCCTATTGAACTTGAGACTGTCAGTACTGATGTAAGCAAGAAATAGGTATGGCTTGGATGTTTCATAAGGCAGTACAAGATCGGAAAGGGTGGAAAGTATTTGCTAGTTCTAGATATTTCATGTTTCCCAAGTGGATTTGAAAGACACAGCAAAGCATGGGTGGATGGAGGGTCAATTGTCAGCTACCATGGTTTATGTCATTACAGAACATCACAGCCAACCATGGGGCACAAATCTTATGGCATCAGTCTTAACATCAGATTTCCTGGCTTTCTAAAGCATGAGTCACAATGAGATACCCTTACCTTTGGTCTTCAACCAGCAGGTGTTTTGATTATCAAATATGCTTGCATTCCAATACATCCATCGTGGAATGTATTACCTATAATTTATTCAAGGACAATCCTGTGAGAGAATATTGGATTTTTATTAGTTCTAGTTGACAGGATGGAGGATCATCTTGAAGACGATGCACAGATGGTTCATAATGACGTATTTTCAGTGGCAAACATCCATAGTAATTGGTCCTTCAAGCTACCCTGTGGGTACAAAATGTTGCCATAAGTCTTTTGAACACACATTTACATATCACATGTTGCAAATCGTTTTTGCAAGACAATCAGATTACTTAGGAAGAAGAGAATGTATAGCTTTACCCCTATTTCTACACACTCCACATTGGTTGCCAAAGCAATTCAGAATCTCCATTAAAATTCAATCCAAATTAACTAGTTTAGGGAGTAAAATTAAATGATTTAAAACTTACTAAACTATCCTTTGTGGATTTACACTTGACAGGTAAATCTAGAAAAGGAAATTATTGGGAAAATAATAATAAATAGTGGACAAACATATTCCTTCACCAGATGACAGTCCCAAAGGAGCAGCCCTACCTACTTTACCATGACCAATAAAATAATTATACCCCATAATGATTGTGCTAATATGTTACATCTATGGCAATATCATCCATCATAGTCCTTGTATTTGAGTCACTTATGTACTAAGTTAATAGCACTGTTAAAATATAGCAGATGGCAAATGATAGGTTCACTTTTACCAGCCTTTTCTTCTAGTATTAATTCACACTTAATCTCTCACTTAAATAATAATAAAATTGCATACTGTCAAGCTGATTTTGACTTATGACGACCCTTTCTGTGGTTTTCTAGATAGTGAATGCACAGAAATGGTTTGCCTTTCTCTTCTTCTGGGGGCACCCTGGAACTATGTACAGTGGTGCCTCGCTTTACAATAGCTCCGTTTAACGATGAAACCGCATTACGATGAACTTTTTGCGATTGCTTTTGCGATTGCTTTACAATGTTTTCTATGGGGGTATATTGCTTTGCGATGATTAGTTCCCTGCTTCGGGAACCAATTCTTCGCAAAATGATGATTTTCGGACAGCTGATCAGCGGTTTCAAAATGGCCACCAGCAAAACAAAATCCCCCCCCCCGCTGTTTTCTGGGACCGATTCCTCGCTGCACAGGCAGCGAAAATGGCCACCCTATGGAGGATCTTCGCTGGACGGTGAGTTTCCAGCCCATCGGAATGCATAAAACGGGTTTTGATGCGTTTCTATGGGCTTTTAAATTTCGCTTTATGACATTTTCGTTCTACAGCGAGTTCGCTGGAATGAATTAACATCATAATGCGAGGCACCACTATAGTTTGTATAAATCCACACAGATTGGCTCTGCTCACAGGAGGCACAGTGGGGGATCAAACTCCCAAACTCTGCCTCCATAGCCAGATACCTAAACCACTGAGCTATCCAACCAAACTGGTTCTCTTCTATCTTGAGGTCAAACTATAAATTCAACATAAGGAACATCAACACCAATTTTGGAAAGTACCGTTGTAGATGGAAGATTGACCACATGTTTTGGATGCTTCCTGCCCCTAAAAAAATAGGATATTTATTAGGGACAAGTCCAATCCTTCTGCAGGACACGATCTTCATTATTTATTTTTAACCCTGAGCAAACCATTCAGGGTATAGCCCTTCCCTGCACATGCAGTATAGAGAGCAGGTAACAATTAAAAACATAGTTCTGCTTATTGTAAGAGCTAATCCCGCTTTTACCTGGGAGCAAGGAACTCAAAATCCCAGATTACAGGGCTGCAACTATATTCCTGTGCTAATGCTGGATCAGATCCTTCCTCTTCTGCCCTTATAACCAGAAATGGGGCCCAGGGGATAGTAACTTCCACACTTTATCTTCTGCTGAATTGAAGGACAGGATTAAGGGAAGTTAAATAGAAGAGAATGTATGTGGGGAGTGCCCAGACTATTCTATGTCAGATGAAGAAGACAAAAACAGTCAGAAGATATCTGACCCCTGGCATTCCCCTGACATTCCCATTCAAAGTGAATGGGAAGAAGAAGGTGGCTTTCTTCTTTCACTGGACTCCTTACCAGCTGATTCGGCCAGTTGTCTTCTGCTTGATCACAGTCTGATTTGGAATGGCATGATCAGAAGCTCTCCTTAGGATGTGCAGTATGAGGAGCATTTCTTGTTGTAGTGAAGTCTCTCCTTAGTGCCAGCACATGCTGAGCATGTAAGAAAGAAGCCATATATTTTGATTAATATATTTTGACATCTTTGAACTTTAAAGAAGTTTGCACTGTATCAGATTGCTACCTTTGCGACTGGAAAACCTACATTGCTCTTTTTTGCCTGTATTTCAGATGCCTTTGACAATCTTTTTAAGATTAAATATTTCACTCATTACAGTGTTTTTAATGTAAATGAGGCCACTGGGATGGATACCTACCACCCACATCTAAGGCAAGCATGGCAAAATCTGCAGCTTTGAATACCCCAGACTCATCATCTCACCTCAGAAATTACCCTAAAGGGAAAGTGTGCTGATGGACAAAGAGAAACAATATTTTAAAATCATTCACCAAGGAAAATGTCAGTCCAGAAGCTCAAGAGTTTGCTTCTTCGCTTCATTAAACGGGGAAGAGATCTCCTGGGAGGGCCAACACCCCCCCCATTCCTATGATAGAAGATGACATGAAAGAACCTCTCATAAAGATCAAGGATCTCCAAGCTGTTAATCATTCTCTTGGGCTGCATATGTAGAAAGGGCAGGTCTAATCTAAATGAATAGCCAACCCTGCTCAAACAGATCTGGGAGAAAAGAGATGGAAGCTTTATCTGAATGTTTGTGTAGGGAATACTAATGTAGCTCTTTTTCCTTCCGGTCTGAACATATCAAATACCTTTTAGAGAATGAGAAATTGGTTCCATCCTGTTTTATATTTTCTACTTTAACAACAGTTCTTCAAAGATTCAAGCAAAGGGTTATAAATCTTCACTTGTTTTGTTCTGGCTCATGAAGATGAGAAACAGCAACCTTTTTCTCCTCATGGTAAGGAATGCGGGTGGTATTTTTGGCAGCACTGATGTTTTGGAAAAATATTACCTATTTTATGTCAAACTGAGAAATCTTTGCATTTGGGCAAATTGCGCAAATCATCCAAAGCCAGGACAATCACAGCTTTGTTTAAACATCTGAAGCACAGGATGGGTTCTTTCAGTCTTTCTTCATGTCAGTTGGTCCTTCGGTGCTAATTGTTTGTGGGTATGTACTTCTCAAAAAGAAAGAACATTACAGATATTTTGCACACATTATACAGACCTGGGTTGAAAGCTCTTACTCTGAGCTGGAGATGAGGAGTCTTATTGGGTTTTAAAATGCCACAAGAATTATGCCACAAGTTGGTAAGGCAACTGAAGCATTGATGGCAAAAGATGGACCAAAAGGTAACAGAAGGACTAGGATTGATCCCAAAGAATTTCAGGAGAACAGATAGAAATAGATTTTCAGTGGATTTATTTTTGTTATTTCAGAGTAAGGGGGGAGGGGGAGGAGAATCTCTTTGCTGTCTGGTTGCACGTTATTAGAGCAGGCAGGTTGGGGATAATTAGTGTGGGCCCATCCTTACCTCTGGTCTGCAGGCTTTATAAATTCACAGCCATCCACCCAGTTGTAATATTCCCCAAGATGGCTCTGAGATGACATATTCTGGAATATTTGGTTAGACTCTTGATCATGGAAGCACTGACAATGATGGGAGACGATGAAGCATCCAGCAGAGATATTAGGGAGCTGAAAACACCAAACAAAGTAGAGACAACTGAGGATTTCATTTCAGTTCATTTTTACGATTTTTTGAAGTTTACATGTTTCTCCATGCTTCAAGAACTTCTTAGCTGACCTTCTCTGTTAAAATAGGCTCCTCTGAGCTTTCCCTTTGGGGCTTCTATATAATTGCTTCACTATCATCTCAAGTGATACTCAATGATGGCAGCTTGATATCAATGCAGTGTGCAGTGTTTCCCCTCTTGTTTATGTGTATATTATCTTAATTGACTATAAAGGGATCACAGAATAGTAACTCTCAGAACTCAGTATTATTTTACTGTTAACCGTTTTTAAAAACATCCTTTCAAGAATACTATGGATGCTGGTTAAAAAGCAATATAATTTTATTTAATGGGTGGAGATAAGTTTGCTGCCGGATTTTTGTGAATGGATGTTTGTAAATCCCTACTTGAAACCATAATAAAAGGCTTACATTTAGTAAAAAATATTCTCAATTAAACAGTCTGAACAAAAGTGATTTTAGTTCCCAAGCATATCTGCCTAAATAAACAGTGAATGATCCAATATTATTTCCTTAATTCAAAATCGAGGGGTGATGTGTGGACTCCAGATTCCATGGCGGCATCAGCACTGTTATGTTTGGCAATGCATGACTAGGTAGCAAAACAAATCTCTGCATTTCTTATTACATTTTTATCTTGTCCTTCCTCCAAAGAGCCCAAGGCAGCATAATATATTTAATGTATGCCAGGAAAGATAGCTATCATTTGTTCACCCTTTGTCCTTGTGCTTTTCAAGACTGGCTTTTTAATCTGGGCTGACAACTTCTTAGTGCTCTGGGAGGCACTATTTTGAGACCCCGTGTATCAAGGTTTTGATCCTCCACAACCAAAATGGCGTCTACAGTTGCTGAATCATCCAGAAAGCCTAATCCTTTATGGCCATTTGAAGCATGTGACGAAGGTTGCCTAACTGGGGTCGGGTAATTGGGGCTTTGCCTCAAGGCACCAGATTTAGGGACATAACAGCTGCTCTGTTCTGAGCTCATCCCTGACAAGCTAAAGCTGGGAGTAGCACCATAGCCCAAACGTGCTTGTGAAATGTAGCAGAAAGCAAAATACTGCCCCACACTTTGATTCCCTGATTTGCTCCAAAACAAAACAAAACAAAACAAAAAAACCTCAACTGATGTGTGCACTACCAAAGTGTGGCAGTTGCCATTCTTCCTGCATCAAGGAGCTTGCTTTCTGAAGTGCCAGCTACGGAACCTGTACAGATTTAAGTTTAAAATTAAATTTTGCAGTGCAGTCCTATGCATGGCTATGCAATTAATGTGTGGTTATAAAAGCAAATTGAGCATGTAATTGCTAAAGTTATATTTTGTCTCAGTTACTTCATGTATTACGGGGACGTGGTGGCACTGCAGGCTAAACCGCAGAAGCCTTTGTGTGCTGCAGGGTCAGAAGACCAGCAGTCATAAGATCGAATCCATGTGACTGAGTGAGCTCCTGTCTCTTGTCCCAGCTCCTCGCCAACCTAGCAGTTCGAAAGCATGTAAATGCAAGTAGATAAATAGGTACCACCTCAGTGGGAAGGTAAAACGGCGCTCCCTAGTCACGCTGGCCATGTGGCAACGGAAACTGTCTTCGGACAAGCACTGGCTCTATGGCTTGGAAACGGGGATGAGCACCGCCCCCTAGAGTCGAACATGACTGACTAAAATGTCAAGGGGAACCTTTACCTTTACCTTACTTCATGTATTACTTTCACATGATGAATTACAAAAATGATTTGGGGGCATATTTTGTGCTGCTTTTCCTGTGTGCCAAAATTACGAATAATGGCTCTCTGCATGTAGGCTCCACATATACTGTGGTGATGATCTTCACTTCTGTCTACCTCCCTTCATTTCACTTTATTTTGCCATCTGTGAGATTCCTATAGCTTTAAAAAGTAGCACCAGATGGAGCCAGTAATTCAGCAGTTACAATCTCCCCATTTCTTATATATCACTTTGATAGGGCAAGTTCTTTTTTCTTTCTCTTCTGTTTAACATATGGTATGTAAGTTACCATATGTAGGAAGAATTGATGCCTTTGAATTGTGGTGCTAGAGGAGACTCTTGAGAGTCCCCTGGACTGCAAGGAGAACACACCTATCCATTTTGAAGGAGATCAACCCTGAGTGCTCACTGGAAGGACAGATCCTGAAGCTGAGGCTCCAGTACTTTGGCCATCTCATGAGAAGAGAAGACTCCCTGGAAAAGACCCTGATGTTGGGAAAGTGTGAAGGCAAGAGGAGAAGGGGACGACAGAGGATGAGATGGTTGGACAATGTCATAGAAGCTACCAACATGAATATGCCCCAACTCCGGGAGGCAGTGGAAGACAGGTGGGCCTGGTGTGCTCTGGTCCATGGGGTCACGAAGAGTTGGACACAACTAAACGACTAAACAACAACATGTAAATTAAGGTTACTGTTGGAAGTGAAAGTTATTATTCCTTGAACATCTCACATACCATGGAAGCCTTTCTGTTATAAGCCAGAAATGACTTGACAGCACACAACAAAAACAACAACTAGCAGCAAGACTGGAGATAATCCCTGATCACTCTGGAAACCTGTACTGAAAAAATCTCCTGCAAGAAAATCATGTTTATCTTGAAAGAGAATGATTAGTACCAGCCACTTTTTTTGTTATTACACTTGTGCCCCGCTGGACAATTACCCCGCTCTACGGCGAATCTGCTTTATATTGATTGCTTTTGCGATCGCAAAACAATGTTTTAAATGGGGAGGTTTTGCTGTGCGATGATCGCTTCCCTGCTTCAGGAACCGATTTTTGCTTTACGATGATCAGCAAACAGCTGATTATTGGGTTTCAAAATGGCTGCCGGCTGAAGAAAATGGCCCCCTGCTGTTTTCTAGGACGGATTCCTCGCTTTACAGGGATCGAAAATGGCCACCGTATGGAGAATCTTTGCTGGACGAGCAGGTTTTCAGCCCATTGGAACACATTGAACGGTTTTCAATGCGTTTCAATGGGTTTTTTATTTCGTTTGACGACGTTTTCGCTCTACAGTGATTTCACTGGAACGAATTAACATTGTCAAGCGAGGGACCACTGTATTTGGAAGGAATCCAGACATCAGGAACTGTAACACTGACTTTGAAAAAAGTCATTACAAAGGGGAAGAACCTTTGACTTTCTGTCTTTCTTATAAATTGGTTATCAGAATAATTATAAACATAAACACAGAACTGGAAATGAGATCTGAACTTTTGACCCTGCTAGTCAGGACCAAATGAAATGACTCCTAAGTGGAGACATGTTTAACTCCTTCCTGGTCAAACAGATATTTAAAACAGTTTCTGCTTCTGGTGCAAAATATTTTAAAAGATGCTTTTAAAAATAGAGAAAAAAATATTCAGAAGTGCATTAATTTAAGATGTAAAATTACTGGTTTTTGCTTTGTAGCTAGGGATGGCCTTACATTATTTTAGCAAAGATTTGGTGCCCATTTCACTAATATTGTCACCATATAATTTGGTAATTAAGGAAAAAATTCCAGAGATTATATGTGCCATCACTACACTTCTGATACTGTGTTCCCCCGAAAAGAAGACAGGGTCTTATTTTAATTTTTGGTCCACAGACAGGGTCTTATATTAATTTTTGCTCTAAAATTGCATTAAGACTTATTTTCAGGGGATGTTTTATTTTACAGTCTGATTGCTGCACAATGCTGCAAAATGGTGGAGGATGGGGTTTCACCTAACTGGGGCTTATTTTGGGGGTAGGTTTTATATTACAAGCTTCCTGCAAAATCATACTAGGGCTTATTTTCAGGTTAGGCCTTATTTTAGGGGAAACAGGGTATGTGGTGAGTGTAACTATATGAGTTACTGAATTCCAAAATGTCATGTTAATAGAAGCTCTGCTCAGATCTTGCAAACCAACAGTATCTCATGGTACATCATTCTTTTTTTTTCCCCTCCCTTCCTAGCATTCACTACCATTCACACAGGGGAAAATTCCAGAAAGGGAGTCCTTTTTTTCATCAGTTAACCACTTCTGACCCAAACACAAAGCAATTGTTAGGGCTGTTTTTCAACAAGTGTGAATAGTAATGAGCACAAGATGGTATCCTGTAGACCAGTGGTTCTTAACCTTTGTTACTCAGATGCTTTTGAACTGCAACTCCCAGAAACCCCAGTCAGCACAGCTGGTGGTGAAGGCTTCTGGGAGTTGCAGTCCAAAACTCCTGAGAAACCCAAGGTTAAGAATCAGTGCTGTAGACCATCTTGCCTGCTTCCCTTGGTCTTGTCAACATTCAAGCTGCCTTTTTAATGTAAAGCTTGGCATCCTTTTTCCTGCTGGTAACACAGGCAGAATAATATTGTGCAGCAACCTTGGGCCATTTCTTTGCTTTTTGAATCGGGGGGTACAGAAGCACAATATTCCACATTCATAAACCTGAGCTTTTTTTAAGAATTAAATTTAAAGAGGTATGAAACCAATACATATTTGTGATGTAAATATGTTCTTGGTACCTGATTGATCAGTGAATTATTTCAGTTCATTTTCAGTAGTGGATAACTGTAGATTGGAGTTCTATTGGACTTTACTTACATTTTTGTCCAATATTTGAGCAGGACAGTGTCTAATATTAGCCCTTCTCCTCTCTGGGTTGTCTGCAGATAAGAGACTAGCCCCTCTGCGTGACCAAGGGCCCTGGCAAACTGGAAGTCTTACTCACAAGGAGAACCTCATCTCTACAGATTCATCATTTTTCACATGGAGAAGATTATGGTGGAGAGAGGAAGGGTTACATACTGTTCTGCCTGTGCACGGAACAACAGCAGAGTAAGTAAAACGTAAATAGGGTTATTTAGATTTATTTTCATTTTTACACATTTCTTAGGCATCCTCTGAACACTCACATCTGATAGTAATATGTTCCTTTTCTCTCAAAATTCTTGCTGGTATTCCCTTTCACAGCCTTATGTAATGTACTCATCCAGTCGACTGGGTCATAATCTTCAATACACACTGCGATCTATGCAGTGAAAATACCTAAAAATTCAATCAGCCTGTATGCTCTTCTACTTTCATTTGATTATTCCCCAATGAATGACAAGATAAACTGAACCAAAATTAATCCTTTAAGTGACTTATTAATAACTTAATGACTCTCATTGTCCCCTTAGTTAGCAAGGTGTGAATCAATACTTGATTTAGATATTTTAAAATACCCTTTTTAAAAAAATGAACTTTTGGTTTCTATGGCAAACCAAGATGGGATGTGTGTTTTATTTGTGTGGCCAAAGCAGTGATGTCATTCTTTGGCACGCATTCTAATTTTCATTGGTCCACAGGCACTCAAAGCTAGAGAATACAATTCAGTTTACTAAAAATGGAAAACCTTATGAATGAAGCATACTTATTGTTGTTTTTTTCAGAGAAACAAAATCAGGACCTCACTACATCAGGCATTAAAGAGATAACATCTGTCTAAATCAAGGGATAAATTAGATTTTTAAGCTTCTAAACACAGGTACTGGGCAATAAGCCTACAATCCTATACTGTACACATATGCCTGTGAATACACAACACTGAATACAGTGGGATTTAACTTTTAAGTAAATATGTTCACAATTGCACTGTTCATCCTTCATAAAAACATATGTCAGCACAGTGATGTGGAAAATATGTAGGATAATACTTGAAACAGCTACGATTTTGAGATTATTTGGGTTGAGACTTCCATCTTGACACTGTGAGGAGACAGCAGGAGGAGGACAGAGCTCCATCCCCTGGGCTGAATTCCAACCTGTTTGGGACCTCCCCAGGGGGTTAAAAACATCCAGAAGAGGTTGTTGTGAAATGGGGAAGATGCCTATTTATCATGGAGGTGATGGCGGCTACCCCTGTTTGATTCAGGAAACTGCCCAATCAACCAGCAGGCAGAAACAAGCAGCTGAAAAGCTCACTTGTGAGTCATCAGCAGCTGGCTAATTAACATTGTTATCATTGGGTGAGAAATATTTATAACTATTCTATTTTATGACCATCCCTGGATGAGACAATCCCTATAACAGAAAAGTGCCTCTTAGCCTCACCACTTAAAGAGCAGCAGTGAATCTGGATAGGGAAAGAGATGCAATGAGAAGCAAAGAAAATAAATTGTACACTAATTAGACATTTAATTATACAGAAGGAAGTTTGGTACTACTCCTGCTTTAGAAACTTAAGAAATCTTTCTCCTAAAATTATTTAACAACTCTGGAGTTAATCTGGTTAAGTTATGGCTATAGCTATTTACAGCTATCTACAACATTGGCAAAATGCCCAGAACATTGACCTTGAAGACTTTATGGAGAGTTTGACTTCTTATTTCTCTGGGGACTGACTGAAATGTAGACAAATTAACCCTCAAAAGCCTAATTCGGCAAAAGTGGATTTTTTAAAAAACTGTATCCTGAGCTCTGAATTTGATTGGAGCACAAGCCAGGATAAAATTAATACAGGAATGGACTGCTTCTGGGGCTGGATTACAAAAGACATCAGGCTATGAATAGAACCATTGATGGAACTACTTGATGAGCAAGTGTCCTTCAGTCTAGAAGCGAGAGAAATCCTACACGTCTGAGACTGGATTCAAGTTTAACCCTAAACATGACCCATCTATTAAAATAGACCTATGGAAGCAAGTATTGATGGAATTGGACTGATTACTACTAAGCAACTGGACAACATTCACTTGGAATACAATCATTTGATATCTGGGACATAATGCTACAACAAGAAATTTTTGGGGATGAAACAAAATCTACACTTCAAACAATTTTGGAAATAGTGAGATCCCACAATGAAGAGGCAAAATTATTCAATGAGCAGTTAAAGAAAGACTATAATCAACAGGAGACAGGGAAGAACAAACAAGGAAATGTGGGGGTGGTGGATGATGTATGCCAATCAAAGGAGGGGCTGGAGGGAATCAGAGGAGAAAATTTAGGAGATCTAATTCTAACGCTGGAGCCAAAGAGAATCTTAGTGTGCTGAGGGAAGATAAGAACCAGCAGATTTAATTAAAAATAGCCTGGAAGATCTATTGAAGATAGATCAAGTGCAAGAAATGACCACAGATGGTATAAGAGATGGCAAAATTTTTAGATAGATAGGAATAAGAATTGGGAAAAGACAAATAAGAGAAGGAGTTAGAAAGATGCAAAGGTAAAAAACATTAAGGTGGCCTTCAACATTGAAAACATGTATACACCTAACTTCTGGAACTGTGTGGGACATATCTTGTATATAGAAAAGAGAATCAAATTGAAATAAGGGATCATTAATCAGGGTTAAGGCATAACAAGGTGGTTTTTAAGATAAATTGAAGCTAGACATAAGAAAGAGGTAAAACAAATAGTACTTAATATATATTGGATATGATATTAATATAGACATGACAGAAAATGTGGAGATAGAAATGGCTAAACAATTATATAAAGAAAATCTGTATAAATGCTTTAGGTAATTGATGTAATTGATGTAATAAAATGTTTTAGGTAATTGATGTCAAAAGGGGACAAAATATCCCCAGTTAGAGAAGGAATAGTAAGAGTAGTTGTAATGATGGGGAAAGGGAAAGTAGACATGGTCTAGAGGGGCGGGGTAAAAATCAAATAAATAAATAAATAAATAAATGCATACATCTTATACTAAATATCTAGCCCTTAAAAAAAAGACTCAATACATTGCAGCAGTCCTTGAGTAATACCCCCTGACACATACACATATACAAATTCACATTTTTGTAGCCTCCCAATAGAAATTAGCTACATTCTTGTCTGATAAATCATACACCATGAAGTTATTACTAGTTCACACTGCAAACAGAGAAGCCATATGTGAACAATCACAGAATGCTTTCAGAGTGCCACAAATGTGATGTCCTTGCATGACAGGAAATGCCACTCCTTGACATGTTACTTTCGAGGGATCTGTTGAAAACCTAATCAAATCAAAGCTATTTATATATCTCCATGACAACCACAGGAAGGAACAAAGATGGGTTCTAACTTGGCAGAGCACTGTTCCTCAGAGACTGCTTGTGATAAATTCTTTCTCTAAATTTGTAAGATTGACCATTTTAAAATTAAAAAATGTGATGCAATTAAAACTGGGAGAAAGGAAAATAGAAGTCCCTACACCTTATAAGGAAGATGCCAAGCAAACAGCAAAGGAGAAGGAAACCCTGTATGATAACAGTGCCACCCTTATGGAGTCATAGATTTTAAGCTACCAAAGGTTTTCTAAAGTTCCTGGTTGCCTGATTAGCTAAGGAGATAGATTATTAATTGTTCTGCTCCACTTGATAACAAAGTGTTCAATCAAGATAAAATAAGTAGAATGTGCCATGAAAAAGGTAATATCTCAGAATCAAATTAAATATGATAAAAACTCAATTTACCTCAGTATAATTTTTCATTGACTCACTGATAAGGAGAGCAATATCAGGAAAGGAATGCAATAAGGTTTTGTGGAGTGCTGTATTATAGATTACTACATTTGATCTCCTTGCAGTCCAGGAGACTCTCAAGAGTCTCCTCCAGCACCACAATTCAAAAGCCTTCTTTATGGTCCAGCTCTCACTTCTATACATCACTACTAGAAAAACCACAGCTTTGACTATGTGGACCTTTGTCAGCAAGGTGAGATCTCTGCTTTTTAAGATGCTCTCTAGGTTTGCCATCACTTTCCTCCAGTGGTGGGATTCAAATAAATTAACAACAGGTTCTATGTCCTAATGATCATACAATCAATCAATCAATCATTCAATGCCCAGGACAGTGGGCTCTGATGAGGATTTCTTCCACAGTGGTCTCCCTACTGCCTATTATCACAACTACTTCTCACATGATTAAGACACCTGGATAAGTGTATCTGTTTGGGTATACCGCTGCTGTTACCCTCACCATGGGCATGTGCCAAAAACACACACACAAACAAACACACACCTCACTATGGGTGCTTATGACCAAGTTTGACAGAGAACTGACACATCTCTCCTTCCCTTTACCTCCTATTTCGCCCTATAGCTCACCAGTAAAAATTGCTTCCCTCCCCTTTCCTTTTCCTGAAATGACTGATAGCCCTGTTTGTTGTTACCTGGAGGCCGCCTGTAGCAAACAGTCCTGCCCTGCCCTGCCTGTCACAGCAGAACAATGGAGTAGGAGCCAATGAGAGGACGGAAGGTGGAGCCAAGGGGGGAGGGGCTGGATATAAAGGCTGGTGTATGGAGTATGAGGAGAGAATCTGGTAGTGAGAGACAGTGTGAAACTTAAAAGTGTACTAAGAGTGAGTTAGAGATCTGAAAGAACGGAACATCTTAATGGAACAGAGTGTTAATAAAGTTTTAAAGTTAAAGTGGAACTGATTCAAATACAAGTGATTAGCAACCTGTGATTTACCTATTGAATAGTAATCATATGTTAACTTCCCTGATCTAATAAATTGAGTTAAGTTTTAAAAGCACACACGTATCCTTGATTGAATGGTATTGAGGTAGCAATACCTGGTGGCAGCGAAGAAAGAAGAAGGGGCAAGAACCTCGTGAAGGCCTGGGGGAATAGGGGCTTCAGAAGAGATCGCTACACCGCCTTTGCGCACTTGTTGTGTTCTCCCCCCCCCCGCTTCCTTCTGGCTTGGAAGGTATGGTCTCTTTTCAGTCTGTCGTCACTCCACCTCAACCCCACCACCTCAGTCGGTCCTTCAGTTACTGACTCTTCTGAGGTCTCCTCCTCCTGCATCTTTCCCCTCCACCCTGCACCCACCACTTCTCGCCAGTCGCTTTGAGGGGTGTTGGTGTTGGTGGTGGCACTGGAGGTGATGATGGTTTCCCTCAGAGCCCTGGCGGGCTCCCCCTTCCCAATCATGCCTTGTCAATCACCCCCCCTCTCTGCCTCGAGGCCATGGGCTTTCCTCCAGTGACGTTAAGGACTCATACTCCTCCCCCCTTTACCCCAGTGACACCTCTGCTCTTTCCAGGGCTTTATTTCTCTCACCCACACCCCACCTCCGACGGCTCAATGTGGCGCAGGAAGGGAGGCAGCTAATTGTGCCCCCTCCCCCCTGCTCATCGCTGGTCACCTGGCCCCTCCTCCTTCATTCATCTCAGGCCAGCAAACAGTTCTACGAACCAATAGTACATTTAGGAATCGGTTCTATAGAACCGGTGCGAACTGGCTGAATCCCACCTCTGCTTTCCTCCCAAGAAGCAGGTGTCTTTTGATTTCGTGGCTGCTGTGACCATCTGCAGTGATCATGGAGGCCAAGAAAGTAAAAGCTGTCAATGAAGGATTAAAAAAGTGAAGGGATCATATCTGTGAGTATTGACACGCAATGATAAAAAATTAGGAAAGAAGATAAGAAGTCTAAGGAACAGTGTACAGTATATTCTTTATCTTAGAAATGAAACTCTTTTTCTGCCCTCTGTGCCACAAGTTCATTGCTTAAATCATCAGACCTCATGACTTCATTGCCATTAATTTTAGGTCCAGGGAACAGAAATAACAGGAGAGACAGGGGGAGGAAAGAAAGTGTGGAAAGAACACACACCCTACATTGCCATTTTAAGAAAGAATCAAACATAATTGCATTTATTTGGCTTTTAAAGTCCTTCACATACTCTCTTCCCAGTGACTATCTTAAGAAAAATTAAGACAAAACAGGGAAGCCAGCTCTGCAGACTGATGCTCACACTGTTTTGTCCTGCCTGCACCATCCAATCTATGACCTGGTCTTGCTGTTTGCAGTTCTCCATTTGGTCACTGAAAGGGCACAGCCCCATTTGGTCCCAATCTATGCCTGTTGTTTGGGCACAGCATAGATTAAGTGGCTTGTGCATATACTTAATTTATGTACATCAGCTCCTCACTGGGCTGTGTCTAATTCTTCATTAATTTTAAAGATAAATTACACATCTAGAATTACTATAGTTTAAAAAATTCTGCCTGTCTGTCTTAATTTAAGGGAAGGAATTTATGTCCCTGACACTTTCTTACTAGGATGTTGCTGCTAAGGGATATAGTATCTCAGAACCGCTTCTTCAGAAGCATGCACAATTTCAGCAATCACCTTAATGTCTGAAGAGTTGAGATAATGTAAAACCACATCATATTAATGTATTATTTAAAGTGCTTCTTGCTTGCCTTTTAAGAATACAGTCTTCCTAAAACAGCTTATATTATTAATCATACAATTCCATATTAATAAAAATTTTATTAAAATCTAACCTTTCAGTTAAAGGCCCTCTGATATTAGGTAAGCTTTTTATTTCAAAGCATATATTATAATTTTGCTTTGAATTTTTGATTTTGATTTTTGCATAACCATTCTGTTTTAATTTTTTATGTGTGTTAGTGTTTTATTATGTTGTAAACTGCCCAGAGTGTCCTTGCAGCCAGATGGGTGGTATAAAAGTCAAAAATAAATAAATAAATAAATAAATAAATATTATAGAACTTTGTTTTCGTAAGTCTTCCTGGTGTAGTTCAGTTCATCATGTTACATGGATAATTTATTCCTTTTTTTTTTTTAAATACAACTGCAACAGATGACTTTTTGGAAGGAGAGTCCATTGTAACATTTCATTTTCAACAGAATGACAGCCTCAGAGGCAGATCTTATCTAGGCTCCTTTTCTTGCTTCTCCAGCCATTTGGGTTCCCCAAGGCATAGGGTTGCCAGACGTCCGGCAAAAGGAGGACATGTCCTACTTTTCAGGATCATGTCCTCCGCCCGGCAGGCAAAGGTAAAAAACTTTAAAATGTTCAGCTTTTGTATCTCTACCCCCACCAGCAAAAGAAGCCACCTCTCCCTGTTACTTCCTTGGTTGCTGCAAGGGCGTTTGGTTTTTGATTGGAGATAAGCCGCTTGGTTGTTTAGGGCTGCTACAGCCCTGGCCAATCAATCCGGGGCTTGTGAGAGAGAGGGAAGAGAGGCTTCATGAAGCTTGTTTATTGCTTCTGCCTGAGCTGAATAAAGCAAGAAGGAAGGTGTGAGAGAGAAACCGGGTGGAAACAGACAGAAGAGATGTGAGTGTGCTCAGAAAATACCTCCAGAAAAAGCTTGATTCATCATGTCTCATTATTTGCGAGTCACTACCTTTCCAAGGTGTTCCAAATGTTTTATTTTAAAGGTGCTATTGTAGATATTTCCTCTCTTATGTAAATATGCAAATACTTATGTAAATACTTCTTTCCTGTAAGCCCAAGTATGAAGTCCGACAGTATTGTGCTCAGATGCATGAAAAAGGTGAACCTGATGCTGTGGTAATGTCTTCCAATTTTCCAAAAAATTTTATTCTGTGGAAGAGAGTTCCATTTTTCTGCCTTTCTTTTGGTTTCATCTTTGAGCTTACTGTAACACTGTAAGAGGATAAGGAATGGTGTATTTTTTTTCCTTTCAATTTCTCATCACTTACTCATTCTGCAATTTCTCCAGCTATGCAAACTTCTGATCCAAAAAGGCCCCAGGGAATTTGTTACCTTATGCTGTCTTCCCTCCACCCTTGAGCTTTGACTGAATTGTGGGTAGTTATGGGGGGGGGGCTGCCACCTGACACAGAGATGGTCGTACATTTGAAAGACAAAGCATGCACACTTTCATCATCTCATAGTTCCAGCACAGGAATTTTGAATCTTGCCCAGGAGAATTTATCTGAAAGTTCTTCTCTGTTAATATTTTGTTTGAGGAGAATTCCATGTGCAGAGTTTTCCCCCATGCTTGTGGGAGCTGAAAATTCACACACACACAGGTGGATTTCTCTCAGCTTGAGAAATTGCAAAGGGTGGAGAAAATTGCTTTGTGTGTGTATGTGTCTGCAAATTCATTTCCTCCACCCTTTGCATTTCTCAAGCAGAGAGAAATCCATGCCTTCTTTTTCCCCCTGGTTTTTATAAAGTGTATCAAATCTGCCACACAACTTTTTAAACTTTTTATTTCACTTTATTATGCTTTTTTAATGTGATTTCTTAGTGTACTTTGTTTTAGTAGCTCTTATATTTTGTTTGATTATTGCTGATTATTTTGTTTTTATGTTATTGTTTATTTCTGTTTTTGTAAACTGCCCAGAGTGGCCTTGGCAGACAGATGGGTGGTATAAACAACAACAACAACAACAATAAATAAAACAAGGGGGATGGGTCTCCATTAAAGGAAGGAATAGATTGTCTCCATTGGTCCTGGGAGCCCAGTAAGTGTACACATAGATTTGTGTTTTTTTTAATTTTTTAACACTTTTAAAAACAAGAAAACACAGTGGCCAGTGGATTCTGAGTTTTGTAGTCCAGAAAATGTAACTTTCCCAGTCTTGACCTTTCAAGACTGAGTAGGTTGAATGGTCATGGTATTGGCCCATGATCAAAGAGCTATTCTCCCCAATACTTAATTCCAAAAGCAACACGCCCCCACCCCACCCCGTGCACAGAGCCCACCCACCCCAATACGTCCTCCTTTGTCCTCCTTTTTGGCTTTCAGTGTCCTCCTTTTCGTACCCATGTATCTGGCAACCCTACCAAGGCATAAGATTGATCCACTTGTTTTCTTTATGGCAAGGAATCTGGGCATTGGCTTCGGTGATTGTGCATGACCCTGGCAGGATCAGGTCCAGAGTTCTCTGAGACCAAATGAACGTTGGCCCTTTCAGGACTCCAGCCATGATCTCAAATGCTTGAATGAAAAGCCAACTTCTAGTTTGGTGTCAAAATAAAAGTGTCAGTGTAGCTGCCAGGACGGGTTCTTTCCACTGCAAAGAGGGGTGCTACCATATTTTTCCATGTATAAGACACTACTTTTTACTAAAATTATTAGACTAAAAATTGAGGGTCATCTTAAACACTGAAGTAAGCCTAGGAGAAAACCATGAAGTTGCAAAACTGCCCATGTCTCTGCAATTGGTTTCCAAACCAGATAATAATGCAGCACCTGAGGGGCCAGATCTATTTTCACATGAAAAAGAGAAGTAGCCTTCTGATTCAGTAAACCAAGTTTTTCTTTTGTTGCTAGTTATGTACATATTCAACAACCCATCTGCCTCCAGTCATGAGCGAAACTGCCAATAGCTCGTCTCTGCAAACAGGCTTCCTTCAACCACAAGCCTTATGTAAATGACATAGGCTGATGCAGAGGAGAGTGTGTAGGCAGAGAGTGACCAGCAAAGATGACTGAGCCCATAAAGATGTCAGAAAATTAAAAAAGAAAATAAGTGAATGTCTTACTCTGCAAAATTCAAACTGAATGTAATCAGTTATGCAAACATGGCTGAATGAAGTGATTTGCTCAGCTAAATGTGATGCATAATATCATAGAACTGGTATGTAAATGTTGCCTAATTACTGTACTAAAAAGCTGTTCCCTTCTAATGTTTAAAATATTGATTTCTGAATTTTGGGTCAGACAATTAGGGGACGTCTTATACAACTTATACATGGAAAAATACGGTATATTTCGGCATTATATTGGCTGAAATTCTGTTCCTTTGTTATACATGCAGAGGATGACTCACATGATTTTCAGGATCTTTCAGCTGGGATTCTTTGACATGTGCCATGCCAATGGGCATGCAAGCTGCCGAGAATCCCAGTGGCAATTGATTAATTGCCAGCTAAAAGTGACTGAATGTTATGCCTTTTGCAACATGTATAGCAGAGCAACAGGATTTCACCCATTGTATGTTTTATTAATATTGTACACAGCTTTGAGGTTTTTCAATACAAGCCATTTATAAATAATTGTAAAAAAACAAATTATGGAAACAAGTATGCTTTCAGGTGGCCTGATGACAAGAAAAGATAGAAGCAATAAATTGTATGTGCTTTTTTTCTGTACTATTTCTAATAAAATATGCTATTTTAGTTCATTTTGGACATGGAATTAAAAGTGCTGAACTAAACCAGAAACAGAAATAATCATAATTTCATTTCTGCTCTTTTGTTTTCAGTCCCTATAATTCTTATCATAGGCCAGGATTAGATTTAATTTTATTGTCATGCTTTTGCTTTGATATTATGGCACAGCACCTATATTTCTCACTATTTGCAGGTATGCCTGGCTGATAGGAACGCAGACTGTTATATGCTAGTATTACTCCCTTCCTAGAAACAAGTGAGTGGTTCTCAAATCTGCTGCACTACAGGAGCATTCTCCCAATGAATTGTCATAGTAAATACATACCTGTTCCTTTGCAGGATAGCTTTGGACATTCAAAGAAATACTGATGGAGGGCCTTTTAGTGATTTCTGCATTATTTATCTGGGTTTCCTTATATAACAGATAAAGATGGGACCAGTATACCTTCCCTGTGGTGATATGCTTGAGTTCCAACAGCTTGTGCTTTTTCTGCCTCTTTTCACAGGAGAAGTTATGGAAGTTCCCATTTTCCCTGTTACACAGAAAAGTCATCGGTTGCCCCCTGTTTTTCTCCCATGGTGCTTTCCAGAACATCCAGCTCTGACAATGAAATCTATCTTGAAAGTGCCCTGGAGTTCACCTAAAAATGGAGCAATTTGAAGCAATCACAGGTAGCTTATAGAGATAGCAAAGGAGGTGTCTTACCCCCAATTTTAAGGAGGGCGCCCACACACATGCACTCTGATCCTCAGCCATCTGCAGAAACATTGCGTAGCAGGGTGCCTGGAAGGGTCAGTTTGCCAGCTGGAAAGAATTGTGTGTCAGTTAGGGTTAGCCCTATTAGTTAGAGTTGAGTGTGATCTGCTTTTGAGAAGACGCTGTGAATAAAAGTGTTGCCTTCTCTCTCTCTCTCTCTCTCTCTCTCTCTCTCTCTCTCTATGTGTGTGTGTGTGTGTGTGTGTGTGTAAAGAAGAAAACAGATGTATAATTGTTAAAAAGTAAAATAAAGTCTTAGGACTAGTATATTACAGAAAATGGCAGCTTGGAATATTGGCTTAAATTTTGATTTTACTTGTTTATCGAATCCCTTTTTTATCCTTTTGCAAATTAAAAAAAACATCTTGGTTCACAAACACTGATTATTATAATTTTAACAGATAGCACCGTAAGCCATTGTTGTAAGCTATTATGTCCACATATGTATAACATTGGCCAGTGTTGCCACAACAAACAAGGCTGTATTTCATACTTCATACATACAAAAATGTTCATACTTTTAAAAGGGACAAATTGAAGGCCATTCTTAGCAGTGGTAGAGTTAACACAGTGGTGTAGACTGGAAACATTTACTGTTCGCCTGTAATGGTGATGAGACTCATCCAAGAGGAGTTGCTGTTCATTAGTTTAAATGGCAAAACCAAGCTTAGTGCAGTGGGTTTAGGAGAGATTGTCATTTAAGAGGTGGCACACACAGGTAAAGAAGGTGTGTGAGAGATACTGTACTGCTTGTTTAGAATTGTTTTGTAATTGGCTCCATTAGTAGACTTTCATTATTATTCTTAACTGTTTAATTGAATTTTAACAGCATAACACTTTGTTTTTTCTTAGTATCATCTTTTGCATCATTCCTTGTATGAGAATGGCAGGATATATATGAAATAAATAAACAAGTTAAATGTTTATTTATTTCATTTGTCTCTGTTACTGTCACAGTTCATGAGCTGTATTCAGAAGGAACAATCATTTTAAAAGAAAAAAATCTCATGCACTGCTCATACCCACACATACACATAATTCCTACTGAGCCATGTGCTCAAAACACTTGTATAGTGAGGAGAGTGAAAAAAGAAAGTAACATGATCTCAGTAAAAGGCAGTAGTACAGAACTAAGAAGGACAAAATACAGTCAGAAATCAATGACTATTTGGCATTATTCTCATTCGTGCACAGGTGACAGGATACATTTCAGAATTATTATTCCCTTCTTCTCTGACTCTGCTGAAATGTTCCATAAGGCACTTGAACCAGTGAGCTTATTTTGTAGGGAGAAGGAGATCCCAAATAATTGGTTGAGAATTCTTTCTCAAAGCCTTTAAAACGAAGTAGTTTATCTCCTTTTTGAAAATACATATTCAGCACTTCTAGTGCTTCCCCCATCTCTCCTTGATTTAAGGATATACAGTGGTGCCTCCACTTACGAACGTCCCTCCTTACGACCATTTCGAGTTATGAACAGCTCCATCTGCAAAATTTTTCTTCTACTTGCGACCGGAGATTCCACTTACAAACAGAAAAAGGCAGAGGACAAAAGACGGGAAATTCAAATTGCTAATTGTAGGTGGCGAAAGAGACTGCTTCTTTGTAGCTCTTTCACCCCGATGGTTAGAGTGAGTGCAATCGAGCAGGGACTGCCTTGCTTCTGCTTCTCAGTGAAGGTGTGTGTGTTTGCAGGGAGGCTTGGGACTGCCCATTAGGTAAGGTAAAGTGCTGTTTTCTGCTTTTTAAAAACTGTTCTGGGTGTTTTTGCAGCGTGGTTTTAGGCTGGGGGTATGTGCTGTGATGGGTCTTGGGGGGTTTGTTTGTTCTTTGGGTTCCCCCCATTTCCGATGAGTCCTGCATGTTTCCTTTGCATTTTCCTTTGTTTTCTTTGCATTTCTGACCTTGTCCCTCTGTTCTCTGTGCATTTCCTATCTGCTCGGTTTGTTTTCTGTGCATTTGCAATGGGTCTTGCACGCTTGATTGCTTTTCTTCCCCCTCCCTTTGGCCAGAAGGGATTAATTGCGTTTCCAACGAGTCTTGCAGAGATTTTTTTTGTATGTGTGATTTTTTTCTTCAGCTGGAATGGATCAATTGCATTTATGGGAAATGGTGCTTCAGCTTAAGACCATTTCGACTTACGTACATCTTCTGGAATGGATAATGGCCGAGGCACCAATGTATTCTAAAGAAAGTGGTTAAGAATTTGGATTATGAAATATTGATTTAAATCCACCTGAGGCATGAAATCTTCTGGAGGAGATTGCCTACTCTCTCTCTAGGCTTGATGTAGATCAGCCTTTTTTTTTTTTTAAGATAAAGTAGATCACCACTAAGTGAACAACAACACATTGAGCTCAATGGACAAAAATATGAGATAACAAATTTAATTACTACTACGTGTGCTCCTCCCCCTCCTCCTGTACCGAGCTAGACCTGTGAATGCCAGATTTTGAGAAACAAATGTAAGGAGGACAGCATAACCCTCCCTGATTAAGATTTGGTACACAGTCATCTCATTCTGGACCTCTAAGCTGGAAAATGACACTCAGTTCTAACAGATGGGGCAGGGGAAGGGAGGATTCTAGTTGCTGGTTCATTTCCAACGTTACGTCTTTAGTGTACAGTACTGGCAAGATTCCGGCTTCCAAATGCTGGTCAAGCATAGCAAAACTTTGCTAGTACGTACTTTCTTTCATAATTTTACAAAGGCATTTAAAAAATTCAAATCGTTGCTCAAAATTTCAACCAGTCAAGAGCCCCCATTCTCTAGAAGCCTGAATAAAGAACATTAGTAGTTTTCAGCGAAGGTTGACAGAAATGTACAATATGCTTGGGTTTTATTTTAATGGAGAAAACGGAGACCATGTTAATTTTCAGCACTCTCCAACTTGCTCTGGGTCCACTAGTCTTTACCGCTTTGAAACTGGTAGATTTATAGACCTCATCGAGTAGACCATGCTCAGTTATTCACTCTAGAAGCTTTTTATATAAGCAATTCAAAATAGAATGTTGAGGTTTTTAACAGCAGATTTTATTTATTTGTGAATGTGCCCCAAGTCCTCCATGGAGATGCTATATCAAAGAGATTTACAGTCCCAGACACAAGGCTCAGAGTCAAAACTTCTCTTGAAAACCAAACTTTAATTTAAAAAAAAAAACAATGCCTACAGACAATTTTAACTATTTAAGTCTTCTTTTAGCCTATCCAAGCCAGGCCAATTCTGGGCAGTCCTTAAGTCCAAAAATAGTAAGTTATTACTATTTCCTTCACCATACAATTCTTTGGAGGCTTAAAATTGTCTCCACCCCCTCCTGTCCTCTTCCCTGGAAGGAGGAAGCCATGCACTGGACTGTTCCCACCATTCAGCCAGAGATGGTTCAACTGCCTCCTCTATTGTCACAGCTAGGTGGGAATGGGGTTCATTGGCACAGGATCTAGCTATGGCTGACATTACTTCCTCTGAATGATAGTGTCCTGTGGCCAGCTGAAGCTGGAGGCTTGCAGCACTTCCTTGGGAGGCTCAGGTTGGGGCATCCATCCAGGTCTTCCTTTCATCATCTTCTTCAATTCTCCCCGCCTCCTCCGCCTCTTCCTCAGCTTGCTGTAGCAGCTCTAGCTACCATTTTGCATTCTCAGTAATGCCTCAAACCTAGCATTATTCCAGAACATGGCAGAGAGTCACTACGGTTGCTACAGTCAATCAAGTAAGCAATCAATTCTATGGAGAATATTTGGAGAAAATCCTGTGATATAGATTTCTATTCTTATTTTTTTCTTTTTCTTTTTCTTTTCTTTTTTGCAAGCAATAACAATATTCTTAAAGTTCATGAAGGCAGTGAATCTGAAAAAAAATTGTTTCAGTTCTACTTTGGTTTCTACTTTCTGTCCACGCTGGCATAATGAAATTGTGTTGACATGGGGGTTATAATTACCAATGAGAAGCTTTGCCAAAATATATTTAACTCACAGGAGGTTGAATTGTAAGTGTTCGACTTCTTCCTGGAGGAAAGCTGTGAAGTAAATTATTAGTTTGTCATTATTTCTGTGTAGCTTCTATATATATAACAAATCATTTAAAATGCATATTTATCTGATTCTAGCAGCAATCTGACATAGATTAGGCTGAAATACAAAGGCTTTCTCTAAATCATCCAGTAAGCTTTGCTGCTGAAGAGGGATTTGAACTGGAGTCTCCCACATTAAAATTAAAAGTCTTCAGAATTGCTGGATAGATATTGTGGCTCAGTTGTTACTTTCTTAGGTGAATGCCTTTCAGTAAAGGTCCCCTCACTTCCAACATCTTTTCCATTCATTTGTATTCAATTCACATATTTTGCTCAGTGTTTTATAATGCTTTCTTCCAAGCAGATAAGAAATTCAATCCAGAAATTCAATTGTTTTCAAAATTTGGTCAGGAGTCTTACCATAAGGACATTTCTACACATTAGGCTTAAAGTAGGCCTTGCATCAGTTGGGTGTATATAATTCAAATGTAAACCCTACATTGGCTAAAACAGTGAACTTCAAACATCAACATTTCTGTAACTTCTTCCCTGACTAATCTTAACACTATTCCTATACTGAAAATCCTCCTATGGCTGTTAGCCTTGCTTGGCCAGAAGATACAAGGAGGCAGCCCCTTTACATGTCATAAAAAAAGGGGGGGGGATAAAGGATGACAGTGATCTGCATAAAATTTCATATGCTAATTGCTACGTACAGAAGCAATACTAGAGATGGTTTTAAATAATAATAATAATAATAATAGAATCCATTTAATACAAACAGCGTTTGTTTGGATTTTTGCCTGTTCCTTTTGCCTTTTTCTTCCCTCTGAGCTTACTGATTGCAGTGCTTCTCACTCAAGTGCAGAAGACAGTAAGCGAGGGTTTGGTGTCTCTTTTACTGTAGATGGGGAAATTTCCAGGCCTGTCCTCTCCCATCTTAGCAGTCATTATCTTTAAATAACGCTTGGACCAGACAGCCTTTCAAACAGAGGATGCCTTCAAAAGGAAAATTGGTCTCTCAAATAGAGTGCTGTCCTGTCTAAAAGAGTACATGTGGACACCATAGCTACAGGTACTCATTGGAGATATCTTTGGTTCAAATAACTCTTCCTTCCTCAGAGAAGCCTCAAAAGACCATTTTCAAAAGAAAGGGGATTGAGGGGGAAAGGAACACTTCTATTACACTATTCCACCCATCCGAATAGCAGCCTCAGAACCTTCGTTGTTTAGTGGAGATGGGCCAGAATTGCTTTTTCTAGCTATTTAGGGGCCTGAAGGGTGAAAATCATGAATGTACACATAGCGTTTTGTTTTGTTTTTGCCCAGTGGAAATATGAAATCACAACCATCCAACTGTCCTTGCACTGACAGCTATGCATACATCTTTTGTGAGATTCTCATCCAATTTAGGTAGCCTTCTCTGTCTCTTCCTTTGTCATTTTTCTCCCTTCTAGACTTACTGAGGGTAATCCTGCACCAACAAGAGTGGACCAAAGCTTTTCACCACCACAGATGTATTAATCTAATGATATATGCTAGGATGTTTTTGTTACCTCCTATCACAACCATTGTTAACCCCATCAATGTTTGTTCTTTGTTTTGTTTCAGTTCTCCTGTGTGATCTTGTTCACCCAAAAATCTGTGTAAATATCTCCCAACTGAGCCGGCACTCCCTGCATCTGAAAATGTAGGTTGCAATCCATACAGGCTTATGGTAAATCTAAGACTCAAAATCTATATCATGGCACAATGATTCAATGTCCAAAATCCTGTTGTCATACGTTATGCCACGGATCACTGGTGACATCATCTGCTCTTTTGGGAAGTTGAAAGCTTCCTATTCCGCACTCCCTGTTAAGCTCTAAGGATCCCTAGTGATCCCCTTCAGGCCAGGAAGTTTCTGGGAGTAGTGGAATAGAGAAGGAAATGATTTAAAACCAGAAAATCAGTGCTGTCACTCCAGAATGTGCAGCAGTAATTTTCCTGCTTTAAATCATTTCCTGTTCCCTTCCACGGCTCCAGAAGTAAAAAAGGTTCTTGGAGCTGGGTGTGATGGCAGGATGGGAAGGTTTTAATTCCCTGAAATAGCTGCTGCAAGAACATGGCTGAGTATTATTGTTATTATTTTTTTTAAAATTATCATTGGAGACTCTGGCATAAGTTACACCAACAGGATTCTGGCTTATGAATATGCCAAAAGAAACCATTTATCCATATGGGCCAATACTGTCTACACTGACTAGCATTAGTTCTCCTGAACTGCAGAAAGAACTCTTTCTCAGCCTCCATTGTGGAGATACCAGGCCCAGAATCTGGGACATTTTGTACTGAAACTATGTTTTCTACCTCTGAACCATTTCAGTCTTTTTTCTAGTCACCTACTCCAGTTTGCTGCAATACAGAGGCACACTTGGATATAACACTCTGTTTTAGTAGATTAGAGGTAGTAGCTAATTGATTATAACACATAAGATTCACATTCCCATTTTTGCTTCTTACATTGAGATACTATCATGGTCAGCTATTGCCTTCTTCAATAACACTTCCCCAAGCTGCTGTTCCTCACTGGACCCAAAAGTCCAATTTCTAAGCAACCCCAATATGAGAGGATGCTGGGGGAAAGGGAAAGCTCAGATTGGTTGTATTATTTTGTAATTATTCTGACCAGGAATGATGGTCTAAGTACTGAACTTGTAACTATTGACTAGAAGTAATCAGTCTGATTACTGAGAATTATCCTTCTCAGCCACACTAGATGCTGTTCCAAGTCCTCCATACAGAGCATGTTACCATAGTCTCTCGAGACTGAAGGATGCCCAATCTAATCTAAATCTAAATCAGTCTGAACACTGGTAGTAAAGTTTAAAAACATTCTTCAGGTTTTCAATAAATCTGTCCTTCCAAAGAGCAGAAGAGACTTCTAAACTTATTTACAGAAACTCCCAGAAATGGCTTCCACGAAGGCGAGTTTGCTTACAGCCCATCATGGAGTCTCCATGTTCAGCTGCCTCCATCTGGCATGGTGGAGCATTAAAAAACCCAAGATTTGGCCTCTGAGAAAAAAGTAGTAAGAGGGGATGAGGAGGCTTGAATTGTAGCAAGTATACAGTCCCTGGCTGGCCAGCCTAAAGCTCCCTCCACTAATGTAAACCATTTGCTACATGCGTTGCTTCAATATTCCAACTGAAGGAAGGAATAAGCATCTCTTTATCACTCTCCCCTGTAAATATATTCTTCTCTTCACTTTGGAAATACTGTGTTTGCTGCCAAAGATCTTGTTCCACCCTTACTGATGGATTTTGAAATTTAGTAAGTTATTCCTGGTTTTATATTGCAAAAATGTATGGTGGTGCTGACAGAACCACTAGGCAGAGAAACCTGTCTTCAATAAAGGTTAATAAAGTCGATATTCTTTGCTTATCTTCGTTTTATTGTCAGGGGTTTTCTTTCCTAGACATACCTGACCGGTATTACAACTATTTCTCTGACAATAGAAGAATACTAAAAATTCAATAATAACCATTCTTCTTAAAATTGTTTTTCCTCCAAACAGGAGATAGCATTGAAAGCGAGCAGATGCAGCCGTTTGCTTTCTATATAGGTATTCAGAGAAACAGCTGCAAACAGAGACAATGCAGAGGTGGAGACTGCATTTTATCTTTAAACAAGCTGGAACAGTATTATTTGTTCATTGAAAGTTCATATACATCTTAAGTTTTGCGGTAGAGAAACTACTATCTGTGATAGAGTAACCAGCTATATTTTTATACACGTGCATCTCTAGCAGTGATGGTTTGCTCTAAAGCAGCGCTTCCAAGATGGAAAGAGGAAGGCCATCCATTATTCCACAAAATGTTTCAGGATGGGTAAATGCTAGAGAACCTTCCTCTAAGATTTTTAGGGCCCTTCCTATAATTCCCATGATTTGATGCACCAGGTCTCTGTGTTATCCATCTGCCTCCATTTGCTCCCAATCCTGACACACCAGAAAATTGCCTAAGAGATCATAGCTGTGTGTGTTAGTTCTATGATAATAGGAGCATTATCGAAAACACTGTAACCTGTGTCTAATCAGCAGTTGGTATGTAAACTGATTAATTGCACACCGTTTGAGTTTCTATGACTTGCAAAGGGTTAATTGGAGCATGCAAACTGTGGACTGTGATCTGTATAAACCATGGTTTGTAGCTGGGCACATTTTAGTAAAGTGTAGACTAATCACAGTTTATACAGTTCTGGATTTAACTTTTTAAAGAGATATTTCAAAGAGAAGCAAATGCTTCCATCTCCACCTTGTGGCCAGAGTAGAGAAGGAGAGGGGGAAGCAGGGCTGAAATCGTGATTTGCTCCTATCAGAAGTTGAAGGTCAGTTGCTCTCATTAATCTCTCCTCCCTGCTTTCCGACAAAAGCAGGTCATAAGCTGAAATCCTGTTCCACAATTATTCACACAAGTGTAACTTCTGGAAATGAAATGTCTTGAGTTAAGAAATCTTTGTAGACATTATTTGTTGCTTACTGAGTTGGCTTGCAATATGTAATGTCTATGGCCATTTCTTACCTTATGGCAATTTGCGTCAAAAAGTTATGTCATTTGCTTAACTACGCAAGAGGATTTCAGCTACAGAATCATAAAATTATAGAGTGGGATGTGTGTGTGTTTAGTCGTTTAGTCGTGTCCGACTCTTCGTGACCCCATGGACCAGAGCACGCCAGGCCCTCCTGTCTTCTACTGCCTCCTGGAGTTGGGTCAGGTTCATGTTGGTTGCTTCGCAGACACTGTCCAGCCATCTCATCCTCGGTCGTCCCCTTCTCCTCTTGCCATCACACCTTCCTAACATCAAGGTTTTTTCCAAGGACTCTTTTCTTCTCATGAGATGGCCAAAGTACTGGAGCCTCAGCTTCAGGATCTGTCCTTCAAGTGAGCATTCAGGATTGATTTCCTTTAGAACTGACAGGTTTGTTCTCCTTGCAGTCCAGGGGATTCTCAAGAGCCTCCTCCAGCACCACAATTCAGTGGGAAGGGAACATCTAATCCACCCCCTGCCAGTGCAAGCAAGCCACAGCTAACAATTCCATGCAGATGAACTTCCAAACTCTGGTAGTTTTTCCTTCTGATGTAGTCTTTCCTCCAGTGTTCCACGATGTGAAGGAGAGAGCCTGACATTGGCTGAACTCCTGTTGCTTAGCATAGTAAGTCATACTAGAGTAAGCCATGGAATCAATGAAACTTAGAGAGGTGTTGGCTGACCAGATTGCCTCCTGATTCAATGGGCCTGCTGTAGTGTTCTACTACGCTAAGCAACAAGATTTAAGCCAGTGCTTACATGGGTCCAACGATACAACATGCTTAATCCTGGTAGGCCTGCTTCTCTGTGTTACACTGTTTCAAGTGCTTGCCTCCTGCTTGTTGTGTCTCCCTCCTTCCTAGAGGTACCTTCCCTCTATTGCTTTGCTGTATCCAGAGCCACTCTATCTTCCCGGAGGAACTATAGCATGGATAGGTGGACCTCAAGCTGACGTATGTTATTTTCCTAGGTGATGAGCATGGCACCAGGGATACAAATCCTTGTTTGTTTTCTCCCCACAGGTGAGGAAGAAGAACTGTAAAATTATTGTTCTCAATCCACGAGATGGCAAAATATTTTGCTGCACCCTCTGCAGGAGAAGAGAACAAGAAGAAAGATTGCTTATGCCAATTGAGAGAAATTTAACAAGAACATGAAGTCAAAAAAGCATTTCAATACAAGTAACACACCAAGTGCAACATGGGAAAGTTTGCTCTTTGATTGTGCTTTGAGGATTGGAAACACCAGGGAAGGCATTTGTGACTCTTTTAACCATCAGCCCCTTTCCTGTGCTCATTGTGTCTCTGCATCATTTGTGTTTCAGAGGGACAAGTTAGAAATTTTACACAGGCATTTTGCAAATGTTATGAAGATCTTGATCAGATAAAACAGCATTCCTTGTCTTGCATTGCCTGGAGGCAAGAAATTCCACATGGTTAACAATTCCTTCTTAAAGCTCTTTGTCAAGTTGAAATACCTAAAATGATAGGAACAAATAATTTAGCAAATATTCTTTACATCCTGAACGGGGAGGTTTCAGATCACTGAAACAGCTCCCTCAGCATAGGCATCTGTTTGTCCCACATAGCTGATGCTACAGCGCTCCAGGCCACCTCCACAAATGCTTCTGCTAAGTGCTCATTTTAAAAATGTCAATTTATTGTCCCTCTTCATTCATTCCTGCTTATAAGCATGCAGGGAGTCTTAGTTTAATTCTCAAACAAATTCTTAACTTTAATAATAATAATGTGTCATCAAGTTGATCCTGACTTGTGATGACCCTTTTCAGTGTCTTCTAAGTATGGAATACTCAGAAGTGGTTTACTAGTCCTTTTTTCTAGATGCACTTAGAGGCTGGGGAGCCTCTGACTATACAGGCTGGCTTTTCTCCTGGCAAGAACAGTAGGGAACTGAACTTCTTGACAGCAAGAACTGTTTGACAGTAGAACAACTGCCTCAGAAATTGTTCAAGATTTTATGACAAAGACTTTTATCACATAAATGAGGCAAGAAATGCCAAATGTTCAAGCTTGATTCAGAAAGAGAAGAGGCATTAGAGATTATATTGCAAATATCTCTTTGCTACTAAGATGAAAAAAATCAGAAGAAAATCAAAGCAACACCTTTGACTGTGTAGATCACAAAAAGCTGTAGATCATTCTAAAAACAGAAATGGGCATCAGTGTTGATTGTACTGATGTGTAAGCTAATCTCTAGACAAGAGGCTGCTGTTAGATCAGAATATGGAGAAACAGAATGGTTTCCTACAGGTAAATGTGCCAGACAAGGATGAAATTTATCTGTCAGTCTGTTCAATATATGTGCTGAACTTATCATACAGAAAACTGAATTAGATTTAGATGGAAGCAGAGTGAAACCTGGTGGAAGAAACGTCAATTATTTAAGATCTGCATATAATACTATACTACTCTTAGAAAGCAACAATGACTTGAAATGACTGCTGATGAAGTTTAAAGAAGAAAGTGCAAATGAATTATTATAGTTTGATCATTTGAAAGACATAAATCATAACTATAGAATAATTACATAAATGGTGAGAAAGAAACCCTTGCGTTGTTAAAACACATTTTATACCTTGGTTCAATCATCAATCAAAATGAAGCAAAGAAATCAGAAGACTGAAACTTGAAAAGGCAGCTATGAAGGAATTAGAAAATATCATTAAAAGAAAGGATGGTGTATTAGAGATCAAGACCAAGATAATACTGACTAAAAGATTGTCCTTAATTACTATATGCAAAGCTGGGCAGTGAAGAAAACTGATGAGAAAAAATGTGATTCATTTGAAATGTGATATTAGATATGTGATATTAGAATAGAGCTTTATCGATACCATGAACTGCCAGAAAGCCAAAGTGGGTTCTGAAGCAACCAAGGTTGAACTCTCATTAGAGTTTAGAAGATAAAATTGCTAAACCAAGGGTATCAGAATTTGTACATATATTTAGAAGACAAGACTCACTGGAAAAGAAAATGATATTAGGGTGGGAAAAGAGGAAGGATGAGTATTAAATGGATCAATGGCCTTTAGAATGCAAGACTTTAAGGAGGTTAGGGTCTTTTGTTGTAATATCATCAAGATGCTTTTGATTTATGGTGATCCCAAGGTATGTCAGTTGTTCAGAGAATGATTTAACATTGCCACTTCCCACTGAATTTCCATGACCCATGTCTCCTGAATCCAAGTCTGTTACTATTATACTGGCTCACTTTTGGAACTTTTTGAAGTCATCATTCATTCATAGTGTCACCATATGTTGAAGGGTGATGTCTGACCTGACCACAGTGACACTCGCCTCAGTTACATCCCAGCTGGATTAACTGAGCACGCTCTATGGGGGGGCTGCTTCTGGAAAGTGCTTGGAAACTTCAACGGGTCCAAAACACTGCAAACAGATTGTTAATTGAGGCTGGTAACAGAGCACATAACTCCTCTGTTGCAGCAGCTCCACTGGCTGCTGGTCCATTTCTGGGCACAATTTCAGAGTGCTGGTTTTAACTTATAAAGACCTAAATGGCTTAGATACCTCAAAGACTGTACTCCCTCTATGAGCCTACCCACTTTTTAAGATAATCAGGGGATATATGTCTCTCTGTCCCACCGTCCTCACAGCTGTTATTTTGTGGGGATATGGGAGAGGCTCTTCTCTGTTGCTGCTCCCTGTCTCTGGAACTCTGCCCCCCAACCGCCAGGCTGGCTCCATCATTGCTGTCTGTCAGAATATAGAAATTTTATAGGCCTGAACCTGTATATGTGTTTCATTAATGAGCTGCCATTGTGCACAGATGTGAGAATGCTGAATCACTCTGGAGCTGATGCAATGACTTGAAATCAGAAGAAGACCAGGTGCAAGAGGATGAAGTCATCTGTATTCTGATTGGACTGAACAAAGCCATGTACATGTATATAAGTGGACTGTGTCTTTGCTTCTTTCTCTTCCTCCACTATCACTTGCTGCCATGCATGCTGCCAGATTGTATAAAGAGTTCCTGCCGTGCTGTTGAGATGCCTGCCTGTATATAACTGTAAATACTTGTAAATACAACCGTCTTGCAACAAAGAAGAACTTGTAAGTGTCTTCAATAACTCTGCGTATTTTACTGTCCCCCAAAAACCGTGACACTGTCCTTTGACAAACAGGCCAAGACCTTTCTCTTCAGGCAGGCTTTCCTGTAGTGACAGGAATTTTTTTTAAATGGGATAGTTTACATGTTGTTGTTTTTAAATAATGTTTTACCCAACTTTCTTAATATAATATTATCAATTTGACTAATATTTGAATAGGTCATTTATTTTTTAAAAAAGCTTTAATATTGTGTTTTAATTATATAAGCCATGTTGGGTCCTTTCTGAGGAGAAAGGTGGGGCAAAACTATTTTAATTAAACATCAAATAATAAGTAACAGCAGCAGCAACCAGTAACTTGTTACTTTCAAACTTTCTGAGAAATTCAGTATTAGTCCCATTTAGAGGAAGCCCATATAAATGAATGGGGACTTTTTAATCACAACCAGACTTAGGCTCTATGGATGTCACTGGAATCATTCTACTCCTCTTGGGACTACTCTTGTCCTTAGCCTTCCAAATAACATTAAACCACATGTTAGTGTCATACCTGCATTCAGACAATGTCTGGCTTACCAAATACGTTTATGTTGTGCCTTAACCCATTTAATGGTGAGTCAGCACACTGTCATATGGGTTCTTAATTGTGACCAGGTAAATTCTCTGTTGGGAGCAGAACCCATTTGACTCTGGGGAAAAAGTCTTCCAATAAAAAAAAATAAACAAAGCAAAAATGTTCCCATTCAAGTTCTTAATCAGTTTTGTTTATAATCCCCAAAGGAGGGTGCTTCTGTCTTCTGTATTAATAATTCAAGGCTCTTCATATGTCTGAGAATGAGTGAAGGAAGATAAATATCTGAATAATGGGGCAAATATCAGTTACCTAGGGACCCTAACGTCATTGGTGCTCCATAGAAACAATCTTACTTTTCAACAAGGAAACGTCACAATCAAAGCAAATCTGGAACAGATATACTAAAGAGGTGATAGCAAAATAAGATACTTACTATAGACATCACAGTCCATCCTAATTACGGAAAGAGTGTGAATCAACCACTTCTTGAACATTTCTCACTAAATTGAAAAGCTCTTATGTACCAGGTATTATAAAGTAAATTTTGGCCATGAAACCCCACATGCAAATTCCAGCTTCCCTTCTGGTTTTGTGCCCTTCCTTCAAGATATAGGTAGTTGCTACCAGTACAGTACAAGGAAGTTGCTGAGTGGGTAGAAGGCTTTTATAGTGATCTCTACAATTAATCAAAGCCTGGGCTCCAGAAGAAACTAAATGTTCTTTTTTTTTTTTACTGATCACTAATCACTGACTCAAACGTCAAAAGTCAATGAGCTTCGGTGAAAATTCAAACTTCAGTTTTAAGCATTGCAAAAGTACCAGATAGAATCACTATTTTAAACAATAGCAAACACAATTTGAGCCAGACATAGCAAGCCTGTTCATTTGTCTCCATAAAAGCAAGAGAAATTTAATCAGCCAGATTTCCACCAGAGGAAAGAACTTGGGGGACTGAAGCCATTAGATACATGCTTGATTTTAGGATTTAAGAAAATATAACTTTCAATCACTGTGTTATATAACGGGCACTTATGAAAGAGGTCTAGCTCTGGAGCCTAGCAGTTCCCATGCCATTTTAAGCAGTTACTAAAAGGCTTCACACAGAGAAAAAAAAATCCTGCTATGTTTTCAAGATTGCAAAGGACTGGGCTAGGGCACATATTAATTTTGCACAAGAGTGAAAGCATTTAAAATATATTTTTGCCTTCAGCAATAATTAATGATTAAGTAGCTATGAATGGGACTTTCTTACGTATAAGCTGTATATCTTACCTATGGTTTTCAATTAATTCAGTGTATAGTGGAAGTTTTTGTTCTCATGTTCTTAATGGCATCTACTCATTATTCTTATTAACGCCTGTTCTTAAAGGCAGCTGCTTGGTGTTGTTGCAAAAACTGATATTCGGAAAGCACAAAACACCACCAGCTTTTTCCCGTATATGTTGAGCAGTGGGTAAGAGCAGTAGCATTCCTGGAGTTAAGGGGGCAAAGAATATGTTGAATATTATTTCTCTGGCTTTCACAATTTCTTCCCTTCTGCCCATTACCATAATTTATCAGAAGAACAGTAATAATTATGGATGGGTGAAAGTCCTTCAGTTCAAATTTGCAATGCGATTCTCCCAAAATAAACAATTTGGGCTCAGTTCAGATCATTTCCAAATTAGTTCATCAAAAACTATTTCTTCCACTTTGAATTTCAGCCCTCGGCATATTACAGCTGATTAGGAAGGTGGTAGAGGCCGGAGGCCTTCCAAAACCTTTTGCTCTTCCCTTCATTTCTCTAAAACATCTTCTAACAACAGCAAATGATCCAACGAGAAGGATTTTTTTTTCCTTTTTGCCCTCAAAGCCTTATTATCACATTGAAGGGGGGTGTCGTAGAAGAGGAAGAGAAAAAAGAAAGAAGCCTTCTCTCCCCCCTTGATGACCCCCGGCCCCAATTACCTTCCCTCAGTACAAAAATTGAATTAGAAAAAGAAAGCTTCCATTGCCATTGGGGGAATGGAGAGCAAGCAGGGTTCACCTTCTCATGCCTCACCTTACTGAGTCATCTCCAAAATGGGAAGTGGACATCTTGAAGCCAGAGGGGGCCAGTGAACAGAAGGAACTCAACAATCTAGACCAGTGGTTCTTAACCTTTGTTACTCAGATGCTTTTGAACTGCAACTCCCAGAAACCCCAGTCAACACAGTTGGTGGTGAAGGCTTCTGGGAGTTGCAGTCCAAAACTCCTGAGTAACCCAAGGTTAAGAACCAGTGATCTGGCTGATAGCACCCTTGGGGGAGCTGTGGGTAGAAGGGCTGAGGCCAATTGACACAGTGGGAGATGAGGAAAGCCTGGTAGATATCAGACCCGTTTGCCTGAGAAGAAAGCTCAGAAGGTTTTTAGCAACAGCAACAACAGCATCTCTGAGGCTCTTTATAACTGAGCTGGATGCCTGAGAGCGGCATGGTGAGAGCTAATGTTTCTGTGAGTTTTGTTACTTAGGTTGTGGGATACAACTCATTAACAGTGTCTCACTCATGCTGTGCCCTTCTTTGCCTTGCCTGGATTGCTCAGAACAATTTATTATATAGCTTTTCATAATTCTGTAAAAAAAAAAAAAAGAATTTCACCTGGTTCCTTTTATTTCACCATGAGAGACATGTTTGGTGAGTCTGCAATCAGAAATAGTTCAAAGAGGCAGTCAAAACGTCTGCTTCATTTGGGCAGTCCATAGAAGACTCTCCCTCCCTCCCTCCCTCTCTCTCTGTCAATCTCTATCTCCTCCCTCCCTCCCTGGGTCAATTCACTTCCGTCTTTGTGCTCTTCATCCTCTAGGGCAGTGGTTCTTAACCTTTTTGAAAGAAACGCCCCCTTGACCCATTGAGGAAGTTATCATCGCTCCCCTCCCCGCAGTGATGATTTATTTATTTATTTATTTATTTATTTATTTATTTATTTATTTATTTATTCATTCATTCATTCATTCATTCATTCATTCATTCATTCATTCATTCATTCATTTATGACACTTAAATCCAATGACCCCTGAAAACAAAATTAAATTCCAAGAAAATGAAATGCCCCCCAAAAAGTAACATTTAATGATTTAGTTGCAAGTGAATTTTAAGACTCAAAAAGAAATATAAAAAGGGAATAAAAACAAATGCAGGAACTAAAAATTTCAAGACAAAAAGTCTGAAACTAAATTGAAATTGAAGGAAAATATATATTCATGCACACTGTAAAAAGGCTGCAGCCATCTTCATAGGTTTGGCTTGCTCCAGTGCCCCCCCTACCGCCCCCTTCTGCTCCAGCGCCCCCACGCCGCCCCTTTTCATTCTACCGCCCCCCTGAAAAATGAAATCGCCCCCTGGGGGGCATTATCGCCCACGTTAAGAACCACTGCTCTAGGGTAGTGGTTCCCAACTTGGGTCGGGAATTCTTGGACTGCAATTCCCAGAAGCCTTCACTGCTGTGCCTAAATACAGTCCCCCCAACACCCCAGGCCCCCTCAGCACTTCCACATCTCAAAAACATTTTTTTTTAACATTTTTATTTTAAAAAGTCCTCTGTGATATCCAGTGGACATCAGGGCAATTTTACCATGCCCCCCCCCCCAGCTGTACAAGCAGAGTCTTTTAAAAACTGGAAAGTCACTTAGATAGTTGAGGAACTCCCCAAAAGTGAAAGTGCTCATCACAGACATTGAAGTGTTGTGAGAGAGCTCTTCCAGTAAAACAGAAGAAAGTACGTGGAGGTGGTGTATAGTAGGGAATCTGGCCCTGCACAGTCCAGGGATGGATATCTGGACATGGCTCATCCTCATACTACAACGTATTTGTTAAGGGACTGATATTCTGAAAGAACTATATAGCAGAGTAGAGAGATAAAGGATATCAGCTTAGTCTGCACTGGGATGAAGATTGTGCTTACTGCATTCCTCATTTTCTTTGAGCTAGGGCAGTGGTTCCCAACCTTGAGTAACCTAGGTGGTCTTGGACTGCAATTCCCAGAAGCCTTTGCTATGAGCTGTGCTGATCAGGATTTCCGGGGGTTGCAGTGGAAGAACATCTGGGGATCCAAGGTTGGGAACCACTGCTCTAGGGCTTGCTTTGCTGTGAATGGCCCAGTTACTCCCTCTTCCTCCTTCCCGTCTTGGTTTCTTGCCTGATCCTTGCTTGCAGCAAAGCCCATCATCCACAAAATGGGTGGCCTTGTGATTTTTTTTCTTCATTTCACCCTTCTTCAGGCCAGCTCACCCCGCCTGTCAGTAACAAGTAACAGACTTTTCTGGTTCCAATGAAAAATAGTAAATTACAGGCATGGCCATTAACAGGCAAAAATAGTAATGGTATTACAGCTCATTGCTGAAAAATGTAGTTCATTACTAAAGTAATTATTAGACAAATTGCTCTTAGAATTGGAGTTAATTCCAAATGTTGCCATAAAAGGTATATTTGAGGAATCAAAGCCATTTATGGATTCCCCATTGTCTGTGATTAGATTATAAGGTCTTTCTTTACAGCAGTTGTAGCGCCACCGTCCTTAAAAGCCAGCCAGTAGGTTACCATTGTAATGTCATAATGCAGACAAACACTGCTGAGAGTATCATACGAAACACAGAAATGGGGAATAATTGATTGTATTTGTTTGTTTGTAATAGCTGTCTCCCACGCAGTGGTGCGCTGATTAGAATGAGTTATGAGCTGCTCCAATTATTCTACTTTTTCTTTGAAAGGCTTTCTCTTTGTGAGTGCCTCGTGGCATGGTATCAGCAGGATCTAAAGCATGGCAGAACTTCACTCTGTGCCCTCAGTAGCATGGAATGCCATCAAATCTGCAGGGATTCATGAAGAAAGATGTGATGAATTTTCTGCAAAGCCAAATAGAATGTAGCATTTAAGGTGCCTTGGTGCGAGGGTGTACAGGATTGTGCAGTGGTTAGAAAGAAGCAAGGGAGGAAAAGAGCTAGGGTCCAGTTCTTGCCTCTGTTGCAGCCTCTGGTCTGTGCGTTTATGAAGGATTTGTTGAGCCAATATTAGACTTGCAGAATTTGGGTGGAAGCGACTTAGGCTTAGCCTTGTGCAGCCTGTCTTTTTGTCTGAGTTTCCTAGGGTGGAGGAGGTGTGGAACTGACATGATGCAGCTCTCCTCTCCTCTTGACAATTCCACACTCTCCTTTAGGGGGCACTCTTCTGCCATCATATCTTGCTCGGTACAACATTTATTCCTCTCTGCAAACCTTTGAGATCAGTCAGGAAAAGGGGGAGCAGCTGGCACAAGAGCATTTCTGACAGAATATGAAGATTTCTGCTGACAGGGGTTAGCTTCTAATCCTAACTTCCTATGACTGGCCCATCTTTGAGTGAGAATGGCACTGTGAGCCTTTTTTTTAAGTCAATGGGACTTATCAATAAGTGGGCATATATGGGATTGCTTTGTTAGTCATCAGGCTCTTTAGGTCCCTTTCAGCCAGCCACTTTCCATCAGCCTATGCAGGCTGTTGTGAGAATAAAGAAGAAGAAACAAGTGCAGCAACCTGAGCAGCATATAGAAAGTATGAGATAATCTGTTTTCTTGTGGATGGATTATTTACGTAAGGCTTGTGCTCCCAGTGTTTACGGTAATTAATCCTAGGAGAGAAGGGTAGCCTTTCATATATTCACATTAGTCAAGTTGATCAAGGGCTTTATGTATTCATTTAATAACCTGTTTTGATTTCTCAGACAGAAGGGAGGAGTAAAGTTTGGGATTATAATTTGGTTTTACTTGTAGGGAGGGGGATAGTTTTCTGATGAGCCTCGTGGCACCGCGGTTAGAGTACAGTACTGCAGCCAAAACTCTGCTCATGACCCAGGTTCAATTCCAGGTAGCCGGTTTGAGGTTCACTCAGCCTTCCATCCTTCTGAGGTCAGTAAACTGAGTCCCCAGCTTGCTGGGGAGGCAATGTGTAGCCTGCATAATTAATTATAATCTGCTGTGAGAGTGCCATCACATTGGAACCAACTTACAGAGACCCAAATAGGGCTTTCAAGGTAAACAAGATATTTAAGCAGTGGTTTTACCAGTTCCACCATCCCCACTGAGATTCCATTGCTAAAGTGAGATTTGAACCATGTTCTCCAGAGTACTAGTCTGTCACTCAATCCACTACACCATTCTGGGAATCTTAAGCACTATGGGGTGCTATATAAGTAGCACACTGTGCCTCCCCCCCCCCCTTTTTAGTCATGATGGCCACCGGTTGATAGCAACTAGAGAATTTGGGAAGTAGTACTCCAAAAAAGTAACTTCTGTACTTGCCCCCTTTCCTGTTTCAGTGCCATTATCAATTTATTTTGGTAAGTCTGTTAGGTTTGTGGTGGGAGCAGTCTGTTTTTGGAAATTTTCTAACCCTGATGGAAACACCCTGAGTCTGCTTAAAGAAAGAAAGAAAGAAAGAAAGAAAGAAAGAAAGAAAGAAAGAAAGAAAGAAAGAAAGAAAGAAAGAAAGAAAGAAAGAAAATAGAAAGTGGGAAAAGCAAACCTAACAGATTCTTCCACTGGGACTTAGGGTTGGAGTGCTTTGCTTTTAAAAGGCTTGCACCAAGAATCTGTATTCAACCAAAGGCATGCCTGAATACACAGAGAATAAACTCGTCATTTGTTGAAACTCCCATTTCTGAAGCTTTGCTTTCCTAATACTGTAAAGTGCAGAAGAATGCTGCCTTCCCTCTCATCTGGTCTCCTTAGCTACATTTATATAGACAACATAGATTTGGTGGGAGCTCGTACTAAAAGTTCCAGTTACATGGCACTATCTGCCTCCTTCCTCTGGAAACATTCACCAATAATTCATCGTAAAAACAGAGATGGTATCCAAACATTTCCTAATACCTTTTTTTCCCATTCTAAGTGGTGCTTTAAAGAACAGCTGCCTTGTCATCTTCTATATATTGCTGTGCATGCTGTCAACAAGTGATAAGCAATAGCAGGAAAAGTAATCACGGCTAGCCGAGTGTGAAAGCCATATATTTAAATATGTGCTTGTATGCATTGGGGATTTCTGGCTTTAAATCAACAGAAAGTTGAACAATGTTTCAGAGCACACCAGAAGGTCTTGTAAACAAAAGGGGAAACACAGTTGCTCCTCTGAAAAGTCTGCAAGTCTGATTTTCCATCTTTTTCACTATGAGTGTAAGGTAAAGGAGGTACTGGGGTTAAAATACAGTGGTGCCTCACTTAATGAATACCTTGTTAAATGACGAATCCACTTGACAATGAGGTTTTACAATCACTTTTGCAACCACAAAATGATGTTTTAATGGAAAAAAATTGCTTTACGATCACTGGTTCCATGCTTCGGGAACCGATTTTTCGCTTAACAATGGTTTTGAAACAGCTGATCCACGGCTCTCAAAATGGCCACCTGCTGTGCAAAATGGCTCCCCGCTGTTTTTAGGATGGATTTTTTGCAAGACAGGCACCGGAAAATGGCCACCCTATGGAGGATCTTCACTGGACGATTAGGTATTTAGCCCATTGGAACGCATTGAGCGGTTTTCAATGCATTTCAATGGGTTTTCCCCCTGCTTGATGACGATTTTGCTCTACAGTGATTTCGCTGGAATGGATTAACGTTGTCAAGCGAGGCACCACTGTAGTTACTAAGAGGAATGAGTATTCGCTACCTGGAAAACCATGAAAAGTGTCACCCTAAATCAGAACTGACTTGATGGTACATGATGATGATGATTAAAGGAGGTACTAGGGTCAAACTAGATTCTAAATGGAATGCAGATTCCCTGCACTAAGCTGATCAATTTCCTCAGCCCAGGGATGTCCTCAGAGATGTGTGCCTTAGCAATCAAACTTGCAAGGCAAACCCTTATTTACTTTTCAATGACCAATCAGTAGGCAAAGAGTGCTACATGTAAAATTCTTAACGCTAGGGTTGAGCTTTCAGAAGAAAAGAAAATATCTCCCACCCCACAATTCAGTGGGAACCCTCTCCCCCAGGCTGAATTATGAATTTGGGAGCCATCAACACAGCAGAAGGTAGAACAGCCCTCTTATTCCACACTGTTCCTACACAGCTTCTTTGTACCCTTTGAAAAACACGCCAGGCACCTTTGTAAGCCGTGAGGATTCCTTGAGACTTGGAAAGGTGCATGTGAGAATGAAGTCCAGTGGAGGCTGCCTCCATGAAGAGTGTCACTTTTTGTAATGAGGCCCTGCTAACTGTGCTGCAGTAATTTGTTCACATTTTAGTGCTAACAAGGAAAGCAACCAGGAATCAGGTACAGAAAATTAGCAGGAGTTTCATGCACCATCAAAAAGAAAATAGCATTTACCACCCAGATTCTCATAATGCTGATTCTTAAAAATAAAACACTCTGTGCTAGTTTTCTGGCAATAAAGCATTTATTTCCAAGGCAACTTCCCTCGTATTTTGTTTTTAACGCTGTAATCCTATGCACCCACTTACCTGGAGCAAACCCAATTGATTTCAGTTGGACTTACTTCTGGGCAAAATCATCTGATGGATTTTGTCATTAGTTTTTTCGTTGCAGTTTTAGATGAATGCAGAATGTGGGAGCAGCATAATTAAAACTTACCAAACTTGCTTTTATACTGTTCATTTTAACAGCAAGATACAGATAGATTCTCAACCTTTTCAATAAAGCTCATTTATTTTATTTTTTAATTTCCTGATTAGAAACTTTCATCAGAGAAGTCTATTTATAGGTGCATATTGAACAGATTGGCTGAAATCCTGTTGCTTAGCACTGTAGGATCATTGAATCAATGGAATTTCAGGAGGAATTGATTCACCCAATCCCACTTATTCAATGAGGCTATTCTATTTGCTATTTGCTATGCTAAGCAACTGGATTTCACCCATTAAATACAAGACCAAATTTAGATGGCCATACTTATTAGTAGCATTGCACTAAATATGTTAATGCATGTTATATACATTATATAACAAAAGTAAATTTTCACTAAAACAGAATTAATGCACAAGATATACCAAAGAACATTTTTATAAATTTTGCTGGGTTACAGCTGCAACTAAAAGAAATCACTGGTCCTATAAATTATGGCCTTGTCTTTTCAGCTTAATGTAATATTATATTATTGAGAATTAGTGAGAAACATCCTGTCTGACAAAGATGGGGCTAGTAAATCCTCTGTACACTGTATTTAGATGGGATGTTATACAGGGATTTATCTCTTTTTAATGCTGCAGTATCTATTGCAGAATTTCCACTTGCTAAATATTGCCATTGTAGCTTCTTTGGTATTTTCTTTGTTTATTTGAAATATTTTTACTCTGACTTTCTTCTTTAAAAAAAAAGTACCCAGGATAGCTTTCGTCACTAAAAAGCAACAACACTGAAAGATAAAACAGTAAGTTAATCATATATTTTAAAAGAATTAAATAAACATTAAATAAAGAATTAAATATTGAAAATAGTAGATATGATAATCATCTGAATTGAATTCACCCATTCCCACCCATTTTAGTTCATTGACGCCCAGGATGTCAATGTTTATTCTTGCCATCTCCTGTTTGACTACATCCACCTTACCAAGGTTCATAGATCTTACATTCCAGGTTCCTATGGAGTATTTTTCTTTGCAGCATCGAACTTTCCTTTCACTTCCAGGTGCATCCGCAGCTGAGCGTCCTTTCGGCTTTGGCCCAACCACTTCATTAGCTCTGGCGCTACGTGTACTTGTCCTCTGCTCTTCCTCAGTAGCATGTTGGATGCCTTCCAACCTGAGGGGCTCATCTTCCAGCATCATATCTTTTAGCCTTTTGTTTCTGTCCATGGGGTTTTCTTGGCAAAGATACTGGAGTGGCTTGCCAGTTCCAGGTGGATCATGTTTAGTCAGAACTCTCTACTATGACCTTTCCGTCTTGGGTGGCCCTGCATGGCATAGCCCATAGCTTCTCTGAATTACTCAAGCCCATTTGCCACAACAAGGCAGCAATACGTGAAGGGGAATTCTAAACATACTTAATAGTAAATCCCATCTGAGACAATGAGCTTCATTTTGATTAATGTTTATAATGTTGGTTATTGATCTCAGTTGGAAATAAGTGTGCTTTTCTTCTTCCTAATTGTGTGTCCCTGAAATGTAACCTTATGCAGTGGGAATATTATCAAAGTCACAGAGAATTAGACATATTTAAACTTACTGATGCTGAGGGGTTAAGCACAAGTTCATGTTGTTCACTGATAAAAGGCTTCAGCTCTATACACTTCTCACCTTTCAGTAAGCGTGGTTGAACCTGGTAGGATCAGTTTCTTGAGCCAATGTTTGCAGGTTTGTGCTATGATGAGCTTCGGTGGATATGTTCTCATGTCTTACCAGCTAATGCTACAATTATAATATGGATGGTTCCCAGACATGTTGGAGGATACAAAAATGATCCTCTCCCCCCCCCCTCTTCTAGCAAGGTGGTTGCCACTGCTACAAGACCAAAAATGAGGACATAGAGGATAAGCAAGACCAAAAGGTTGGGCATTCTTCACAAAAAATAATACATGTTTACATTAAATTTATATATGTCAAGCAGACATGAATACTAACGTTTAAGTGGAAATACACTTAAATACAAGGCTTGATGTTATTGTTTAGTCATTAAGTTGTGTCTGACTCTTTGTGACCCCTCCTGTCTTCCACTGCCTCCCAGACTTTGGTCAAATGTAGCCTTTTGTTTCTGTTAATGGGGTTTTCTTGGCAAAGATACTGTAGTGGCTTGCCAGTTCCTGCTCCAGGTAGATCGCGTTTAGTCAGAACTCTCCACTACGTTCTTTCCATCTTGGGTATCGCTGCACAGCATAGCCCATAGCTTCCTTGAATTACTCAAGCCCCTTTACCACAACAAGGCAGCAATCCATGAAGGAGTATATAAAAGCTACTGTACACTATAGTTTTTGATGTATTGACCCATTGAATTACTGAAGATTTGTTGACTGAACTCCTTCATCAGTTCTGTTGATTCGATGGGCCTTCTCTAGTAGTGATTTCTACAATAAGCAACAGGATTTAAGCCATAGCATAGCAGAACACAATATCTGTAGCATGGTCACACCATTATTCTGTTTAAGGGCTGTACGATTTTGGCAGGGTTCCCCTCCCCCCGACAAGTGCTTTCTCTAATTATGTCTAATATGCAACTTGCCTTCATCACAATAAATATACACTGGGTTGACATTTTCCCAAACTGTCTATCTCCTAAGATTTATTTTCAGCCACAGATCTTTCTGCTTCCTACCTCATACTTCATTTGCCATTTTAATATACTTTTCTCCTGTCCCCACCCAACTTGGAGAGATCCTTTAGGCAGTTTCTCATAATTCATTTTTAGTGCAACCCCCCTAAATACTTTGCTGTTGTCAGCACTGGATTTTTAAAAATCCTATCAATGTTTGCTTACATCAACAATTAAACACAATGAAACATCCATCCAACGAACTTAACTGAGTTCTTAGAACAAATCAGACAGATTAGGTTTCCCAAGTAAAAGCAGCTTCATAAACCATTCAACAACACCTTTCAGAACTTCATTAATGAAGTAAAACAGGTAGGACCTCATGGGAAAAGTACCATGACGTAATTCAAAAGATAACTTAACATTAATTGAAATTCAAAACAATGTGGGCAACACAATACACTAACCAAGTAAGCCTTTGGTTACTTTTTACTATAATCTCAATGTCTTCCAGTGTTGGTTTAACACATCTTCTAATCCTGAAACAGGAACTGTTTCTGTCCTCTCATGAGATGCAATTCTTCATCTAAGCACATTCATAAAATGCTTCATATCCCCATATGAGCCTGCCCAGGCATTAATCAGGGGAACCTTTCTCTTGATCCCACCACCCTCACAGGCTTTATGGTGCTTCAAGGTGGCACACTCTCAGTTATATAGGGACTCAGTGCTATACAGTATTTATCCACAAGTTGATTGAACTACAATTTAGGATTATGAGGGATTACAAAACCCATTTCCCCCTAAATGTCACCTTTTTAAAAATGGTAAATACAAAAGACTTCTGTTGGTAATACAATGAGGCCTCAGCATGGCTCCATCCAACAATGCAAAAGGAAAGTCCAGGTGTAAGCAGCACATGGACTGAGATTGGGTGGGGGTGGGGAATAACATACCCCAGAATTACAGGATCCATTTTTGTTTCCCATTACACATTGCTGCCCTGATCAATGATAAACTTCTGCTCTGAACTCTAGACAACTTGACAACTCTAATCCAAAAGCAATACCAAAAAGCACACATCTCTACATGACTTGCAAGATGTTTCAGTTAATTTGGGCTGCCTCTCTTTGCCTGCATGCCTGCCTGGTACCAAAAGGGTAGGGGTGTACAATATTCAATCAATCAATCAATCAATCAATCAATCAATCAATCAATCAATCAATCAATCAATCAATCAATCAATCAATCAATCAATCAATCAAATGCTGTGACACAAATCACAACGTAAGTCACACATCTTCCTACAAGCTGTGGTGGTTTCAAATGGGATTTGAGGAAGGCTCTATTGTCTAGAGAATGGATGAGAAGTGACATTGGAAATAGGAAACATCACCTATGTATTAAAAGGCATAGTTTAAACAGCTTATTTGACTTTGATATGTCAATTACCAATTCTTTTCTGTACTAACTTCACTGAAGTATAGTCTATTCTAACTAGCATCCAATTCTGTTTAAAGTATTAGACACTTGAATTCACAAATTGAGATTTACATCACATTTGTATCATCCTCCCGCCATCCTGTAGTCCTTTGCATCATCTAAAAAGTGGCTCCAAAGAGTTGCTTAGCTCTTTAGTGCTATGACTGGGGCTGGAGGGGAAAAAGGCAGCTTTAGCCCTACTAGCAGAGTAACCTCATACAAATGACTTGAATAACTCTTTCGTAAGATCTGTGAAAAGACAGCCCTTGGTATTCACCTGATGGGCAAAGTATACATTATAGATAGGACTGCCATTGGAATGTGAATTTCTGTAGCTGGTGGAAATATCTGATTGTCATGGCAGGAGCTTTTGACACCACCTTTAGTTTGCAAATTAGCCTGCCTTGTTTTGTGATAGATCATTGGAATATAAGTCCAGGATTTGTTGACAAATAAGATTGTTCTCTCATGAAAATCAGCTTGAACCATGCCTCTGAAACACTAACTGATTTCTGTTCCAAATACTGGGCTCTTTGTAATGCATAGTTAGTCTGGCATAGTTAGATTTCTGAAAAGAAACTTTCTGGATATTTCCACATGTAGCTTCATACATTCCTTTATATTTCTCTAGAGCTTTGTACAGTCAGTCCTCATACTCTTATGCACATTGTCCCAATGATCCTACTCCCGTGCAAATGTGCACAAGGTTGCCGCCTAATAGATTTAGCAGAAGACAAGCTGGAAGATGAATGTATCCAAAAACACTATAGCTATCTTGACATTCAACATCAGGTAGAAGAGACACAACAAGCTGAAGAGAAACATTTCCTTTGGGTCATGTATGTTGCAGCCTTGACAATCGGAATAATCTTGCAGATTTTGTTTTACATAACAAAAAGCACACCAAAGGTACACATCAGAATAGAAATATTCAGATTCTCATCCACAGACTGCTTAGCCACAGGCAACGTCACTAGGAAGAGTACAGCCCGTTTCCATTACAGTGTTCAGTGCTTCTCCAGGGAAGCTGAGTTTTTGACCTTGGAACAAGAAGTATTTCATGAAATCAATTAGTCCATTGCAGGCTGTTCATGTACAAAATACAAACCTTTTCCTCCTCTCTCCCCTGTCCCCTCGACACCCCCCCCCTTTGTGCTTTTCAAATTGTTGGCTGAAAAGTTTAGAGCCCGTAGTCTCTATAGGTGAAGAAAGCAATTACAAGCCAATTCTGGAGATGTGGATTGGTGCTTGGGAAGAAAGAGGCTGGGAGGAGTTGAATATTGCAGGCACTTACTGGCAGGGGCATTGGAGTGTACAGGCTTGATAATCCTGCAGTATGCTTTGAGCTGAATTTGCTCTTTGCTTATTTGTTACTTGCTGAGACTGCTATCTCTCCCCCCCCCCCCGTTTCCCCTCTCCACCTGCAGCTCTGTCCTCAGACACTGCTGAAGGAATTGATAGGTTTATAAAGGAGAGCAGTAGAAGTCATAATAATCACTTGCAGATGGATGCAGATTCTTCAAGACAAGCTCCTTCGAAAAGCAGGGGTAACTGTGAAGAAAATGAAAGATTTACCACATGAAAATGTCTTTTCAAGAGATCCAAAGGCTGCACTTTTTAAATGTTTGTGGTTGCCACTCTGGGCATGGCAGCCATCCGGCCTTACTTCCCACATACTCATAGGAAAAAGGAAATGTACCTGTTTTCCTAAAATGCACTGTTTCTTTATTCATGCCTTCTAGAGAAAACACATGATGAATATGATGTATTTATTTATTTTATTTATTCATTCAATCAATTTATACCCCACCCCCACCCCCTAGACAGTGTCTACCCAGGGTGGCTTACAAAATAATTAAATAACAAAAAAAAACATCACAATCAAAAATAAACAACATTCATAACCCAAAAAACATTTGAACAATAATATAGCATGGAAATGTAACTTGGTAAAAGTTCCAGTTGATATCCAATGTGGTATAGTAGATAGAGTAATGCACTACAACTCAGGAGTCTTGGGTTCAATTCCCTGGCTTTGCCATGGAAGTTCCCTAGGCAGGGTAGAACTGGTAAAACCACTCCTTAAATATTTTACTTACTTTGAAAACCCTATTAGGGAGAATTAGCAAACAAACTGTTCAAGGAAATCTTACACATGTTACTTCAGAGGTTGCACTGCATCTGATGGAGCTTAATTTCACAGGGAATGTGTATAGGATTGCAGCCCAAATGTTCATTCTAGTCTTCTTGCTTGTGCTCTGCGCATCCTCTTTTCACCAGTCAATGAATGGATGATAATCTTGTTGACAATGACAAGGATGACAACAACAATCATGAAAGAGGTGTGCTTAGCCTAAGAAAATGAATTTTACCCATGATGCAATGATGATGACGATGCCAAACTAGAATTTCTATATGTTGTTCATATCCTTTTCATGCCTTATTGAAAAAAAAAAAACATTGTCTCCCAACCAAGTGCTGGAAGCAGCTCTCAAACTGTTCTTCTGTTGAGCAAATGTTTACTCTATGCGGAATGATTTTCATTTTCTCTCAGTGACTCAGTGACTAGACCTGAGCAAACCAACTACCAATGAGATGATATTCCAAAGTCAAAATGGGGAATTGCAGAGTGCTAAAATCCCCTCCAGATTGCCTGGATAGCTCAGTGAGTTGGGTACCTGGTTGCAAAGCCAAACACTGTGAGATTTGACACCCCATTAGAGTCAGCCTGCATTGCCATGAGCAAACTCCACATTCCCAGAATTGTCTTGACAGTGTGCAGTTACTATTATTATTATTACTAAATGTCTCTCAATCCAATACCACAAGCCTTCCTAATTTTTCATTTGTGTTTGCCTTCTGTGGTTGTTTGCCAATGTCATTGCTGCAGTGGAAGCAAATATGCAACACCTCACAAAAACAAAAGAGGCCCCAAAACAACAACAGGGAGATGGCACTACAATTCAGGTTTGAAAAATGTGCTTCAGTCACACCACATAAAGTGTCTGCCGACACATTACTGCAGATGTCATATATCCATCTGTCTTTCACCTATAAGCTGGCAAGGGTGGTAAGTGATCCTTCTCAGTGAGCTGAGTTTGGCCCAAGGCCTCCAGTTACTAACCTATATTGTGTCGCATGCTGACCTAAGCATTTTGCCTGATAATCAAACTGGAATGTTATTTCAGATGCAATAGTGAACAAGTTTCCCTTCACCGACTTACCCACCCATCCATGCTTTACCTGAGTGAGGGAACTGGAGTTGTTTTTCAGCTCTAGTTCCCGCCAACCCTACCCCCAAAAAACAGCAACCAAACCCCCAAGACCCATCGGAAAGGGGGGGGACCAAAAAACAAACAACTCCCTAAGACCCATCACAGCACAGAAACATAAAACCACCCCAGCCCAAAACCATGCTGCAAAAACACCCAGAACAGTTTTTTAAAAGCAGAAAACAGCGCCTTACCAGACAGCCTGAAGCCTGCCTGCAAATACAAACACACACTCACTCAGAAGCAGAAGAGAGGCAGCCCCAAGCCTCCTCTGACACACACTTTCTAACTGCTGGGGCAAAAGAGCTACAAAGAAGCAGCCTCATCGCCACCTACAGTTAGAAATTTGAATTTCCCACCTTTTTTCCCTGCCTTTTTCTGTTCTTAAGTGGAAGCTCCGGTCTCAAGTAGAAGCAATATCTTCCGGCCGGAGCTGTTCGTAACTTGAAATGGCCATAAGTAGGGATGTTCATAAGTTGAGGCACCACTGTATATAAATCAAATGAATGAATGAATGAATTTCATCAGCAGTTGGATGACAACACAATTTCCACCTACATTTTTGTTGTGACTGGCATTTAGCACTGGTATGTAGCACACAAGTAAGTCACATACACACAGGGCTGGGCATGCTAGATATCCAGTGTGGAATCATGGGGGAGAATGTTGTGTCTGGACCAAATGAATGAGAGTTCGAATCCCACTAAGCTGCAGAAAAGCACTACTGATAAACAAATTGGGCAGCTTTCCTGACCTTACAGAATTGTCATGAGGATGCAACATAATTTCCACATAAATTGCCTGTTATTCTTGGAGTTAGGAGACATAGAAATGTCACAAAAACTCAACTTCTGCCTTCAGTAATATGTAACAGAATTCCTTCCTCCCATTTTCACACTACTGCTGGAGCAAATACATTGGTACCTGTGGCACAATGTGGAATGAGTTGTTATGTTCCCAAGGGGACTGGCAGTGGAGGTGCTACTTGTCAAGAGTGTTCTTGTGGTGTGTGAGAACAAGTAGCTAAAAATACTCCACAGTGTTTTGTTAATATTTTTATCACTCTGTTCTTACAACAATGTCCATGAAAGTGAAACCGATAAGTACATTTTCTAATCATAGGTGAAAACGAGCATCCTGCTGAGAAGTAAAAATTCTCAAGAATCTTGTTTCATCTACAAGATTCCAGAGCTTCTATAGGGCTACTTAAAGAACAGACAAATATTTTAGCCTTGTCTGTCGGTTGTCATCTTCAAAAGCGGGTTAAACATAACAAGATATTTTAAAAAGAACCTGACAGTGGAACATTATGTTTTCGAAAATTGAACTTCAGGCATATCAACTAACTTTAGAGCAAGCTTATATTGTCATTGTCATTGTCATTTTTTCAAAGTTTCAGTTTTCTGAGCTAAGGTAAATGTATTAATAAGGTTAAACAATGCAAAGGTTTTCCAGAATGACTCATTTTAAAAACAGAATTAATTCACTGTAACACTTCCAAAGAGAGGCTGGTAACACACATCAGGCTGAACTGAATGATATTCTTATAGATCCTCCTCACATCAAGCCTTGCACATGGAGTGTGAGTGTGACTGTATGGGGTGAAAAGGGACAACAAAGATTCATGGGTTCAAGAGATTTGGTTGGTCTTGTCCAGTCAGGATGGCATGTCTTTAGAAATCTAGTGTAATGGAAAACTGAGAGACAGGTGCAACACTTTTGTAAGGAAGATAGGGAAGTTTGTTACAAATTTTCATTATCTTTTTGCTAATTTTGACTCCCATCCTCAGGGGGAGAAATAACCTTTAAATAACAAACACACACAGAGAGAAACACACGTACACACAGGCATGTTCAAGAAATTGAAGGCAAAATATCCTATTCAGGGCCAAAAATATTCCCCCTCCCAAAGTGTGAAAGGTGGATCGGAGAACTGCACTGGGAATCACACTTTGACAGCCCTTGATCTGCTATTAGCATATTTGTGAGTTGGGCTTAACTGTGGGGCCTGGAGCAAATGAATTGTTTATGGTTCTAAATATGTTGTTGTAACTGCAATTTCTTTCAAATGTTTTGCAGTAGATGCAAAGTCATTCAGAGATGGTCTTACTTTTTTGCATTATTTTAGGCCTGTTGTTAGGAATACACAGATCCCTTTCCAACCTGCAGCCAATAACAGTGGAAGGAAGGAAGGAAGGAAGGAAGGAAGGAAGGAAGGAAGGAAGGAAGGAATGGCTACTCCAAAATCTAAAAAACAAACAAACAAACAAAAACTGCCTTTCTGGAATTTGGCAGGGTGATTCCTCTCATTGTGATCTACCATTTGGCCAAGTTTAAAGTGGTGTGTAACAACCCCTATTCCCTGCAGGGTCTTGTTGTTTACATACATATTTATTGAGCTTCTCTCTGGGATCGGACTTAAAGGCATTGCTTTACAGTGGCCTCGGTCCTTCCTGGAGGGGAGTACCCAGAGGATAGTGCTGGGGGCTCCTGTTTGGCACCCTGGCTGTTGGCCTGTGGTGTCCCTCTGGCTTCTGTTTCATCTCATATGCTATTTATTATTTACATGAAACTGCTCGGAGAGGTTGTCAGGCAAGGCAGAAGATGCTCAGCAACACTGAAGAGTGAATTGCCAGTTATTCATCAAGTCATCTGTGAAGCAGAGACAATTTGGGTTTTTGACATAGACACCAGAATTTCTTAAGGTATGCCATCTGTTCACTCTGCCACAATATCTCCTTGGTATGTATATGGAAAGATATCTTGTGGCATGGAGAGTTACTTGACACACCTTAGTATTTGTAATGGAGGGCTTGTTTAGTTCTGAGCTTATAGCTATGCAAACAAACCTTCTGAAATGTTCTTAAGTGGCATTTATGAAATCATGAACGTGAGCCAGTTCTCATTATCTGTTAAGTTATCCATTGAATGTGTACCCAAGGGGGGGGGGGAGAGAAAGACTGTAATAACATTCACTTGAGGTATGCACTGCCTGGACAAACATGTAAAATTGGGTAAAATCATGGGTGTTCATTCCCATTTCAAGCAGCTGTAGAGTGAAGCAAAGAGTCACTGTTCACCTAGGTACAGAGTAACAGCTTAATACATCCTTTATATTCAATTCAGCATCCATAGAGTCAAAAAGCTAATCAGAGGTTTGACTTGAGGAAAGGATAGGTCAGAAGTAATGCAGCAAACTCAGCTGCTGGCCTGAAAGAGCAGGAGTGTGACAGGTGTAACCTGCCCGTGGAACCCCTTTGTGGGACACTTCAGCCAGTGAGCTACCAAGGAGGCCACAAACTGAAATTACCACTCAGTTTCTTTATTGCCTTCCAGTTGCTCTATCAGCCAGAGCTGCCTTCTGAAGAGAAAAAATTGTTGCCTGCCTTTTTGCAGTAGTTGCCCTGAATAGTGTTATAATTATCAACTGGCAGCTAGTTGTACTACTAAAATTGAACTTCAGCCAGTGAAAGCCCCGTGGATTGCATAGTGTGACTTTTGTGTCGCTTTCTGTGTCTATTATTCCTGCAAGGTTATAGAATTCTTATTTACCTGGCAAATTATAAATAGATTTGTAAGTATTTGCTGGAGAGGTAGGTTAAAGTGCCATGACTAGCGTAAATAAGGCATCCCTTACTATTTGTGTTATACTGATATAGAAATATTCCTAATAAATAACACATAAATATCCAATCACACACTGTGCCCAAACAAGGACTTTAGCTTGCATATGGCTGATGCATTATACGCTCTAAGGAGTTCTGCTCTATTTTTCTAAAATTCTGGTACTGGTGTAGCAGTCCCAGAGGTGTTAGTGCCCAAGTTATTTTGAGCACAAAGGAAACATGCTACCTCAGGAACTGGGCCTTTAAGTTCTTGTGTTCTGATCAGATACTGTCTAAGTAAAGTGATCGTTAACCAGTTGTTTGATGAATTCATTGTTTGCATTTACCAAACATCTGTTCTACTCTTTTTGCATGTCACTTCTGGATAAGCTGTTGTGCAATTAGTGGTCTTTTCAACTGCCCTTTTAGCAGGTTGATTATTTACCCATCACACTTGCTTGGCTCCTGTCACTGTATAATTTATTGCCTTTTCCAGTTCTTTATTTTTACAGTATTCTCTCTCTCTCTCTCTCTCTCTCTCTCTCTCTCTCTCTCTCTCTCTCTGTGAGTGTGTGTGTGTGTGTCTGTCTGTCTGTCTGTGTCTTCCCAGTCTAGCTCTGTGCTACTCTACTGCTTTCTGATCAGTATGTTCTGTCACACCATTCTCCCATTCTCAGGCCCAAAATCAGAGCTTCATTCTTTTGCTCAAAAGAGCTTTGTGATGGAGGGAGAGATGGAAGGAGCGATGTGAGTCTTTTACTTTTAAAACACTTGAAAAGTCTCCTTTGGCATCCGCTTTTGAGGCTGCAGGAGCTTTTTGCCCATTTGCTTGGGTGAGGTGCATGCAGGATGGCACACAAAGTGGTGTGATTGGGCAGGGGCTAAGGCAAGCCCTTAAAAGGCTGCTTGCCCCCGCCATCTTACCTTTTCGTTTGTGTGTTGGTTGGCAGCAGTCTGAAGAGGAGGCCTTTGGGGGTTGTGCAGCAGCCACACTCCAGCAGTGGTGGTGGTGGCCTGAGTAATCGCCCCCACGTTTATTTTTTTTTTAAAGAGAGAGAGAGAGAAGAAGAAGAAGAAGAAGAAGAAGAAGAAGAAGAAGAAGAAGAAGAAGAAGAAGAAGAAGAAGAAGAAGAAGAAGAAGAAGAAGAAGGTGAAAGAGCAGGGAAGCTGAAAGGGCTGTGAGACTCAACAAGCCTCGGGGGTGGGGGGGTCGATACTGGCTTCCCAATAGGAATGTGAGGAGATAGAAAAGAAGGGTCTGTGGCACAGTTGGGGGAGGCAGTTGCCTGCATCTCCACCTTCCCCCCCCCCTTGGTTTTTTTAAGCAAAGGGGAAAGAGCAGGGAAGCCAGGACTGCCTCAAGGTTTTTGCAAGTCTCAAGCAGAAAAAAAAAGGAGGAAGGGAGGCAAAAGAAGGGATTGATGAAATATCAAGTTTGGAGGGTAATTTCCAAGGCACTACAGAAGGCTGGGATTATAGGATGGAAGTTTAGGACCACTCTTTTTGAATAGGGGCAGCTTCAAGAGCTGCTGCAATGGGTTATGATGTAGAGGTGACTAAGAGGGTGGGGAGATGGACTTCTCGCCGATATTGCACATATGTGCACACCTTGCCACAGTTCTAGGTGCTAGTTTTTTTTTCATTCATGTTTTTCAGATCCCATTTGACCAAATCCGGGTTTTAGTGGTTATAGTTTCATGTTTTGGGCAGCCAAGTTTGTACACCGCTCCAATTGGGGGCAGAACCTGGGCCTTGGCGCCTGAGCAGTGTTGGAGTGGCAAGGTTGGCAAGGACTTTTATGGGATGGTTTTATGGACCTGATCACTCAAGGGTGCATGGTGCTGCCTTTTGATATATACTGGTTTTTCACCTAGGTGGGAATGATTTGGCTACATGGAAAGGATGACCACAGATCTGCAGGCTTTGGTGGCCACGTTCCCTGCACTGCAAATTGTGTGGGCAGTAATGCTGCCCCAGATAGTTTGGAGGGTTGATTGTGACCCAAGGCACATTGACAGAGTGTAGCACAGTGTCAAGTATGAGGTTGCTAGAGTGGTCACAGCTGGCCTTGGGTCTGTGGTGGTGCACTGGACATTTGTATGCAGGGCCCTGAGCTATATTGGAGCAATGTTATCCATTTATCCAATGGGCCTGGAGTTATTTTGTGTGGTATTCAAGGGGGCCTTATGGTGATCATGGGGGGCATGGAGCATACTGAATAGCCCCTATGTAGTGATGGGTAGTGGCGAAAGTCATGAATCTGAAGGTGAGTTTGTTGATAATTTGTTAATGTTTTCTAGACATAAGCAGAGTTAGGAGATATCAGGTTGCAAAGACACTATAACAGAGAGTAAAATTCAACATACTCTATTTACAAATAAACAGAGGACATAGACTTCAGACATTCAAATGGCAGCATGACATGACATGATACAATATGCAGTATAGAAATAAATGATCTGACTTAACAGCAGATAACATGTCCCCTTCACACATGTCCTTTTATACATTTTTGGGACCAATCACAAAATACATTACTTCATTTTACGCGTACATAAGGTTACCTCATTTTCTCAAGTCTTCAACCTTGGTACCCACCTGAATCCACTTAGTACATGACTCAGGTAAAATCAGCCATTTTACTTTTTACTATACAAGATTTATATTTAATACATATATATTTAATACATTTTCAGATCAACATCCCAACAGAGTTCAAGCAGGCACCCAGTAGCGGTGTGAGTTGTCCCACCTCACAGCGTCAAATGCCCTCTGGTTTCTGTACTGGGATAGGGAGGAGGCAGTGGCCCCTTGGGCATGGATCGCCTTGAGTCCCGAGTCTCATTCAGACTGTGTCCTTGGGGGGCTTCCAGATTTTACTGAAACTCAGCCAGTTAAGGCCTGTGTCTGGGGCAAGGCTGGCCCCAGGCACACAGCATGACTCCACCCTACTTTAGGCCCCCTTCTGAAAGGGGATGTTGTGTTAGTGTTAACATTCAATAAAGTGTGACCCATGTTTAACCCCATCTCCTGAGTTGTGCCTCATCACTCCGGACTGGGGAGGCAATATGCAGTTCATAAAACATACTTTTTCATACAACCGTTTTTTGAAAAAAATGCAAAAACAACACTACTATCATTAAGAGATCTTTTTCAAAATCTGAATAAAATCTCTTAATGCTGAAGGTAGTTTCAAAAGTTTTTTCTCGGCACATTTTTTAATTTGACTACAATCTGAGTTTCAGAATAAATTGAATGTATTATGAATGCAATCATTTACACATTCTGACTAAATAATCCTATGCTTACCGATGACATCTAAAATAATTCATAAAATCCTGGAAAAGCTAAAGCTGCCCACCCAAGACTCCTTAAGTGTAGACCATGGTATCCTTTTTGGAGTGGGACTTGGAGGCAATGTTCTGCAGCGGCTCTGATCCTTCCTGGGGGAGAGAATGCAGAACGTGGTGCTGGGGACTTCTGTTTGACATCCTGGCTATTGATCTGTGGTGTTCCTAAGGATTCTGCTTTGTGTTTTATTGTGTTTCCCATGCTATTTAACATATACATGAAACCAATGGAAAACACTGTTTGGCATGTCACCAGTACATGGATGACACCCAACTCTATCTTTTCTATCTAAATTCGCTGTTTCAATTTTAGATTGGTGTCAGTAATACACTGGAGGACGGCCTGGAAAACTAGCTCAATGCCTGCTTCCAATGAGTTCTGCCCACCTTACTCATTTGTCTTAGGTGAGGTGGTTGAGGAATTTTAACCCTGAGAGAGGCCCAGAAGGAAAAGATCAGAAATTGGGCCTTCTTGATGGTTGCACCACATTTCTTGAAACAATTTTCGAATGATATCCACCTGGCTCCTTCCCTGACTATTTTTAAGATTGTTAAAAACCAGGTTGTTCAGTCAGGCCATTTGAGAACATACCAACAACAGAACACATAGCATCTACCAGCTCTTAAACTAGTGATTCTGTCATCTTGAACAATTTTATTAATTGTTGCTTTTGTGCATTGTTTTTAAGTTCAAGTAATTTATAATGCTTGGTATATGTTTATTTTTATTTATTATTTAATGTTATTTTATTTGGTTAGTTGATGTCAATTATTGTCTTATTTTCTATAATGAACCACCTAGAGTGGTTTAATGGGGACTCGAGAAAGAGCCTTCTCTGTGGCTTCTTCCAGATTGAGGAATGCTCTCCCTTGGGAGCTTTTAGTCTGCATATATTTTTATGCATATCCCTGTTTATGAAAGCATATTCTTGTGATTTTTAAAAAGAAAAGTGTAACCCTTATTCTTTTTATTGTTGCTGCTGCTGTTGTTGCACGGTGCACACAAGAAGTCCAGAAATGCAAGGATCTCTAGCTACAAATTATATATTTCTTTCAGAAGGTGCACATTGGGGGCATCAGCAGGAAAAACTCAATAACCAAATCTCAGAGATCTGAAGTAATAGTCCTACCACTCCAGCCTTGTCTTTTAGATCCTCTTTCTTTTGATGCAACACTTTACTTTTCCATTCCCTATAGCAATCTTCTCTCACTCACATCTATTAGTTCTCAGAGCCCAATTTGTTTCTTTACTGCTCTCTCACTGTAGTGCTCTTTCTTTCTGGATATCTTTCCTTTCTTTTCTTCAGCCTCTGCGTTCCTGTATTCCATATTTTCCAGTGAAGTGAGTTGCCCATTTCCTCCTGCAGTACTGTCCTTGTTGTCCCATGCGTTGCCGGCTAATCCCTGAAGAGAGAGTGTGTGCAGGTGAACACACACAATCCTGCCGTTATCACCTAAACTGTCACTTTTCTCACCCATTTTTGCCACTAGATCATGGTGATTCCTCTGCTGCCCAAACACTCTTTGACTCTAGTTTCCATCTTCTTAACCAGTCCAACTTTAACTACAGATTAATAGCCCTTTGGAGATGTGAGGACTTAAAAGTTGATGGTGGCAAGTCATGCATATAAGTGCTACCCACTAGCTTGGCAATATTATTATTTTTGCGGCATCTAGTTTTGCCCTCTACAGAGCTGTGCTCTGTAGAGGGCAAAACTACACAAATGTAGGACCCACCATCCTTGTTCCCAACCTCGGCTCATCAACCAGGGTCAGGAGGGGACTTCCATTCATGCCTGTTTGACAGGGAGTAAACCCTCCCTCGTAGGAAAAAAACCCCACCCTTTCAGAAGTGAACAGGAATAAATGGGGTGGGGGTTTGAAATGAACACACCTTCAGATCTTGCTGCTCAAGGACAGAAAAAGATATGAAAGCTCCTCATCCCTGCTGATCTGTCAGCCTTTCCTCATTTTGAGTTTGTCAAACAGAGTTACATTTCTGGAGCCAACGAGTTAGATTAGGGGAAAAAAATGGGCTCTTATCTTTGTTGACATTTAAGTGCTGAAATACATCAGCCTTCGCTGGTGCCTGTTACAATTTCTGTATTTGTAAAGGAAATGGAAAGAAAGCTATAGTGCAGCTTCTGCTCATTGGGAAATGGAGTTTTCCCAATACGCACTTGCAGATATACAGTATTACAAAATATCAGCATATCAAAGCTCTTTCACTTTTTCACAAATGGGAAGAAATTCATCCTGCACCATCTTCCCCCCCAGTAAAAGTAGGAAATACTTCTACTCCTGCACAGGGGAAGAGCCATATTTTTCTAGAGAAACACCCCACAAGTCCCTTTATGCTGGAAATGACCACTTACCTGGCAAGGGGCTTTTGGGAGGGGAAGGTGCTGATGCTGTTTGAAGAGGATAATCTGAAAGCCAATGTGCATGACTTGAGCAAATGTCAAAGTAACTGTTGTTTCTTTATAAGGTTCAGTAGAAGCAAAGTGGGGGAAAGATAAAAACATTAAATGAGAGTCAAAAGAAAATAAATCCAAAATGTCATTGCCTGACTTCAGTTTTTTTTCGTAAATCAGTGTTGGCTGAAAAGTTGAAAAATCCTGTTAAAACTAGAATTGCTTGAATAGAGCTGTACGTGTCGTGGTTCTTTGCAGATAGTCACACAGATCTGCTCCAATTTGGGTGCTGTAGTTGATGCAGGTTCTGTTGATGTAACTTTGGCCCCTGCTTGTCCTTCTGTAATGGATATGTGTGGATATGTGTCAGTTGGTGCAGCCTGACACGGTGGACAAGATCTTTGGAGAAATGAAGGCCACCACATGAGTGCTGTACTCTTCCCCTTCCTCACTTATAAAAGTAGCCGGGGGGGGGAGCGCCTGAGTGGTTTAAGAGAGAGGTGAATGCCTGCTTGCAACAACGCAGGGTGCCAGCATACCTAAAGGAGACAGTAGTAAAACCTTTGTTTAAATAGCCCTCCTTGAATCCCCACTATATTGGATAATTATTAGCCAGTCACCAATATTCTATTTTTGGTTAAGGTTTTGGAATTTGTGATGGCACTCCATCTCCAGAGGTTCTTGGATGATGCAGATTATCTAAACCCATTTCAGTCTGGCTTCAGACCTAGTTACAGAACAGAGGCAGCTTTGGTCACCTTGGTGGATAAGCTATTCCCAGGACCTGGATAGGGGGAGTGTGTCCCTGTTGGTTCATTGGCCATGGTATCCTTCGGAGGCACTTTTGGGTCTTGGAGGTACTGCCCTACAGTAGTTCTGATCCTTCCTGGATGGCTGCACTCAGAAGGTGGTGTTGGGGAAATCCTGATCAACACCCTGGCTATCAGCCTGTTCAGTCCTCTCCCCCATATCTCCCCACAGGGTGGTGGCTGACCAGCTCCAGGCCCTTTTGGATGAAACCAATGCCCTGTATCCATTTTGGTCGGGCTTCAGGCCACACCATGGTATGGAAATGGCATTGGTCACCCTGTTTGATGACCTGTTGAGGGAAGCCAATAGGGGCAAAATGTCTTTGTTTGTCCTTCTTGATATCTCAGCTGTCTTCGATACTGTCGACCATGATATCCTTCTGGGGAGGCTCTCCGAGCTGGGAATTGGTGGTCTGATGCTAACCTGGCTCTGATCCTTCTTGGAGGACCATCCCTGAAGAGTACAGCTTGGAGAGAGTGTATCGGCTCCATGGAATCTTAATTGTGGGGTTCTGCAGGGCTCGATTATCTCCACAATGCTGTTTAATATCTACATGAGGCCTCTGGGTGGGGGTCATCAGGGGGTGTGGGGCTTTGTGTCATCAGTATGCTGATAACAGCCAGCTCTACATCTCCTTTTCTCCAACAACAGTTGATGCCATTTTGTCCCTTCAGCGCTGTCTGGAAGCTGTATTGAAATGGATGCAGGTGAATGGTCTGAGGCTGAACCCGGACAAAACAGAGTTCCTGTGGGTGGGTGGCCCTGATGTCAGTGGTTTAGGGAACTCTCTCTGGAGGGTGAACCTCACCACAAAGAATTAGGTTTACAATCTGGGGGTTCATCTTGACCCAGCGCTTACCATAGAGACCCAGGTAGTGTCAGTGGTCCATACCATCTATTTCCATCTTTGGCAGATTGCCCATCTGCATTCCTATCTTGATGTGGGGGCCCTCACCACTCTGGTCCATGCACTTGTAGTCTCAAGATTAGACTACTGTAATGCGCTCTACATGGGGATACCTTTGAGAATGATGTAGAAGCTTCAAATGGTGCAGAATGCTGTGGCCAGACTTCTTACTGGGGTGAAAAACACCAACATATCTCCCTTACTCTGGCTGTCCTGCATTGGCTGCCCGTTCGTTTCCACATTGATTTCAAATTACTAATGATGACATATAAATCCCAAAACAGTTTAGGACCTCAATATCTGGCGGAATGCCTCCTCCCACCTAGATATACCCGAATCACTTGCTTTAGTCAAGATGGGTAGCTAAGGGCCTAATACTGAGTGAGGCCTGAAGAGAAAGGACAAGAAAGCGGGCCTTCTTGGCAGTGGCCCCTCGCCTCTGGAACAATCTCCCCCAGAAATTTGTCTGGCTCCTTCGCTGGGTGTTTTTAAGTGAGTGTTCTTGAGTGTTGTTAGCAGCCCAGAGTAAAGTTTGGTCTAGATGGGCAGAAAATAAATAAATAAATAAATAAATAAATAAATAAATAAATAAATAAACAAACAAACAAACAAACAAACAAACAAACAAACAAACAAACAAACAAACAAATAATTCAACATCTACATGAAACCACTGGAAGAGGTTGTGCAGAATTTTGGGGTCCAGTGTCATCAGTATGCTGACGAATCTCTATCACCCCATCTGATTCCAAGGAAACTGTTCTGAGCCTAGACCAGTGCCTGCTTTCAATGGAATGGATGAAAGCTAACGCACTGAAGCTTAATCCAGACAAGACAGAGGTACTCCTAGTCAATCACAAGGTAAATCATGGGATAAGGATCCGGGCTGGATACTTCCCCTGAAAAGTCGGGTTTGCAGCTTGTGTGGGATCCTGGACTCAATTCTGAGCCTGGATACAAATGTCTCAGTAGTGTCCAGGAGTCCATTTGCACCGTTAAAGCTGATACACAAGCTGCACCCATTCCTTGAGATCTTCAATCAGGCCACCGTGACACATACCTTAGTAGTATCCTGTTTGGATTACTGTGACACTCTGCACGCAGCACTGCCTTTGAAGAGTGTTCAGAAACTTCAGCTGGTTCAGAGTGCTGCAGCCAGACTCCTGACTGGTGCTGGTTACAGAGAGCCTGTAACTCCCTTATTGCAACAGCTTCGCTGACTGCCAATCTGTTTCCAGGCTCCATATTCATAGGCATCCTTCAGTCTCGAGATACTATGGTAACATGCTCTGTATCGAGAAGTGTCCTCTCCAGAGCATGAAGCCTGGGTAAAGTAGTATGGAGGATAGGCTGTTACCCAACCAGCATATCCCCCCTCTCCACATTGCTGAAATGGTCCAATGGAAAGGCAAGAGCCAATACAACTGGTTCCAGCAACGTCACAGGAGTTGGCAGAACAACACGAACTGTCTTCGGGACTCCAGCTCTGGATTTTGCCTCTGGATTAACTCCTGAAGCCTTTTCCATGAGTGGATATAGCCAGAGGGCAGTGGAGGTTTGAAATTGGAGTTTTCCTTCTCCTAGATGGGCTGCCTTCCATGGCTGACGAGCCCCACCTACCCGGCCTGCTCTGTAATAGTGTGGAAGTATGATCCAACCCTTAAAACTTTCCTGCCTCCCAAGTGTATGCAATGCTAATTGGCTTTCCTATTTACCATATTAGGGTCAGAGGCTCAGTTCATGTTGATTATATAAAGCTTTATACGGCATGGGTCCGTACTGTTTGAAGGATTGTATCACCCTATATGAACCTACTAGGCTTTTAAGACCTTCTGGGAAAGATCTTTCTCTTAGTTGCATCACCTTCCCAAGCTTGTTTGGCAAGGACATGAGAGAAGGCCTTCTCAGTGGCTGTTCCCAGGCTTTGGAATACACCACCTGAAAAGCCAAATTGCCCCCTCCCTCTTGTCCTCTCTTACCAGACAAAGACCTTTCCCTTCAGGTAGGCTTTTAAGTGATAAGTGTCTGGGGAACACTCTATTTTTTTAAAATTTAGGTATTTTTAAATGTTTTCAAAGTTGCTTTTATTCTTGACTAATGTTTAATTGACAATGAAGAAACTGATATAGTCAGAGATTTTGTATACTTTGGAATACAAAATATACCAAAGGGAAACCGGTACAGAAAAGGGTGTTGAGAGCAGATGCACTCCTGGCAGGGGGAGATCAACTTGCTTCCTAAGGTGTTGGTGTCAAGCGTAAGTGCTATCTAAAATATTGGGAGAGATTCTGCTACATACCTCTGCACTGCTTAGAAAGTTTATCTCCTGCTCAGCAAGAAAGCTTTCTTTTTCCTTCATGTGTTTTCATCACACTGTCTTGGAGAGAAGAACTCAGATCTCTATTTTGAGTCATTCTGTACAATACCATACAGGGGTCAAAGCTTGCTCATGTTCATCACAGCATTTTTCCTGGATGTCCACAGAGAACAAGCTGCAGTTTGTTGTTTAACAGCTAACCCGTTCCAGCCATGACGATGAGCTGCCTGCTCTCTACCACTGCTTTCTCTTGTATAGAACACAATTGGAGTGGGCCTGCTTTCGATATATACTACAGAAAACCTTTGATCGCACATGACAACAAAAAGGAAAACCTTGCCAGTCTAACTGTGTGTATGTATGTTGTACATGCACACAAACAAGAATGCCATTCGGGGTTATTTATATAAATTCAGTTTTAAGATTGTATGTTGGCTATGCTCCATAGCCATTTAAAAATTGAAAGAAAGCTAGAATCGCTTGTTTAATATCAAGATCTCAAGGGATGCAATTCTTAAAAATTGTTACATTGCTCATTAAGGATGATTAAAACGTGAAACAGAACACAACCACTTTCTCTAGCAAGTGTTTATAATGTGATCTCTGTGAGAAAACAGTAAGTGAGCAGAACTTCACAGACTAGGTTTCCTTCTCAAAAAGAAAAAAAAACAAGCCTCCCCTCATTTATTCAAGGCTAGGCTTTTAATTAGTGCTCCAGATACCATCCGTAGTTGCTAGATTAATTGCAGAAAGCCTGCTCATTGTTTCAAATCCCCAGAGATATTTTTAAATTCAGTGGGCAGTGAGTCTGCCATATGTTTGGTTGGCTGATGGCTGTTTCTTAGTGGGATAATTAAAACACAGAATATCCCATTTAGAAACACGGCCTTGTCTTATCTGCCATTCATGTCCTCCATGAATTCTTGTTGCCACCACACCTGCACCAGCTGGCTATGTAATGTGAACAAACTGCCTGTCAATTGGATTCCAAAAATGTTTGCAATGAGTGGCATGGAAATTACATCCCGCAGTTAGAGAATCATTCCAGAAAGGTTGCTCTGTAAAAAAGGAGCCTTAAAATAACACTGCGGAAGTCTTCTGTTTCCCAATATGGCTTTTGAATTTCCTGACACTGCTTTAAATATAAGCTACTCAGAATTTACTGATGTAGTTCATTTCATGGATATTTGGTCTCCCTGTCTCCTTCCTTCTCCCTCTCTCCCTCCCTCCCTCCGTCTCCCTCTCTCTCACACACACAGAAACACACACAAAATGTATGCTTGCACTTTTTATATCTGGAACTGAGTAGACACATCTCTGCTAACTGCATCCAGGAAAAAGGAGGCTCAGTGAAGATTAGTGTGTGTGCATTTTCAACTCTGTTCATTAAAAAAGAAAAAGAAAAATGAGGTAATATTTGTTGTGGGTTTTTCTGGCTCTTTGGCCGTGTTCTGAAGGTGGTTCTTCCTAATGTTTCGCCAGTCTCTGTGGCCGGCATCTTCAGAGGACAGCAGAGTGCAACGCATTCCTATGGGAAACCACTTTTCGCAAGACAAAAATTTTGCAAGACAGCACTACTCGCGGAACGAATTACTTTCATCTTGCGAAGCACCACTGTACTTATTCCCAGTACAAAGAGCATCACACTAAGAAATGGTCATCTATTACCAGAAAGGAAACTTTCTTACAAATTTTGAAATGTTAGAATAGCCTTTGATACACTTTCAAAAAAATTTTTTATTTTATTTCCATACTCATTTTCTCTCAGTGACGTGACCTAAGACAGTTCTTAAAATATTTCTTTTTTAAAAAACAAACTAAAAGCAAACAAAAAAATAACTTATTACATTTAAAAAATTAAACATTATCTTAAAACAGTTAAAACTGTTAAAACATCTCAAAATCACATGTAAACATAAAACAGTAATAACATGCAGCACCCAAAAGCACACTCTTCACCCAGAATTCAGTTTTTAAAAGGCTATCTAAAAAGGATGATCTTCATTGTTGCCAGAAGGACAAGAGGGAGGAGGCCTGCCTACCCTCCTGAGGAAGAGCATTCCATAACCTGGAATCAGCCACAGTAAGGCCTTCTCTCGCGTCCCCACCAAACATGCCTATGAAGGCAGTGGGACTGAGAGAAGGGACATCCTTGAAGATCTAAGAAGCCAAGACGCTCATATGGATAGAAATAGACCTTCAGATAACCTACATCCAAGCCATACAGTGCTTTGTAAGTTAGAATCAACACTTTGAACTGGGCCCAGAATTAGACATATCACATTTAGAAGCTTCGTGCATTGGGTCCATGTACCATAAATTGTCTAGTAGTATTCAATTGCATTTTGAATATCTTCTGACAGAGCACAATGTTCACTGCTGTAAATATTTTAATTTCAAATCCTTTTATTTTCTAACTTTGCGATTTTTAATTAAAACTGTTGATTTGAATGTACACAGTACAAAAATGAAATTAAATCTTATGCAAAACAGTCTGAGTGTCAATAAATAAAGTTTGAACTGCTTCCTAAATTTCAAGCATATGAATATTTAAACGAATCAGCATTAGCATTGTTTTGAAAAACTATATCCTCCAATTTATTTTAGCTCTTTATCAACTGTATTGTCCCCTTTCCTTTTTTTTCTTTTCTTTTTGAAATAATCTGAAGGAAAAGCACTGTTACTCAAGTATTGTTCCACAACCCCAAGTCTGGTTAGCATATGTACTCTGAGACAAGGGTGTTATGGTCATGTCCTATTTTAATTCATACAGAGGAGTGCACCCTATGTGCATGGATTATGCTAGCAAATTACTCTATAGGCTTGGCCGCCCATCCATAAAAATTCCTACAGACATTCTAGCTCTGAATTGCCACCCCATGAGGCACCCGCACACAGATCTGGCTTACACTTTCTTTGCATTGAAGGAGAAATGTTCATGGCCTCCAAGGAATGTGTCTTCAGGGCTTCTCATTCCCATAAAAAGTACTCCAAAGTGCACACAAAACTCAAAATTAACACCATCATTATTTCACCCTATTTATTCTAGGCCACTGTCACTTTATTTTTAATTAAAACTTCTCCAAATATTCAGAAAAATGCAATGCTGCAATTAGCATAAATTAAAACATCATCCAATTGCAGTTTTTTAAACAAAGAAAACCTATTGTTGTGTGCAGAAGAATACCTAGTTGACTGGACAAAACAGAGTTGTTGATGTTGTTAATTAATTGGAAAAGTATTGCATCTTTTAACAGAAGTAATTGCTGCTCTTCAAATAAATATGTGCTGTTTGGAATTCTTCTGTATAACAGTGCAGAGTTCTGTCCTATTAGTATCATTGTCCTTGTACACTCCAGATTGGAATATTACAGCCATTAATTTTGTTGGTTTTTAAAAAACATACATAAGAAATAAATGCAGAAATCCCAGCAACTGAATTGGATCAATGAGGTGATGGTTTTATGCCTGGTTTTGTGTCTTCTCACCCGCCTAATTTGCTCCAATTGGCCACTGTTACATCTACATTTTTGCTTATATGTGCATTAAAAAACAAGTATGTGGCCTATATGGTTATATATTAGAGATATGCTTAAATTTTCAGCAGGATGATACAATGCATTTATGAAATAGTTACATTTTAGTTGCTTTCTAACCTTTAAAAATGTGTGTACTGTAATGTAATTCCCATCTATTCTTTTTATACTGTAAATATAAAGATAAATCTAAAGGTTCTCTTCTAGTAATGATAGAACTTCCTCCAGTGGTTAAGGAAATTTTTGTATCCAACTAGCACATGGGAAGGAGTAAGAAAGAGCCACCCAGTGATTGATTTAGTTCACTAGCTAGGTAGGTTGCATGTCAGAAAGGAAGACAACACAAATACTGAGACCAAAAATTAATATAAGAACTGGTTTTGAAATGGTTTTATTTTTAGATTACCATTTATTTCCTCTTTATAGACAATCAAAGTTCATGAGATTTAAAGAAAAGGACACCTGGCTTGGACAGGAAAATCCGTTAAGCTTGCAAGTTAGTTGGACGTACTTCTGGGGGCTGTTATGACAATAAAACAAGAAACAATAAAGATCATAACTTTATTGAGCAAAGAATAGTACAGATCCAGAGAATAATTTTCAGAGTAGAAGTAAGGTCAAACTGAAATTATGGCATTTCTTTCTGAAAGCTCACCAGTATATATCACATGTATTCACGGTATATATCACATGTAGTGGACAGAGTGATGCACTAGGACTCAGAAGGCCTGGGTTTAAATCACCACACAATCAGGAAGCTCACTGTGAGTGTGGAACTGGTAAAACTACTCCTTAAATATTTCATTTCACTTGAAAGCTTTATTAGGGTTGCTATAAGTCAGCTCCAACTTGATAGCACATGACAATAATTCACATTTGCAATTTTGTTAATCTTGGGATTTTTTTTCCTAGTTCGATCTTCGCTTTTCTTGATAGATTGAGAGAATGCTAATTGATTATATATTTTGAATTGCAATTTTGTGTTTTATGTATGTATGTATGTATGGATGGATGGATGGATGGATGGATGGATGCATGCATGCATGCATGCAGAACTTCATGCAACTTCGAGTTGCAATACTTCATGCAATTTTGACTTATAGCTAGACACTAATCCTCAGTAAAAGTAGATACTAAGCTCTGATTCCAGCCAAATACTGTTAATTTAAAATGTAAATTAAGAATGTGTGTGAACATAATCTGGCTGCAATTCATTGAGGTTTACCCACAAATAGCCTTTTTCCATTAGAGCCAAACTGAGATTTCAACTTGGGAAATCAGCCCAGTTCCACACCAAATGTGTGGAGGCATGGGCTCAATAAAATACAGTACATACATACATACATACATACATACATACATACATACATACATACATACATACATACATACATACATACATACATACATACATACATACATACATACATACATACATACATACATACATACATACATACATACATACATACATACATGTTGTTGTTGTTGTTTAGTCGTCTCCAACTTCGTGACCCCATGGACCAGAGCACGCCAGGCCCTCCTGTGTTCCACTGCTTCCTGAAGTTGGGTCAAATTCATCAGGGTCTTTTCCAGGGAGTCTTCTTTTCTCATGATATGGCCAAAGTACTGGAGCCTCAGCTTCAGGATCTGTCCTTCCAGTGAGCACTCAGGGTTGATTTCCTTTAAAATGGATAGGCTTGTTCTCCTTACACTCCAGGGGACTCTAAAAAAAAATTGTCACTCTGTATGTTTCTCTCCCCCCTTCCCACCAACATTAATTACTGAAACTGCCTTAAACTGTATGGTTGCTTATTTTCTCTATAGCAAGAATGCATTATTCTGTCCTTGAACAACACCCTCCAGGAATACATATTGTATGTCTGAACCCATCTAAACTTTAAACTGTAATTAAATCCACTTTTGTTCTGAGGTTGTTGGATTTGGAAGCATAGTACAATGGAGGACTCACATCTGTCTTTTTCATCCATTCCTTTGATTTCTTCACATCAAATTTTTTTCACCACAGGAGGGAAAAAATCTTTAAAGCTTTCCTTCCCTGTTAGAAATAAAGTGGTAACAAGAATGTAAACTTGCATTTCTTTTTCATTTTTATTGTTACTTTACTGTGACCAGCAGAACTACAAAATGAAGTAATAGACAACCAGGATCAGGAACAATCTGTGGCGGAATAAATCCATTGAATTTATTTCAATTTATATCATGTTTTCTTCCAATGCCCCTCCGAACCTTTTTGCAATAAGATAAACAGCAGAATATACTAAACAAAAGTACTTATATCTGACATGGCACATGGCAGGTAGAGATCATGTGAGTAAAATCAAAGGAGAGAGAAAAAGCAGTGACAGCACTGGGGGGGGGGGGCTGTTAGAAGCTAGACTGCACAGTTGAGTGATGTCCTCCTAGTTCAGATTACCAAACATTCCAAGAGGAAACATAATAGTAATGGGAGATGTCATCTACCTTGATATCCATTGGAAGTTTAGCTCTGTAAAGAATGTCAGCTCCAACAAGTTCCTCACCCGCCATGCAAGAAATGTCCCTGTCCAGAAGGATCGGTTTCAACCTCTCACCCCCACACACACACACAGTTAGTGAAAGTGCGGATTATAGCTAAAATTCTGTTGAACCCAGGACTCCCCACCCCCATACTCATGATTTTTATCTTGACGGGGCCTCTGTAATTAAGATCCAGGTTGAAATCTTCCCTACTTTATCAAGGTGCTAAAAATGAGCACCCTTATCTCTCTTGCTCCCTCACTCTCTTTCACACACACTCACTCTCTTACTGACAAACACACTCACATGGAATCTAAATGGTTCTGCCATTTCTTCTTTGAAAACAATTAAGGATCCATTTCCTTGTTTGCCTGGGAGTCTTGATGAAAGGGCTAGCTGGAAGGCAGGAAAGGGTGGAAAGTGGGAAACCTCTCCCGGGATGTAGTTTGGCTTAAGGTTTCCATTCCTCCTTCTGCATCACCAGCCAACCCAGCACTGAGTTTTATAAGATGGATTCTTCTCTGCCTCAAGCCTCCTCGAAACCAGGCAAAATGACAGTCTAGTGGCCAGTTTGATAATTACATCTCATATTCGTATTTGTAGGCACAGTATTTTCATTTAATATTTTTAGTACATATTTTCAGCCAGCGGGTAAGTGAATCGGCGTTTATTGATCCAGCGGATACAGGAGTCCTGTTGTAGCCTGATTCAGCATTTGGCTTGTAATCCACAAAATCTCACACTGAAATACAACTTATTATTTAGGTTGTTTAAGGTACCACAGTCCTTTTTTTTTTTCCTTTTCTTAGCTTTGTTTTTATAATATATCTTCCCAAAAGTGGCAGAAATACCAAGGGAGATAATCTGTTTCAGCCCTCAGCAACAGAAAAGAACAGGTCACTGAGGCAGAAGCAGTGAAAGCAATGGCTCCAGTGTCAACGGAATCCGCTCCATGTTTAGCGAGAACTTTATGGAAGATATCCAAGGTCCTGAACTCTATCCCTCAAATCATGGATGGCTACAGACTAAAACCCAGAGCAAAAAATAATTTTAACTTTTTTTCATATTGCATTGTAATGAGGAAAGTACAGATGACTACTGTACTGTATTTCTGTTCAAGGCAAAATAAAGGAGAAAAACAGTACAGGATGACAAAGATTTCGTTGGCTGAATACTTAGGAGACTAGTTTGGATATAGCACATATTCTTTATAGAAAGGATGGCAACTTCCAGAGGTCCAACTGCATGAGTCATTGCAAACACACATGTGGAATTCCATGAGGTGAAAATTAGTTTCCAGAGAAGCAACTTGTAACATACAAATGGCAGCAAAAAGCTAAGTGAACAAACATACTCAACATTTCCCTTCTGAAGTTTAGGGCATCATTACCTACACAAGAGTTTACTATGTAGTTCATATTCTTGCTTACAGAGAAACAAATGAGCTGGTGGCTTCACAACCAAGCAGAAAATCATGCTCATGCCAAGTTCTGACAATTGTTTTATGTCATTGGTCATTCTCAACATATATCAGATATCTATAAGAAACAGAGTAAAGCACTCGATCAATATCATGGTAGTCTCCCCTTTTTGAACATTCCAAATGTGGTCCCTTCAACTTTAGTCATATAATATTAATCTCTCCTAATATGTCTCCTGGGAACAGTCCATTCCACATGAAGCACCATGATGTTATACGAATGGACTGAAACATTTACTAAATCCATTTTACCTAAAATGTTGTTACGAAGGAAGATCATGGTGTAGCTTATCCAGGCCTATCAAACAGTGAGTGGTTGACAGAAGTAGGGAGAGGTTATGAATAATGCAGTACTGACAGCCTTTTTCTTTTTAAAGGAAAGTATCAGACATGATGACATTGGGGTCAAAAAGCAAACACCAGTCTTGTACCCTGAAGTGTACAATTCTGAAATGTGGACTGTACTAAATGTTGTCAGGTTTTAATTTTAGGGATAAGCATACTACTTGCAGGAGTGAGGGATATCTACTTACCTTCAAATCCTTAATTGTAAGCAAATTCAATTTTCATTGATGTTGTTTTCTCTACGATAAATTCAATGATGTGTGAGCAGACTTCATATTGTACAATGGGAGTTTCCATCCCCTCTTCTTCTCATGGCTCCAAAACCTTTTGATCAGATTTGGCAACAAGGAAAAGGAGGAATCTAATCTGCTATAGAAGAACATCAATTGATTCAGCTGCATCAGAGCCATTGAATCCATCTTATATCCATGGCGGAATGCAGCCATCCAAATCAGGTTGTGTGACAACCTCCCTGGAGAACAAAATCAGTTAGGGAAGAAGGAGGTGCTATCTGGCTTTGATAGAAATAAGATACAGAGAGAAAGCAGAAGCGTTCAGTATACAACAAGGAGGAAAATTATTTTCAGCTCTTAAAGGATAGTGCCTGATATGACACATGTGTGATCTACAATCATGATGACACTGGGAACAGATGCCGTCACAGTAAAGGCAATCATTTCTCCAAAGACATACAGTATGGGAACAGGAAAACACAATGAATACAAAAATTGGGAAATACATACACCGACGTAAGAAAGTCCATCAATGACTTGGTATATGGAGGTCCCTCACCCAAAACAAATCAGGCATGATCTTTCTTTAACACACCTTGACAGAGAGAAAGGAAAGAGAATGTAGGTTAACAACAGGAACAGCCAGGAAGGTCACCTGTTGTGGATAAGACAGACATGCCACCTCACCCCAAGACCATTTTCAAACCAGTGATCAGAATCCTGTCACTTTCAACTACACATGGCTAAATCACAACATGTCAGTCATGTGTGGGTCATATATCTGGTCTTGCACCTACTTGCTGGACTGACACATGAACAGCATTCATCAGGGAGCTGACAGAACTTCCACCATTTTCCTTCCATGTGCAGTTAGAAGCAACAGGATTCCAGCTCATGTTATTACTACCACACCCCAGCACCCAATATTTTACAGCTTGTTTTCTTGTTACCAGTGCCACTGACAATATTTCATGTAGCCCATTACAGGCTAGTGCATCAGCATTTTCAAACAGAACTTGTAGTACCCAAATGAAATCCCCCCAGTCAGGCAAACAAATTTCCTGGTTGCTTGAAACTGTGTATTCATTCTCCTGTCAAGGTTTAATGAATGTCGATAAAGGAAAATGGAAAATGGTGATAAAGCATTCCTGTATATACATTGAGAGAAAGCTCAAGAAAGATGAGTTTTCATACCTTCTTAAAATATATCTTAATACAAATGTCTCATGTATTTTATGAAAGCAAAGGGAAGGATTATTTTTATTATATATATATATATATTAAATTCCTTATTTGAAAAAAAATTATAACATTTATTGTCCTTGTTTTCTGCAAAATTTCTAAAAGTTCTTCCCTGTTCTATTTTTTCCCCTCCTCTTCTCTGGGAACATCCTAGATGCTTTTCTTGAGTTCATTGCTGGAAGGATCTTTAAACACTCTTAATTTTAGTTTTTGGAACAAAGAAACAAATGTTTCTATACCAGCTATTAAAAAAACCCAAGATAGTCCTTGACTTCCATCTTAGAAGTTTAACACAAATGTACAGTATATGAATATTACTTTCTTAACAATCCTCTGAAGGATTTATATTTTCTCATACATGCTATACAGTAGATGTGGTCTCCTGCAGTCCTATGCACTTTTTAAAAATGGATAGAAGCTCACAAAGAAGCATTGAGTGTGGCTGTGCAAGGTCCTAGGCAAGTGTCTTAAAGCAGTGGTCCCCAACCTTGGGCCTCCAGATGTTCTTGGACTTCAACTGCCAGAAATCCTGGCCAGCAGAGGTGGTGGTGAAGGCTTCTGGGAGTTCTAGTCCAAGAACATCTGGAGGCCTATGTTTGCAGACCACTGTCTTAAAGCAGCACAACTGAAGGGAAGCAAATAATCCTGATAAGGTAGCTAGGAGTCATGAATCCTCCTAAGCCTCCTCATTACTCTTTGAGACAGCAGCAGCTGCAGCTACTGGTTACTGAGCACTACCTGCTTCAGAGAGGTGTGTGGGTCAGCGATAGCTCTCCAGACTGGCAAGGGTCCCAACTGGGCAGTGTGGAGAGAAGCAAATTTGCGCAAACCAGCTCAATCAGCTCAGTGGTAAGGCTGGCCTTGATATAGACCATGAGGGCATATGAGACTGACATTCGAGAAACTCTTTAAGCATACAACAGTAGGAATATTCCACATTTTCCAAGCAGAAGGAGGGGGGATACAGGGACAAGTGATATAAAGAGTTGAATTGCAGATGGTTGAATTGCAGACAGCATGTAGTATTTCCCCATGTTGTTTCTTCAGTTACTGGCTCATTCTCAGAAAAAGTTTTGACTCTGGAAAACCTAGAAGAGTTTAGTTAACTTTATAAATGTTAATGGTTTGGCCTTTTTAAAAGCTTGTTTCCAATTTCCTGCAAACAGGTCTTTCTGTGGCTCAGCTGAGATTTAAGACCTTGCATAAGATCATGCCAGAAGCTACAGACAAGACTAGAGACCAGATAAGATGTTTTGATTTCCTTGCCTGAGTCTTAACCACAAAAACCCGTTTTCCCTTGTTGTTTGGAGAGGGGAGTGTTTTATTGAGCAAAGATTATCTCTACAGCTCAGCAAGCTAACTCAGAACGCTTGGTACAATGGGCTTCATCGTACTTGTGCTTGAATAGAATCATACTGGGGGGGGTGAGGGCAGGCTGATGGAAAAATACAATTGCATGTATAGATATATCTGTTAGAATTTCTTTTTAAAAAGAATGAAATGAAATGAAATATCAACAGAAGACAAAAAGAGCAAGAGACTGAGCTGATGCGCGCACTCTCTCTCTCTCTCTCAAACTCAATTTAGTTCAAAAGGGGCACAGTCCTGAATTTTTATCTCAGATTTACATAAGGATCTTGGAGCCTGCTAACGAACTGCTCCCATAAATATATATTTTGGGATAACTTGCTTATGATTCATATCATAAGCAAGTTATTATGATTCAGTATTCATGATGTATAGATATGAAGTTAAAGAACAACCACTATCAGTTTAATATACTTCTAGGCAACATGAGATTACAGGATTAGTTGAAAAAACAATTAGAAAGAAGTAATGGCCTCACCTGAAATTGAAATATTAGGTTGGAACATTAATTGGTAATAGCAGTTAGAAATAGAAAGATTGATACATATATTTTGGCTGCTACAAGCAATTGTTAAGCTAAGCATTGAAATAACAATGTTATCTTTAACTTAGACAGCAATTCTGAAATAAACAGTGGGGTTTACAAAATTTCATCCTCTCCTACCTCTTGACACTGGCTTCTAACACCACTTTTAATACATTTACCACTTGCTCCTGCAGGAGTGTTCTTTTCAATATTTCTTTATATTCAATATCTTGAAATTGTCCTGCTAATGAGGTACTTTTTTCTAAACAGACCACAACTCCCACAGTGCAGCTGTTAACTAGAAATAAAGGGATCTAAGATTTCTAATATGCAGAATACATCATGCAAAAGGCCAGACTGGAGGAATCCCAAGCCAGAATTAAGATTGCTGGAAGAAATATCAACAACCTCCGATATGCAGATGATACCACTCTGATGGCAGAAAGTGAGGAGGTATTAAGGAACCTCTTAATGAGGGAGAAAGAGGAGAGTGCAAAAAACGGTCTGAAACTCAACATCAAAAAACTAAGATCATGGCCACTGGTCCCATCACCTCCTGGGAAAACAGAAGGGGAAGATATGGAGGCAGTGACAGATTTTACTTTTTTGGGCTCCATGATCATTGCAGATGGTGACAGCAGCCACGAAATTAAAAGACGCCTGCTTCTTGGGAGGAAAGCGATGACAAACCTCGACAGCATCTTAAAAAGCAAAGACATCACCTTGCCAACAAAAGTCCGAATAGTCAAAGCTATGGTTTTTCCTGTAGTGATGTATGGAAGTGAGAGCTGGACCATAAGGAAAGCTGACCGCCGAAGAATTGATGCTTTTGAACTGTGGTGCTGGAGGAGGCTGTTGAGAGTCCCCTGGACTGCAGGGAGAACAAACCTATCCATTCTAAAGGAAATCAACCCTGAGTGCTCCCTGGAAGGACAGATCCTGAAGCTGAGGCTCCAGTGCTTTGGCCATTTCATGAGAAGAAAAGACTCCCTGGAAAAGACCCTGATGCTGCGAAAGTATGAAGACAAGAGGAGAAGGGAATAACAGAGGATGAGATGATTGGACAGTGTCACCGAAGCGACCAAGATGAATTTGACCCAACTCTGGGAGACAGTGGAAGACAGGAGGGCCTGGCGTGTTCTGGTCCATGGGGTCATGAAGAGTCGGACATGACTTAATGACTAAACAACAACATTTCTAAAAATTGTGAGGTCAGAAAAAATACTTTGTCCTAGTACACTGGCTCCCAACCTTGGGTAACCCGGGTGTTCTTGGACTGCAGTTCCCAGGAGTCTTCACTACCAGCTGTGCTAAACAGGTTTTCTGGGTGTTGCAATCCAAGAACTCTAGGGTTACCCAAGGTTGGGAACCACTGTCCTAGTATATATGATCTGTTCTACTTAACCATAGGGAAAGGAACACTTGTGCACTACAAACGATGCTGTCTGTATGCAAAACTGAAAGCCAGTAATTGTTCAACCACTTCCATGGAGGCAACTCTGCTGCCTACCACTGTAGAAGCTATTACAGAAAACAGAGTAAATGCATTGTATATGGAAACTTCTCTCTTCTGCTCTCAGCTTCCTTTCCTGCACGGCCAACCAATTTCTTAACTCAAGTGCTTCCCCTCCAAGGGATTGTCAGATAACCAAAAATTACTGGCTTCCAAACTCCCGTGCATAATTTAAATACTTATCAATGTTTGGAAAACTGGTTCTCATATCTGAAGCAATTTGAAACAAAGCCACACTCTGACTCAAAGAGGAAAAGGAAACTGAGATTATTTGCATGGATCCTCCCCCAAGCAGGGATTTCTTGATGTAACAGTTTTGAATGTCAGTGTCAGCTCTCCTTAGGTGATTGGCCACAATAGGAGCTCAGAAATCAAACTGAGATGGCAGATGTATACATACAGACTCCTTGTTATACTACAGGGCATACATTGCACTTTCCACCGAGTGAAATGGCTCCTCAGTGTAGAGGGAGCAGAATCTTACAGAACACCAATGTTCATACTTCTATATAGAAACACCCATATTTTTCTGTGGTCTATTGTGATTTCATCTCCCTCACCATATCACATCCCCCAATTTTCCAATTTAGAATGTGTATTTCTGAAAATGGGAGCTTGGGACGGATAAGGGATTCTGTTCATGTACTGCTCATCGCACTGCTCAACAGTCTTTCTTCATGAGCTATCTGATCTGGTCCATGACAACTATGGGCCTGACCCAAATGGTCCCACCCATGCTACAGGGCACACTTTAGACTTGGCTTTCTTTTTTGGAGTAGATGTTGGTGATCTGGGTGTAGAAGAAGTCTCTGTAGCTTTGTTGTAATGGACATATCATTACCTGATTCAATTGTTCAAATAACTTCATGAATGTGAGATACAGTGGTGTCTCAGTTTACGAATTTAATGCGTTCCCCGGGACATTTCATATTGCGAAAATTTTGCAAACCAAAATGCGGTTTCCTATAGGAATGCATGCGCAGGAGCGGTGCTATAAATCTCCCAGGTGCAATGCATCCTGGGGAAACTTGCTTCTTATTGTAAAAAAAAATTATGTAAACTGAGGCATTATTTTCAATGGACTTTCTTTCGTAAACTGAAAATTATGTTAACCGAGGTGTTCGTAAACCAAGGTACCACTGTATTGTGCTTTTGTACCCATCATTCAAAAAGTTAGAAAATGGCCCAATATCATGCCGCATTGCCATCAGGAAAAAGCATGTCAAGGTTTGCATTGCAAAGGTCAACCTGAATGTTGACAACACCAATGGCAACAACCAATCTACAGGATACCTCTTCTGTTCACTACCATTCACAAAGGAAACCATGCAAGAAAAAATCTCAGCGATGACATCTCCATTTATAAGCCTGCCTGAGTGTTAGGATCATCAGAGGAGGCCTTTCTCTCCATCCCATCACCTTCACAGGAGCATTTGGTGGAGACACAGGAGAGAGCCTTCTCTGTTGCTGCTCCCAGACTCTGGAACTCCCTCCCATGGGAGGCCAGTTTGGCACTTGTCTTTCCTGTCCTTCCACAAGGAGAGACCTTTCTCTTCAGGCACACTTTTGCTTTGTGACTGGGATCTATGTGTGCAATGATCTTAGCTATAAACACTGGGATAATGGAAGAGATATATTGCCCTCCTTTTGTACAGAAAACCTCTAAGCATTTCCTGCAACATTATTTATTTGAGAAAGCCAGGATCCAGATGCATGGAAGACTATTCCTAAATATTTATAGCTTGATATATGAATATGAATGCAGAGCCCTCAAAAGTCACTTTAAACCAATACTAGTTGAAAACAATAACACAGCATCATAAGGTTATGTGGATGCAGTGTTTGGCATAATGTATGGAGCACATTCTGCTTTTTTTGTACTGTATATTTGCTTGATGCTGGCCTTTGACCATAGTAAATTCAATTTCAATCTTCAACTTTTCAACCTAAGTGACTACCTGCTTGAGAAGGGTTTTTTCAATGGGATCATTGTGCCTTGTTGCTTTTCAATATGATGTTAGCATCGATTTTATTAATTGTGTTAATACAACATTTGTTTAATTTTTAAAAAATATTGCAGTAACGTATTGTTTTTAGCTTTTGACATTGTCTCTTTTTAATGATGTAAGCCAACTTGGGCCCTTTTTAGGAGGACGGCAAGAAATAAACAAACAAATTGTAGCTCCCAAGACTGCTAACAGAATGCATCTTTCTTCAGACATTCATACGTTGGTGAAGTTTACAGCGTGAATGTACACCCATTTTGGGAAAAAAATGCACAAAAGTTCACATTGTTTTCTATTTGTGCTCACCGAGAGACTGAAGAACAAGACAAACTTTCACAACTGACCATAGATGAATACACATTTAATTTCAATACATTTTAATGATTATTTAATGCTCCTTCAACAGGGAGCCTCTTGGTCCATTTGACAGTGGTAATACCTAGTGCTGTAAAATGGTCTGCTAAAATGCAAATCATTAAGAAACCAAGCCAACTGGATATCTGAAACCCTTCAAGGAAAGATGCTATATTATAAATAATAATGAATATTATTTTGTTGACTGTTATTATGTCCCATTTTTCAAATGGCAGAATGACAGATCTGGAAGGGGAAAAAACTACAATATGGTCTTGAAATGTGAATATTCTATGCAGCCAAATCTTTATCCTTTATGCTATAACCTCCTTAAGAAGTCATGTATTTTAATATGTTTATGCACAGTTCATCTACATTCTCCTTCTCTTCTTTCTTTTTCTTAAAAAATGTTCTGATCTTTGAGACAGTTGCAAAGATATAATTGGATCCCTAAGCCCATGTGAACCAAAATTATATATTCTTTTTCTTCTGTTGCTGTTTCTTGGCACTGAGTGCAAGGATGTTGGAACTTTCTGCCTGGTGGAACAGAAATATGTAAGGAGCACATTCACATCACAAAATATCTCCCATTCCCTGAGCACTTCATTCATATCCCTTGTAACTAAATAGATGGCTAATGAACAGATCAGTCTCTTCAGCCTTAGCCCCAAAATTGTCTAAAGTAACAAGAAGATCTTTAGATGGTTTCAGTAGTCTTGTTTCTGCATCAGCGAATGACTTGCCTCAAATGACTTGTTTGAGTCTGTTAAAACCTAAAGGTTTGGGATAAGAGGTAACTGTTTTCAAGTGTATGAAAGACAAAAGCCCTTTCCAAAATGATCATATCCATCATTGCCAGCACAGCCTAATCCTACCCCTACTGTTTGCTCCAAGCAAGCAGTGAGGAATCTAAAGATGAGAGGTTCCTCCTTAGCTGCTGGCTATGCATGTGAGCAAGGACTCAGATTTTCCTGGTCTCTTGCTCAAATGTAGCACCTACTCACAAGCTGTACATGAGCAGAAATCTACAGTATAATCTTTAGACTCATTCCAGCTCATGAGAAGAAAGCAACGATGGAGGTATGCAACTAGGTGGTCCCCTCTCACCAAGCTGACAATGCTCAATACAGAATTGCTGGATGAGTACTAGAGTTTTGCCAGTTTGTGGATAATGAAATGATGCAAAACATAAGGCGTTTATTCCTAGTGTGATGTTGCCCTTTGATCAAATTCTACTACAGAGTTGGAGGATATTATGTAGGATCTTCTCTGAAATAGTACTGTGTTCAAAATGCCCATGGAACACCACTTTTCCACAAATCACTGACTGACAGTACCTGCACAGTATATTCTTCTTTCTTTGATTCACTGATTCCATCGGGATAGCCAGGGCCCTCCTCTAATGTTAATCTCCATGCACTAATTCCATTAGTATCGTCTATTCTGTCCTGTTGTTACAGCCTACACCACATTAAAAGTAGGAAGCAACATGATCTTGGCATGTACTATGGTAATTCGTGAAAGATAAGTAACCTGGAAAATATTGTTGCACCTGTTGCTAAAATCTCTGTATATGGTCTCATGTATATATAACCACGTTGATATCCATGATCTCAAACAACAGTAATATTGTAAACAAATGAATCATTGCTATGGGCATCCCTAAACTTTGGAATGGGATAGATTATAGTGCATATACAATATGGACAAGTACATTTGTACATTTCATTTCTGCTAGGGATGTAAAACCTCACTTGTCTCATTCTTAGATATAAGAATAAAAAATGAATTATTCTTCTCACCTTTGAGAGGCTGAGATACTTTGCGTCCATCTCAATGGAAGGTTTTGAATTTTCCAGATTGACTTTTGTGCAAATAATGCACATTGCATGGCTAACCTATGATACCTGTTGCCTTGTCACATGGACTTCAAAAAATTAGAAGCACAAGATAGCTTGCTTGCATTTTTAGGTCACTCAACTATTTCTTCCGTGTTTGCTCTGTGTGTGTTTGTATGTCCATGTGCATGTGTGTTTTGCTTCACAAAGGGATAAAACCTGTCTTGTGTAGATATTTTATGCAAATCAGGGACAGCCTGTCTCATCAAGGGTGAAAGATTCAGTGAGATTTCTTTGTATGCTTAATTTCTGCAAGACCCTTAGACAAAGGGCAGCTGGACCCTCTGTGTATAATTATGTGAAAGCAATTTTCCTTCCTTCCTTCCTTCCTTCCTTCCTTCCTTCCTTCCTTCCTTCCTTCCTTCCTTCCTTCCTTCCTTCCTTCCTTCCTTCCTTCCTTCCTTCCTTCCTTCCTTCCTTCCTTCCTTCCTTCCTTCCTTCCTTCCTTCCTTCCTTCCTTCCTTCCTTCCTTCCTTGTTACATGATTTTACTTTTATTTCTGTTAAACAAATGTGGAACAAATACATAACACTTCAGTCACCATGGCAATAAATAACAAAGATCTTTTGGGTGAGCGTCTTTCTCAGCTACTGGCAGATGGAGCCATAAGGCTATTTAGCTTAATGTCATCTCTGACAGTGATCCTTGCATTATAGAGCATAGAAAAATAGTATTATTATCTTTTTTCCTTACTATTCATTCATTTATTTCTTAGATTTTTATACTGCCCAGTTAGTGCAAAGCACTATTCTGGATGGTTAAATCAACAAGGTCAAACAAACAAACAAAAAACCCCACAAAATCAAGTAATAAACAATGATAGTAAAAATACAAGAATAAAACAAATCAGCTCCCACATCACAAGACGAGCAAGATGAGAATATCAACCTATAACTGGATAGGCAGGGCAACTGGCAAGTTCATGTGAGATTGCCATCAAAAGCCTCTATGAAGAGCAGCTTCTTAAAGGTAGGCAGGGCAAGGGCCAGGCACAGCTGTACCAGGAGCCCATTCCAAAGGGCTGGTGCCACAACTGATAAGGCCTGATCTCTAGTAGATGTTGTTCTGGCCTCCCTCGGTGTGGCCACCTGGAGCAGCATGCCCTGAGAGGATCTGGGGGTGTAGGTCCATTTTCATGAGGAGAGGCAGTCCAACAAGTAATGGGGTCCAGAACTATGGACAGCTCTGTAAGTAAGCACTTAGACCTTAAAATGTTTAAAGTGATCTTTAAATGAAACATATAATATTGGCACCACACAATATGTAGAAGAATGTATAATATGAATGTGGCTTACGAAGTACCTGTAGATGGTAGTCTGAGTTATACACTGATACATATAAATTGGAATATTGTCAATCTGGGTCTAGAACTACACATTGTTGCAATGTGTTGAATTTCTAAGGGAAAAGCATTCCACATGGTGGGTACTACAACACAAAATACCTTCTCTTAAACTATTGCAGGCTGGGCCTCAGAAGTATGGTGCACCCTCAGGTCATCATCGTTTAGTCGTTTAGCCGTGTCTGACTCTTCGTGACCCCACAGAACAGAGCACGCCAGTGCCTCCTATCTTCCACTGCCTCCCGGAGTTGGGTTAAATTCATGTTGGTTGTCTCGATGACACTGTCCAACTATCTCATCCTCTGTCATCCCCTTCTCCTCCTGCCGTCACACTTTCCGAACATCAAGGTCTTTTCCAGGGAGTCTTCTCTTCTCATGAGATGGCCAAAGTACTGGAGTCTCAGCTTCAGGATCTGTCCTTCCAGTGAGCACTCAGGTTTTATTTCCTTTAGAATTGATAGGTTTGTTCTCCTTGCAGTCCAGGGGACTCTCAGGAGCCTCCTCCAACACCACAATTCAAAGGCATCTCAGGTAGGCCTCTCCAAATTATGAACTGAATGCCTATAAGGGAGAAAGCAGGCTCTAAGGTCCCCCAAGCTCCAATTGCTTAACAGACAATACTTTATAGCCGGCTAGTAGGAAACCAGTTCCTTCACTTCAGGTATTCTTTGCTTCCAATACGTCACCCTTGCTTAGAGTTTTCACCAAGTGATTCTGCAGCTACCAGTGTGTGGGATATTCTGTGAGTTGTAGTCCAGAAAGCTATCTTCGCCAAGCTCTTATACAGGGTTATTTTAACATTTCCCAGGTTTATATTATTTATTTATATAAATAAGGTGACCTATTTTGCCAAAGGGAGATAGAATAATGATGATGAAAGCATAGACATAATCTACAGCATTTTTTTTTTAAAAAATAAACTTAATTACTTTATTCCAAACGTTATTGAGAACAGCCATCACCTCATGATAGAGTTTGTGCTATCAGACTGGAGGGGCTAATGGCTTATACTTTCCTATAACTCTCCAGCCCACTACTATCAGCTCTGGCTTATAGTAGTTTTCCCAAATCTCTGGCAGAGATTGATCCCAGCATACAGCTTTGCACCATTTTAACTAGGATTTTTGGTATTCATTCAATGTGTTCAGCCACTGAGCTATGGTTTCTCCTATATCTTTCATAAAGAGAGATATTTGTGTGCACTTGCAAAAAGTAGTAACATTTAGAACCAAAATTTCCTCTAATTTATGGTCTTCATCCATTCTTGAACTAGCAGTCTGCCTAAAAACAAACCACTGAGAAATAAATCTAAGGTGAGAGGTACCAAACAGGCCCCATCTGCTTTTAGATTTTGCACAGTGTCCTCTCCTTCCCTCTGCTGCAGCAAGAGACTGATGTAATTAAGGACTGAGGAGAGGGCTTTACATCTGTTTTGCCCTACATCCTTTCCCACAGAAACACTATAAAAGGGCTTTGTGGTTGTTACAAACAATATGAATTCAAGTACTGTTGAGGGTCAATTGTCAAAAGCTGACCTAAAGAAATTTCCAGTCTATAAGAAGGGAGATTGTCCCGAAATTTTCTTTTCCCTTTATGAGAGAACGTGTACAGATTTTTCTATAAAGGAGTCAGAAAAAATGACAATTTTGAGATCATTAATTAGTGGAAGCCTGGCTGAGGTGTACGCTGAAATGCCTATTGAGTTAATAAAGGATTATTCTGAGTATAAAAAGATTGTATTTGCCCGTCATGGCATCAATGCTGAACAGCTTAGGCAAAGATTCAGATCACTCACCAAAAAACCAGATGAAACATTCACGCAGTTAGGAGCAAATTTAGCTAGATATTTGGATAAATGGTTGGCACAGGAGGGAGTGCAGACATTTCAAGAATTGAAAGATATTATAGGGCTAGAGCAGTTTTATTCTCTTCTACAGGGGGAATTAAAATTTCAAGTCAAGGAAAGGCAGCCTAAAAACTTGAAAGAAGCCACAGAGATTGCAGATTTTATAACACAGATCAGAAAACCAATATATTCTGAGGGGAAAAATGTGAGGAAGACAGGGGAAAATTATAATAGATTCTCTCAGGGACACGTTAGGAGCCAGCAGGGTGGAGGTAGCCATTTTGGAGGGAAGCCCTCAGAGCAGAAACAACAGAGAACTCAAAATTTGGAGGGAAAGGGAAAATTTGATGAGAAATACTCTTGGAACAGCAAAAAAATGTTACTACTGCCAAGAAAAAGGAGATTTGGTCTCAAATTGTGAAAAACTAAAACACAGGAAGGAAAATTTACCTCAGAATATGAGTGTAAACAAGCCAAAAGCTGTTTATTGTGTTCAGAAGGAACAGAGAACTCCCCCGCTGGAAGGGACCATTGCCATAGCAACACCAGCACAACTTGATACAACAGCTGAGTGCTGTGATGAAAGTATCCCTCTGGCTGAAATAAAACACTGTCTTCTGGTTAGAACAAATTCTCAACTTTTTGAGGCAGCTGGAGATAATATTGGGATTTTTGATCACAACTATTTAGCCCTAAGGGACACTTGCTCACAGGTGACCTTGTGTCATCCTGATATCATACCCCAGGAGTATATATTACCTCAGGAGAGTCTGACAATCAAAGGAATAGGGGAAGAGTTAATCGTTTTGCCAGTAGCTGAAGTTTTTGTGCGTTATAAAGGATGGCAGGGAAATTGGAGAGTGGGGATTTCTTCGCAACTGCCAGCCGCTGTTCTTGTGGGAACAGACTTGGCTGAACATGTTAAGAGGGTGTTAGTTCTTACACGTTCACAAGACCAAACAGAGACAGCTAAAGAAGTTACTGATGTTCAGGAGGTGAGAGAAAATGAGGGTAGACAAGAAGCAGAAGCAGTTACACTTGAGTGACCTAAAAGCAGTATATTTTCACAAGAACAAAAAGAAGATCTTACTTTAAAAAGTTGTTTTGAAAAAGTGACAGGAGTGCAGTTAACCCCTGAAACTCCAGAGAGGTTCCACATCAAGCAGGGAATATTATATAGAGAGACACTGATGAATATCTCAAAGGGGGAGATGGGATTCGAAGTCAGATAGTGGTGCCTGTAAAATATCGCCAGATGATCTTAGAAAGGGGGCACTCTGACATATTTGCTGCACAGTTAGGAGTAAACAAGACTAAGCAAAGGATCACACAAAACTTTTATTGGCCTGAGATAGGGAAGCAAATTAAAAACTTCTGCCAAAGATGCGATGTTTGCCAGAGACAGGGTAACAACTGTGACAGAACCAAAGCCAAGTTTTGCCCATTACCCGTGATCTCTACTCCATTTAAATGCATAGGTGTGGACATTGTAGGGCCATTGCCAAAGGTCACAAAGAGGGGGAACAGATTTATTCTCACTATTGTGGACCATGCCACTAGATATCCTGAGGCTATTCCCTTAAGTAACATAGAGACCAACACAGTAGCTGATGCCTTAGTAAGTTATATGTCTCGGATGGGCTTTGCTTCAGAAATAATAACAGATTTAGGAGCATCTTTTACTTCTAAGCTCATGAAACGATTATGGCAAATCTGTGGGATTAAACATTTAGAAACCACCGCCTATCATCCTCAGAGCAATGGGTTAACTGAAAAGTTTAATGGGACCCTAATGAGAATGATCAGAGCTTACTTGGCAGAAAATCCAAACAACTGGGATCAGAAATTGCAATCACTATTATTCGCTTATAGATCAGTGCTACAAGCCAGTACAGGTTTTAGCCCATTTGAACTTTTATTTGGGAGGAAAGTGAAGGGACCACTTGAGTTAATTAAACAGAATTGGGAACAGATCACAGAAGATGATCCACAAGATGTAGTTACCTACATAGACGCTAATGAATGACCTGAAAAGGAATTTAGATTTAGCTTCAGAAAATCTACATGCACAGAAAACTAGACAGAAAACCTGGTACGATAAAAAGGCGAGGGAAAGACAGTTTAGCCCTGGAGATGAGGTACTTTGGTTAAAACCTTTCAAAGGGAACAAGCTACAATTAAATTGGGCAGGACCATATATAACTACATTATTGAGGAAGAAGAACACCAAGGCAGGAGGGTAGTTCATGTTAATGCTCTGAAACCTTACTATAGGGAGGAACAGAGAGTTTTATTCGCGATGAAAGCTGCTGATAGGGAGGAACATGACTTGCCTTATTGGGAAGGTAGGGGTGAAGTTAGGTACAACCCAGAGGAGGTGAGAATCAGCCCTGCACTCACCCTAGATCAGCAGAGAAAACTGAAATCGCTAGTTACCAAATATTATAAGGTCTTTTCAAACAAGCCTGGGTTAGCTAAGGGAGTGATGCATAGGATCCATACTGGAGATGCACCCCCGCAGGCAGTAACCCCATACAGAGTAACAGGACCATATAAGGACAAGGTGTGCAAGGAGTTGGATGAAATGCTCAAGGAGAATATCATTGTACCATCTTCTAGCCCTTGGTCTGCTCCGATAATTCTGGTTGATAAGCCAGATGGAAGTGTTAGGTTCTGTGTTGACTATAGGAAACTAAACCTTGTGACCAAACCTGATGTGTACCCTATGCCCAGACTGGACAACCTGTTTGAAACTATAGGGGGTTGTCGATACATCTCTTCATTAGACCTAGTTAAGGGTTTTTGGCAGGTGAGGATTGATCCTAGAGATCAAGAGAAGACCGCTTTTTGTAGCCCTTTCGGTTTATTTGAGTTTCGAGTCCTCAGTTTCGGCCTAAGGAATTCGCCAGCCACGTTCCAAAGGCTGATGGACCAGACTTTACAAGGGCTCAGTGATTTTACAGTAGCCTACATAGATGACATAGGTATCTTCAGTAACACCTGGGAAGATCACCTAAGACACCTAGAAGTAGTACTGCAGAGGTTAAGTGCGGTAGGGCTAACTGTGAAAGCAAGCAAATGCCAGCTGGGTAGCCCAGAAATAAAGTATTTGGGTCATGTTGTAGGGGGAGGAGTAATCAAGCCCCTGGAAGCAAAGGTAGAGGCAGTACGTGATTGGCCTAGACCCAATACCAAGAAAAGAGTAAGATCATTTCTTGGTCTGATAGGCTACTGTAGGAAATTTATTCCTAGGTTCAGCGAGATGGCAGCGCCGCTGACCGAGCTGACGAGGAAGAAGACTGATGACCACATCCCATGGACCAGTGACTGCGAGGAGGCATTCCAGAAGTTGAAGGAGGCGCTAATCCACTATCCAGTGTTGCGTGCCCCAGACTTCGACCGAGAGTTTATCGTGTACACAGATGCATCCAACGCCGGGATAGGAGCTGTCTTGTGTCAAGCTGATGACAACGGAGACCAGCATCCAGTGTCCTACCTTAGTAAAAAGCTTCAGAAAGGAGAGAGACACTTAGCTACCGTGGAGAAAGAGTGTCTTGCCATTGTTTATGCGGTTCAGAAGTTATCGCCATACATCTGGGGGAGACATTTTATCCTTTGTACGGACCACTCCCCACTGAGGTGGTTAAAGACTATGAAAACCCACAATAGTAAACTGATGAGGTGGGCCTTGCTGTTACAGGATTTCGACTTCGAGGTTAAGGTAGTCAAAGGGACGATGAACTGTGTGGCTGACGCCTTATCCCGAAGACCAGAAGAGTGAAGACAACCAGATGGACTTTGTAAATTGGCTAAAGTGGTTTAACTGTTTATGAATATGGGTTTGTTGAAATGTTGTTCTGTATATGTATATGGAAATGAGTTATTGTGTGTAAGTATTTTTTTGATGAGCAGAACAATTTAAGTGTATGTTGAATATTGATGATAAGTATTTGAAATGGAAGAAATGCTGTAATGTGTTGTGATGTTCTAGAGTGAAAAGATGATTAATGTGGTAAGTATTTGGGTAATGTAATTTTATGGAAATGTGTTGACTCTACTCCTAGTTTGCTTCTCAGACATAAGGACACCAGTTTTGCATTGCTCTATTTTGAGCAACAGCAGAGATGTTAAAGAGAGGAAAAAAAATCCTTGTTACTCTTCTCAGTTGGAGATGAGGAATCTTGTGGACCCTCCAGTTTCTTTGTTGAGGCAACATGTAAAGTCAAGACATCCTAGCTTCCTGAGAACAAGAAATTTAGCAAGCATTCTTTACATCTCCAGTGATTACTCCAGGACTCCTGTGGCATGTGGGTGCCTTTACTGAACAGATTTTCTCTCTATTAATTTCCCACCCCACTGTGACGACATGGTTGCTCAGAGAAGGGACTCTGAAGGGGATCTGACTCAGTGGGCAGTTCTTTTTATTAAACATATGTGTTTCTTTGCAGTGAGGATTTGTCTACTTTTAAAACAGTCCTTGCTTTCATGCACTTAAGTCTTATGCTTTTACAGCCTGCTCCCCAGCTTCAATGTCTCTTGAGCACTAATGCCATACCATAGAACCCATTTATGAAGCTTTCAGTCAGAACTTTTAATTGGTTTAAGAAAATGTGACTATATAAATAGGTAGGCTCTAAACCAGATCCTTTTGGTGGCAATCAAAATCTTAACATCAGATTAGAGTGGCAAATCCATAGTGCTCTAAAATCTTATTGTGCTTATTTCTATACCAACACAGTTCAGATTTCTTATTAACTCTGGGGTCGTTATTTGTCCTTGTGATTCTCTTTGTACCATCTATATATTGTAAACTCTCTTTGAACAATAGTAGAAACCTATTCCAGCCTTCTAATAGACTCCAAAAAAAATCTTTGAATAACGCTCCCTACATCCAGACAGTGCTATCTTACACTTTGAGTCTTCCTTTTGGCCACCCTTCCCACCTACATTTTTTCCCCAGGAAAACACAAGAGTGGGGTTGCAGGCACACATCCAAAGCGAGCTGTCTGGACCCAGTACACAAGTATCAAGTAGCTGGGATGAGGGTAAGTTTTCTCTGGATCAGGCCAACACAAATGAAAGAGAGAAATCACTTGATGAGACACAGCTGGAGGAGGCACGTCAATGAGAATAAAAGGGCAGGACTATCTCTGAAGAAGAAGATGCAAGAGATGAGAATACTGGAAACTGTTTATCTTTACTTGGTTTGTTTGTTTGTTTGTTTGTTTGTTTGCTTGCTTGCTTGCTTGCTTGCTTGCTTGCTTGCTTGCTTGCTTGCTTGCTTGCTTGCTTGCTTGCTTGCTTGCTTGCTTGCTTGCAACAGGAGTCAGAGACTCCAGCCATGTGCTTGGACAAGGCTATGTTAACCTGGACACCATTACATCCCTGGAGAGGCAAGTGATAGACAGGACTGGTGGAGATGAGCTGTCAAGCCTGACTTCTTTTGTTCCTCTATACGAGTCTTTCCTAAGAGGGCTACTTCTTGGTTCTCTTCATCTCCAGAACCTGTACTCTCAGGAATTCTAGTGAAGGTAACTGAGTCCACAAGATGACAAGCCCAAGGGTTTAGAAACTGTAATTCTATGGGGAGAAAGGCAGGGTAAAGTGATGTTGTACTACAAGAAAAGAGTTTCTGGGTCAAGAAGCTAACTTGGAACCCATAGAGTTTTTGCTGGGGGACCACGGCCCCACAGGAACTGCAGGGGGGGCTGGTACAGTGCAGTGCAAGAAAAAAGTAAGTAGCAATTGCTAGGAAAAGAACTGAATTCTTGCTCTGTGTATTCCACAACCAGACTTCAAATAGGTTGGCACAGCTCTACTGTTGAACATCAGAGCGAGAAAGAGCTAGAAAAGGAGAACACCTACGAATCACAAATAGGTTTTTGGGTTTTTTATTTTGTTGTTGTTGTTTGAGGGGGTTTTTTGGCCCTTTAAAGAGGAAAAAACAATAAATGCAGATAGCAGTAGTCAGGAGAAGAAATGGGGCACGAACCTCTGTACAAACAGATGTTTGGTGGTTCTCAGCCCCAACTCTTGCACCCACTCCAAGGGAGCACTCAGAAGAGGCAGGGCAGGGAATCTGGGACAGTGTTGCTGAGTGGGCACCTGCTGGAGAAGGTAAGGCTGGGAACCACCTAACACTTGTTCATCCAAAGGACAAACCAGCAAGTAGTTTGTGCCCATCTCTAGTCAAGAGGTAGGCCTGCTTATAATTTTAAATGGCTTAATTTTATTTTGTATTTAGGCTGTAGAAGCACTTCTAAGAAACAGGTTTCCTCCTTAAAACAGGGGCTCTTGTTTACATTCTTCTCCTTTGCTTTTACCATTTGTCTCCTATAAATGATCAAAAATAAATTTGAAAGACACTTTTGTCAAGATCACATTGATTACAGCCAATGTAAATGCCCCCAGATAAAGACAGACAGTGAAGAAGAAATACTCTAAGGTATGGGGTAGCCCATCCTTCTTTCCGTCTTGCTACCCAGCTGGTCATGTAGCCCTTTCAGGAATGTGGACAGCAGAGTCAATTGGCTCTTGCTGTAAAAACATTGTTCATTTGCTACCTGTAAATAGAGAGCTTATGCCAGTACAAAGAGGGGAGAAAGAAGAGGGAAAATGAGACAAAAATATTTATTTACTTATTTATTAAAAATTATTTTATTTAAAATATTTTTATCTAACTTTTCTCCAAGGTGGCAAAGGATCACAAAACTTGTCTCTATCTTTGTTTCTCTTTCTCCTTCCATAACTCTCCCTTTGCAAGCTGTAAGCAGGAACCACTGGCTGATCCATTCCCCCCCCCCCCCCGGAATTATTCGTTTGCAAGGATTCATACTTGTAAAAAAAAAATAGCCCTGACAATTGTTTTATATTTGGGTGAGAAGTGGTTAACTGATGGGGGAAAAAAGGAGTCAGCTTCTGAGACTTTCTTCTGGCTTGGTATCTTTTTTTTTTTTTTTTGCCCTCAAAAAACCCCACACTTTTATAAACTGTAAAGAAGGAAAGGTGCAGTAATGGAGAAATATTTTGACTTTATTTATTTGTTTATTTATTTATCACAGAGAAAAAATGTCTTGGTTAGGGTGAAATGGAAACTAATTCAAATTACACCAGGATTCCCTGCTGTAATTTATCACAGCTGGTTAAATTTTAAAGTAAAAGCAAAACCCACATTATCTGGGAGTCTAACATTTAATTGTGTTTAAGTAAAGTAGATTACTGAATGGAAGCCACATTAAGATCTAATAACATTTGTGGAAAATGGCCTGTCTGGCTCTGCTTTTTATTTATTTATTTTACAAGTACATTGCAGAGAAAATATGCCTACAAGAAGAACATGTGGATGCCTGCAAATGTGACAAATATTTTTGCAGGGGACATTAATCAGATGAAATGTAAAAGGCATTTGCTTCTGGCCTTAAACTCTTTAGTCTGGAATGAATAACATTGGAAATCAGTCAGACTGTAGCCTTGAAGTGATATGGAGTGTGTGGAAATACATATCCTCTCAGCTAAAGGAATTGGTTTCCATGTTTATCATTCAGAACATCTGGATTAATGTGGTTTCTACTGAACTTTCTTGTGGAAACCTACCAATCATTGCAAAGTTGCTTTAAAATAATGAAGAAGATGAAGAACAGATTTCTCCAAATGCTCCTGGGTTTGGAGAACGTTAAGTACTACTCCTAAATGTTTAACAGAAAATCATTAATTTGGTTTTCTGAAATTATAATACTGGATACTTCAGCACATTTGCTTGTATTAAAATTTGATATGAATGGAAGTAATTTGCAATTGAAATTTAAAGAAAGGAATACTTCAGTAAGACAAAATATAATTTAAATAATTTTAAAAGAGATTTGTAAAAGAGATTGCTGCTTTTGCTGTTGTTGTTTTAGCAAAGATTGGCTGTGGGAACAGCTTTTGTCTTTTTTCAGGAGATTGGTGATCAGCATGTTTTTGTTGTTATAAGGGGGGAGATATTATCTGTCACTCTGGTTAATGGGTGTCATTAGCTGGTCTTTTTTGTGCAATGATCCCTGGCCCTTGTGGCTGGGTAGAGTTCATTGACCTTTTGCAGGTTGTATTTTTCAGTGTTGGAAGCCAGGTCTTGTTTAGTTTTAGGCCTTCTTCCTTTTTGTTGAAGTTCTGTTTATGCTTATGAATTACAATGGCTTCACTGTGCAGTCTAACATGCAGATTGTTGGTGTTGTCCAGTACTTCAGTATTCTGAAATAGAATTTCATGTCCAACTTTTTTAGGGCATGTTTAGCTACTGCCAATTTTTCCGGTTATTTTCGTCTGCAGTGTCTCTCATGTTCTTTGATTCTGGTGTGGATGCTGCGTTTTGTGGTTCCAATATATACCTGGCCCCAACTGCAAGGTATCCAGTATACTCCTGAAGTGGTGAGGGGGTCTCTTTTGTCCTTTGCTGACTGTAACATTTGTTGTATTTTTGTGGTGGGTCTGAATACTGTTTGTAGACTTTTTTTTTCAAAAGTTTCCCCATGCAGTCAATGAACTCTTTGATGTATGGTAGAAATAGTTTATTTGTGGGTGGCTGTTTTTCCTCTTCAGCTTGGTGGTGTTTTGTTGGTTTGATAGCTCTTTTGATTTCATTCTTGGAGGTAAGAGGAGGAAAGGCAATTCGAAATTAAACAATTAGAAATAAGGTGGAGCATAAAGTGGTTTTATGTTGCCTCACTCTGAAGAAAGCAGTATTGAGGAATAAGTACAATGTTCCTCTTGGAGCCTCCATTGGTTCTCCACACTATCCTACTTCATTTCTCCAATGAAGATGACAGAGTGTAGGAAACAAAGATGGCAGGCAGCCTCCTAAATTTCTCTTTCCTACGTAGCTTGTTGTTCAGAGGAAAGAGGATGAAGAACTCACATGTACTCTTGTCCTAGGCTTGGCTTTGGTGTGCTTTGAAATCTTTGAGTGACTGAGGCAAGGGACTCAGAATCTATCACTGAATCAGGGCTATGTGGGTTGAAGGCCAGGTTCATAGGTGCAGCCCTTGCTGGCAAGGTGAGATCCCTGGCAGGTGAATCTGAGCTGCTTGTGGATTTAACCTTTGATTTCATGGCAGGCACCAGCCATCCCTTCCTGTGCAACAGTTTCTGCCATTTCCCTGTGCACCAAATCTGTTTGTACAATCATTCCTCCTGATCTTGCAACCTTGATCCCATAGCCATAAAAATATTAGTCCCGTTCCCCTAGAAGTTAGTTAGTTTGTTTATATGCTGCCCATCTGGCATCCAAAGCCACTTTAGGCGGTATACAACAAATAACAAAAATTGTCTTGTCTTTCTCCTATTTGAGAATAGGATATGTATATAGAATATATCTATAGATATAGGATGTGGTGTCACATCTGGATAATTAAAATGGGAGAGAGCAGCTGTTATGAAAACCTAAACTATATCTCTGAAAAACAAACATAAAGCAGCATCTGCTTTAAAGCACAGAAAGGGAAGCCACGAGGCGCAGTGGTTAAACTGCTATACTGCAGCCAAAACTGTGCTCAATCCCAGGTAGCGTCTCAAGGTTGACTCAGCCTTCTATCCTTCCGAGGTCGGTAACATGAGTACCCAGCTTGCTGGGGGGGGGGGCAATGTGTAGTCGGCATAATTAACTTGTAAACCGCCCAGGGAGTGCTTGAAGCACTATGGAGTGGTATCTAAGCAGGACACTTTGCTTTATAAATCACATCCTTATATATGAAGTGGGACCGAAATTCATCTACAGAATAGTCCTTTATATACATACTCAGAGGTAGGTTCCATTGATTTCACTGGGGCTTACTTAAAGTAGGAAAATATTTCACTGCAGCCTTAATCAGGTATTTACCAGAATGAAAGTTTGCTTGTAGTGCCCAGCTACTACAGAATAAAAGGCTAGGAATAGATTTTCTCAGCTCCAGGGTTTTGCTCTGGAGTGGCATCTTAAATTGTTGTTGTTAATTTAAGAAGTTCAATTCCACATTAAAAAGATGTCTGTCTGGGCAGGCAGAGTGATGGCACTTCCATTCTTAAAAATTAAGATTCATGTTTGAAGATCGTCATGAAGCAACTATTCTATGCTGAGTGACACATGGTTTAATGCATTTTAGAGGCATGTGTGTGTGTGTGGAATTCCCTGTGATACTGATGAAGAAAAAGAGAGCTATGTACTGAATTAAAACCAAGGCTTATGACCATCAAGGAAATCCAAATATCCTGAGTGATAATAATCAGCCCAGCTGGTTGGATAGCTCAGTGAACTGAAGTACCTGACTATGAAGTCAGAGGTTGGGGACATGATTCTCCACTGTGCTTCCAGGAGGTGAGACAGCCTTGGACAAGCTATGAAGTCTCCGAGAGCCCCCCAGAGGAAGGCACTTGTAAAGCACTTCTGAGTAGGAAAGCTGGGCAAGCTGAGCTGGCTACAAGTTGGCAACAACTTGATCACATTTAATTAATTAACAGCCATCCTTGTTATTAAGCTGGTATTTCTCAGGTGGCATGGAAAAGGGGTTTAAACCCTTCAAAGTTTACCATAACACCAAGAAAGCTGCACTCAGCTCACCCAATAATTGTTCCATGGTGCTACCGCAACCTTCATAATATATAAAGCAAATTCATTAGACTCTACTGTCGTAAATAATCAGTGACTTTGGAACAGCAGTCAAGCCATCAATAGAGAAGTCAGAATGCTTCACCCATGAATTCAGAGCTCAGGTTTAAATACAGTATGGAACATCTAAGGAGAAAATAATAGTGGCTGGTCTGGTGAGGTACTAATATAAGAGCCAAATGATTAGTCACATCTCATCTTCTAATACTTTATAGAAAATCCTATCACAGAGTTTGTCTTTTGTGGCTTCGCCACCTTCAGTAGCTTTAAAGTTTAACACAATGGGCTCCGAATGAAAATTACAGGGGCCCACATGGTATTAATATTCAATCTGAATTGTGTTCTTTCTTTTAAAAAAATTAGGTGGAGAAGGTTTGTTTAGTTGTTGTTTAGTTGTTAAGACCTGTCTGACTCTTTGTGATGCCATGGACCAGAGCACGCCATCTGCAGTGATCATGGAGCTCAAGAAAGTAAAATCTTTCACTGCCTCCATATTTTCCCCTTCTATTTGCCGGGAAGTGATGGGACCAGTGGCCATGATCTTAGTTTTTTTTTTTATGTTGAGCTTCAGACCATTTTTTGTGCTCTCCCCTTTCACCCTCATTAAGAGTTTAGTTTAGTTTATTCAGTAGAAAGTATCCAACAAATGGAATACGATAAGGCCAAGAGTAATCTTAGGCAGCGTATTATTGAGACAGAAAGGCAGCAGGATCTTGGTATTGTTAGAAATAGGTTTACAGTTGACAACGTATTGCTCCCACTGAAACCGGCAAAATATCTCTACTTACCTCTAACACCTAAACAACGCAAAGCTCTTACTTTGGCCCGCTTCAATGCACTTCCGTCAGCAGTCCAGGAAGGGAAGTATAACAACATCCCTTACACTAAGCGTTTATGCCCCTGCAACTCTGGTGAGATTGAATCTATCTCCCACGTATTACTACATTGTGCTTTTTATTCTGATATTCGAGAAGTCCATGTTAACCCTTACATAAGGGCATTTCCTGGATGAACAGAGGCACACTACATACTGCTTTTGCTGACAGGGCGTTGCCCTGACAGATATACTGGGCTAAATTCAGATATGATGACAAAAGTAGCCAAATTCTGTGCTGCTGCAATTAAAACCCAGGAAGCAAAGGTTCCACCTAGAGCGCAGCTATAGAATCTGTAAATTGGTATATAAATTGGTAATGTTCACACGGGCTCTACGAGCTTCAAAGTAATTTTGGCATTCAATGTAAGCTGTAATAGGACATAGATAAGGCCTATGATAGGGAGTAGGAGATATTCACTAAGATGTTTGAATGTGGTTATATGTATATGGATGTTTTTAGTCCTTTGGTGTTTTAGTATTTTTAATGTTTTTAGATTGTTTTTATGTTCCCAAATTTAATAATGTATCTTAATTTTGCTGGTCAATGACCGTAATAAACATAAAACTAAACTAAAACATTAAGAGGTTCTTTAATTCTTCCTCACTTTCTGCCATCATAGTAATATCATCTGCATATCGGAGGTTGTTGATATTTCTTCCGGCAATCTTAATTCCGGTTTGGGATTCCTCCAGTCCTGCCTTTTGCATGATGTATTCTGCATATAAGTTAAATAAGCAGGGAGACAATATATAGCCTTGTCGTACTCCTTTCCCAGTTTTGAACCAATCAGTTGTTCCAGATCCAGTTCTAACTGTTGTTTCCTGTCCCACATATAGATTTCTCAGGAGGTAGATAAGGTGGTCAGGCACTCCTGTTTCTTTAAGGATTTGCCATAGTCTGCTGTGGTCCACAGTCAAAGGCTTTTGCATAGTCAATGAAGCAGAAGTAGATGTTTTTTTCTGGAATTCTCTGGCTTTCTCCATAATCCAGCACATGTTGGCAATTTGGTCTCTAGTTCCTTTGCCCCTTCAAAATCCAGATTGTATTTCTGGGAGTTCTCGGTCCACATACTGTTGAAGCCTACTGTGACAACCCCAGACCTACTGGAGTATGCCACCCTATAATTAAGCTGCCACCAACCATTCCCTATAAGGAGTCACACAGACCAGGAATGGATTTTAACAAACAAAAGAACAAGGTTTATTGAAAAGACAAACAGGGTAAATAAAAAGATCAGGTAAATAGGATAATGTAACGTGGCATAGTCCCAACCATATACATATAACAGTTTGGTTCACACAGAACACTTTAAAGTAAAGCACAGACCCTGAACCTATCAGTTCTGGCTACCTATATAGAAACCTGAACCTATCAGGTATGTACTAACTGACACACAGTTGTACTCAGTCTGACACACAGACTCCAACTCCTCACTCTCCACATCAGCTCCAAATATATATACAGTACAGCTCCTCCCCCTGATGTCCCGCCTTCCACTCCCCATAGGATGGAACTTTCCCTCCAAACCCATGACAGACAGGTACCATCAGTGCTGTATGTGACACCTCCCCTCTTTATAAGTTGTTTTGCGGGGGAAAAGCTAAAGTGCTTTTCTCCAAAAAAACAACCAGGATCAAAACACATAAACAGTTAAACATTATCACACAATACCATACTTACACTCTAGGTTAAACATAACACTTATGCATTTAAACATTAACATTTACCATACATTAAGTTACCTTTATTAATACAAACCAAGACTGATCAATAAACAGGTACAATTAACTTTTGGTCACCAAAATATACATAGTCCATATTTCTTCGCCGTCTTCACTCTTCGGGTCTTCTTGACAAGGCGTCAGCAACACAGTTCATTGACCCTCTGACCACCTTCACTTCAAAGTCATAATCTTGCAGGTTTAAAGCCCACCTCATAAGTTTACTATTGTGGGTTTTCATTGTCTTTAACCACTGCAGTGGTGAGTGGTCAGTGCACAGAATAAAATGTCTTCCCCAGATATAAGGTTTGGCCTTCTGAATCGCATATACTATGGCCAGGCACTCCTTTTCCACGGTTGCCAAATGTCTCTCACCTTTCTGGAGTTTCCTACTCAGGTAGGACACTGGATGCTGGTCACCATTTTCATCCTCCTGGCAAAGAACTGCTCCTACCCCACTGTTAGACGCATCGGTGTAGATGATGAACTTCCGGTCGAAGTCGGGAGCACGCAGCACTGGATAATTGATGAGCGCCTCCTTCAACCTCCGGAACGCCTCCTCACAGTCGCTGGTCCACGGGATGCGGTCATCAGTCTTCTTCCGCGTCAGATCGGTCAGCGGAGTCGCTATCTCGCTAAACCTCGGGATGAACTTTCTGTAGTAGCCCACCAACCCAAGAAATGATTTGACTTTTTTCTTGGTGTTGGGTCTGGGCCAATCACGAACGGCTTCTATTTTGGCCTCCAGGGGTTTGATCACTCCTCCCCCTACTATGTGACCCAAGTATTTTATTTCTGGGCTACCCAGCTGACACTTGCTTGCCTTTACCATTAGCCCTGCTGCACTTAACCTCTGCAGCACTATCTCCAGGTGTTTCAGGTGATCTTCCCAGGTATTACTGAAGATCCCTATATCGTCAATGTAGGCCACAGTAAAGTCACTGAGCCCTGCTAAGGTCTGGTCCATCAGCCTTTGGAATGTGGCTGGTGCATTTCTGAGACCAAAACTCAGGACTCTAAACTCATATAGACCGAAAGGGCTGCAAAATGCGGTCTTTTCCTGATCCCTGGGATCAATCCTTAATTGCCAGTATCCCTTTACTAGGTCCAACGATGAAATGAACCGACAACCCCCTATGGTTTCAATCAGGTTGTCCAGCCTGGGCATTGGGTAGGCATCAGGAGTGGTTACGCGGTTTAATTTCCTGTAATCTACACAAAACCTAATGCTCCCATCAGGCTTGTCCACCAGGACTATCGGAGAGGACCAAGGACTAGAAGAGGGGACGATTATGTTCTCCCTAAGCATCTCGTCCAGCTCCTTCCGCACCTTGTCCCTATAGGGTCCCGTTACTCGGTATGGGGATACTGCTTGCGGGGGTGCATCCCCTGTGTGGATCCGATGCATCACTCCCTTCACTATCCCCGGCTTATTTGAAAACACCTTTTGATATTTGGTGAGCAGCACTTTTAGTTCTTGCTGCTGGTCTTGGGTGAGTGCAGGACTGATCTTTACCTCATCTGGGTTGTATTTTACTTCCCCTCTACCCTCCCAGAAGGGTAATTCAGCTTCCTCACTCTCAGCTGCTTTTATTGCAAATAAAACCCTCTGTTCCCCTCTGTAGTAGGGTTTCAGGGCATTCACATGTACCACCCTCCGTGCTTGGTGTTCCTCCTGCTCTATAAGGTAGTTCAGGTCCGACATCTTGGAAATGACCCTATATGGTCCTGCCCATTTGAGCTGCAGTTTGTTCTCTTTGCAGGGCCTAAGCCAAAGCACTTCCTCCCCTGGGTTAAAGTGCCTCTCCCTGGCTTTCTGGTCATACCAGGTTTTCTGTCTGACCTTCTGAGCTTGCAGGTTTTCTGCTGCTAGCTCTAGGTTTCTCTTCAGGTCATTCATTAAAGAGTCTATATATGTCACAACATCTTGTGGGTCATCCTGGGTGATCTGTTCCCAATTTTGTTTGATTAGATCAAGTGGACCTTTCACCCTTCTCCCAAACAAAAGTTCAAACGGACTGAACCCGGTACTGGCTTGGGGCACTGATCGATAAGCAAACAAAAGGGATTGCAGCTTCTGGTCCCAATTGTTTGGATTCTCTGCCAAGTAAGCCCTAATCATACGCATCAGAGTCCCATTGAACTTCTCCGTTAACCCATTACTTTCAGGGTGATAGGCAGTGGTTTCCTTGTGTTTAATTCCACAGATTTGCCATAACCGTTTCATGAGCTTTGATGTAAACGATGTGCCCAAATCTGTGATTATTTCTGAGGCAAATCCCATCCTGGACATATACCCCACCAAGGCATCTGCCACTGTGTTAGTTTCGATGTTAGTCAAGGGAATGGCTTCAGGGTACCTCGTGGCATGGTCCACAATGGTGAGAATGAACCGGTTCCCCCTCTTTGTGGCCTTGGGCAAAGGTCCCACAATATCCACTCCTATACATTTGAACGGGGTGTCAATCACAGGCAAAGGGCACAACTTCGCTTTGGTCCTGTCACGGTTATTCCCCTGCCTCTGACACACATCACATTGTTTACAGAACTCCTTGATCTGCTTCCCTATTTCAGGCCAGTAAAAATTTTGTGTGATTCTCTGTTGTGTTTTGTTCACCCCTAAGTGCGCAGCAAACATGTCAGAGTGCCCCCTTTGTAAGATCATGGGGCGATACTTTTCAGGTACCACTAGCTGACTTCTGATCCCATCTCCCCCTTTTGAGATATTCATCAGGGTCTCTCTATATAAAATTCCCTTTCTCTCACGAAATCTCGCTGGGGTTTCAGGTGTTAACTGGGTGTCTGTCACCTTTTCAAAACACTTTCGGAGAGTGGCGTCTGCCTTTTGCTCTTGGCCAAATTTGCTGTCTGTGGTTAAGGTTTCCACCACAGCTTCGGAACTACCCTCATCTGCTTCCGCCTCGGGCCCTTCAGTACCCCCCTGAACTGTCCCTGTGGTGGCTTGTGAGCGTGTAATCACTAGCACCCGTTTCACATGTTCAGCCAGGTCATTTCCCACGAGCACGGCTGCTGGCAGAGTCGATGAAATCGCTAGCCGCCAAACTCCCCTCCAGCCTTGAAAGCTCACAGGTACCTCAGCTACTGGCAGTGAGATCACCTGTCCCTCAATCCCTGCCACCTTCAAGCTCTCATTTGGGATTATATACTTCCTAGGAATAATGTCTGGATGGCACAGGGTCACCTGGGAACAAGTATCCCTTAGCCCCCTATACTGATGGTCAAGTATTCCTACGTCCACCCCTGCGGTCTCAAACAATTGCGAATCTGTCCTCACTAGTAAGCAGCGCTTGACCTCCACAAGAGGACCATTTTCCTCAGCCTGATCAGCAGATGTAACTGTTCCAGAGTGAGTAGCCATGGCAACAGGCTCCCTCAGTGGCAAGGAGCTTGGCTCTGTCTGGACACAGAACACAGCTTTTGGCTTGGTTCCACTCAAATCATGAGGCAAATTTCCCTTTAGCTGCTTTAATTTCTCACACTCTGAGATTAGATGGCCCTTTCCTTGACAGAAATAACATTTTCTGCTGTACTTGGAGTCTTTCTCATCTGGTTTTGGTTTTCCCTCCAAAATCTGAGGTCTTTGTGGTTTCATGTCTGAGGGCTTCCCTTCAACATGGGCCCCTCCCCCTTGCTGGTTTTTCCCTGGTCCCTGAGAGTACCTGCTGTAGGTTTCTTTGGGCTTACCCACAGTTTTCCCCTCAGCACCTAAGGGCTTCCTTATTTGGGAAATAAAATCTGCGATCTCTGCCGCTTCTGCCACAGATTTAGGTTTCCTTTCCCTCACATGGAACTTTAGTTCCCCCTGCAGGACTGAATAAAATTGTTCCAGCGCTATCAGGTCTTTGAGCTGCTGGAAGGTCTCTGTCCCCTCCTGAGACAGCCATTTCTCTAGCAACCTCACCAGTTGGGCCCCCACTTGGGTAAAAGTCTGCTCTGGTTTTTTTGTGAGTGACCTGAATCTTTGCCTCAGCTGTTCCGCATTTATCCCATGTCGGGCAAACACCAGTTTTTTAAACTCAGCGAAGTCCTTCAGCAGTTCCACTGGCATCTCTGCATAGACTTCTGCCAGGCTGCCACTGATCAAAGATCGCATAATAGTCATCTTCTCAGTTTCCCTTACTGAGAAGTCCACAAACGCTCTTTCCACGAGGGAAAAGAACACCTCAGGGCAATCTCCCTTGTGGTACACAGGGAATTTCTTCAAGTCAGTTTTAGACAATTGGCCCACCTCAGAATCTCTATTGTTATTATTGTTCTGATTCATCATTTCCAATTTTCTTAACTCAAACGCCATTTTCTCTCTCTCCAATTCCATTTCAAATCGTCTGTTTCTCCCTTTCCCTTTCCTGTTTCTCTTCCTTTTCCCTTTCAAACGCCATTCTTTCTCTCTCTAATCTTTCCTCCATTTCCCTCACCCTCAGTTCATGCTGTTGGGCTAGGAGCATTTTTCTGAGTTCTGGGCTCTGTTCTCCCGTGCTCTCATCCTGCACTGAGCCAAATCCTTCCTCAGAACCTTGGTCTACCTGTGGATCTCTCACTTCACCCATTTCTGCCATTTGGCTTCGAGTCAAGGGCATAATCCCCCCAGAACAGGCTGCCTTCAAAAGTCAAGCCTCAAAATAAAACGACGACTTTTTTCCTTTTGCCTCAGAAACAGCCTTCTATAGATTGCTGCTGTTCCTTCAGCACTAACTTGCAACTGTTGCCAGGCAGAATTCACCCCCTCTGCTAGGCCTCTCAGCAGACAGGCTAGATCACTGTTACTTCACACAGCTTTGCCTCAGCCTTTTCCCGCCAAAACGGGTTGCCTCAGAGCTCCCTAATCTAGTCTCCCCAATCTGAGTTGGCACGTTCTTCCACTAGCGTACCTCCCCGTGAGGTAAGCCTAGAAGATTACCTACGCGCTCTCAGATTTTCCCTGACTAGACCCCCCTTGCTCTGGGCACACTTGCCAAGGCTTTGCTGGACCACTGGACAACTGGACCAGTCGTATCCCACACGCTGGACACCAATCAATGTGACAACCCCAGACCTACTGGAGTATGCCACCCTATAATTAAGCTGCCACCAACCATTCCCTATAAGGAGTCACACAGACCAGGAATGGATTTTAACAAACAAAAGAACAAGGTTTATTGAAAAGACAAACAGGGTAAATAAAAAGATCAGGTAAATAGGATAATGTAACGTGGCATAGTCCCAACCATATACATATAACAGTTTGGTTCACACAGAACACTTTAAAGTAAAGCACAGACCCTGAACCTATCAGTTCTGGCTACCTATATAGAAACCTGAACCTATCAGGTATGTACTAACTGACACACAGTTGTACTCAGTCTGACACACAGACTCCAACTCCTCACTCTCCACATCAGCTCCAAATATATATACAGTACAGCTCCTCCCCCTGATGTCCCGCCTTCCACTCCCCATAGGATGGAACTTTCCCTCCAAACCCATGACAGACAGGTACCATCAGTGCTGTATGTGACACCTACCTTGTAGGATTTTGAGCATAACCTTGCTAGAGTGTGAAATGAGTGGTACCCTACTGCAAAATCCTATAATTGCTTTGTAAATGGGGGGAAAAACCACAACCCTTGTTTTTCCAAGTAAAGTGGTTGGGGAATTATCAATACAGTCCAGAGAATTACATGATCTGCCTGAAAAAACACTAGAAACAACCAAAGCAAATGAAAATCCTTAAACCTGGTGAATTGTTTATTTTTTTTAAAGAAAAAAATAATTGGAATACAGTAGGGGACTTTTACATCAGATGACCCTTTAATCCCAGCCATATGGAAGTAAATTAGTCTCAGGGAGGATTTTAAATGTTAGAGAATAATAAGTAGTAGATAGGAGCTGTATGCTTGTATTGAACAAGAAGAACAATCCTGAAGAATTCCTTGCACCTGTACAGAAGGGTAGGTGAAACTGTCACCCAGAGCTGGTGCCAGTCCAGACCATAAAATGGCTGAGGATGCCCCTCCTGACCCTTGAGTTTTGTCTTCAGGAGCATAGGACATTCCAAATCTAGTCTTGGATAAAATACTAAGTCTGGATCAGGCATTTTATCCTGAAAGCTGGGAGGGCTTTATCTGTGATAAGGATATGGAGACACACAAAAACTCTGCTCCTTGTCCTACCTCTCTGTGGAAGTCACTCAGACTTTCATGTATTGTGAAAGTCTAAAGAGGTACTAGAAGTGCAATCTGAGAATTAATTAGAATGCATGTCCCTGCATCCCCACCACTGTTAAGATTCTTGCTGCTTTAGGTATATAATGCACAATTAGGCAAGATTTCTATATATCTTCCAAGAGAAAATTCTAAGTACTTCATCATGTTAAAAACTGTAGAATTTCTTTATGGTTCAATTAAGATTGAACCATAAAGTCAATGGTAGCCCAAGTCTTCTTACTATAAGTGGATGTAGAAGCACTATTTTCATTTCTCCCACCATAGGTACCACCTCCCTTTAACTCATTCTTCCCCCCATTGTTGCTATTACTGTCACCATCTTTTTTCACTACCTCACCCCCCCCCAACACATTCACACCCACTTCAATATCCTCCCATCCCTTGCAGCACCAACTCCATCTGGGGTATTGCCAGTCATATGTGGCAGCCAGCACATGTTTGCACTGGGTGGGTGCACCAAAACACCAGCTTTGTGCAGAGATGAGCTGAGTGCTTTGTACAGTTGGTCCCTCCCTATTTCACAGTTTGCAATCAGTTACACGAAAAAATAAGGACATAGGTTGTATGTGCTGGGAAATAGGGAAGTGAGGTAGGGTGGCAGGTGGAGTAGAGTTGAGAAAAGCAGGAACTGAGCATGAAATTAGAACATGAGGCAGGGAGAGAAGGGAGGAGAATTCATCACTTCTAGCATCTTAACATCTCAGCTGGCTGCCAGATGTGTTTAAAGTTGTATCAAACTGCTATAATTGTCCAGTGTAGATACTCCTCAAATAAAAAAGAGAAATATCCAATTCCCCTTAGCACCCTACACATGGTAATTGGCAAGAGAACAAATCGAACACGACTAAACAACAAAACTTCAGGGATTTCCTTCCTCATAGTCCTTTCCCACTTGGAAAGGCATTCAGAGATGACAGAAAGCACAGTGAGAAAGAGGCAGGGCAGGCTAAACAATCATAACCAAGAAAGGACTGCGGGAACACAGCTGCATCTAATACTTGAGTATTTATCGGGGTGGGGAGTGGAGGCTTTCTTCCTCCACACTTTACTTCACTGGGGAGTACATAGGATGGATAAAGCTTCCCACTCTTGCCTCAGATGAGAGAATAACAAGATGAGACATACGGAGAAATATATAAAGCTCCTGTCTACTGAGTCTGAGTCTTGGTCCATTTAGTCCAGTAATGTTGGCTCTGACTGGCAGCAACTCCTTAGGTATTCTAGCAAGATTCTTTCCTAGCCCTGCCTAGTTGAGAGAAGATGAGCTGAACCTAGGATGCTTTGCACACAAGGCATGTACTCTGTGACTCTACTACAGAACTGTTGATGTGCACCTGTAGTCGACATCCAAGCAAGGGAACTGGTGTCATTGTGCCAGTTCTTTCCCTGACTGGATAAAGTTTGTACCCAATGGAGTGAACAAGGAAGCCCTTGGATCATGAGCTTTCTAGACAAAGGAAAGCTTACACACTATGAACCTAAAGACCAAATGTTGTTCAGAGACAGAACATGCCTTTTGAGGTTATCTACCTTACTGTGGACTCATCTGCCCCCACAAAAAATAAGGTGCCCCACCTGTGTATAGTTGCATGGCTCTATACATGAGGTCTATTTTACCCTACCTTATATGGTTTCTTGTCCTTTTCCTTTTCTCCTGGTTTAAGGTCTGTTCCAGAAAGACGTAGACTGATGATTTCAAAGTTGTAGCCATGTTAGTCTGTGCAAGCATTTCAATAAGAAACACAAAACAAAAGCAATAAAAAGTTGTGGCACCTTAAAGATTAACTGCTATATTTTAATGGAAGCTTTCGTGGAACATGTCCGCTTTGTCAAACATATGAGTTAAAATACAGAGGCAACATGTTAAAACATTTATGCAAGGCTCTAGGATAAAGGCAAAGGGGTGTCTAGTTGCATTTTACACCTAGTAATTGTTTATGTCCCCTGTTTCACATTCAGTTCTTTTGAAGCCTAGTTATATAAACAGCAATAACGATTAAAGGAAACGAGAGGAACAAGAATAGCTTCATTCTAAAAAGGTGGGTCTGGTTGTTGTTCTTGAGTCATTTAGTAATTTCCAACTCTTCATGACCCCATAAACCAGAGCACTCCAGGCCCTCCTGTCTTCCACTGCCTCCCGGAGTTGGGTCAAATTCATGTTGGTAGCTTCGATGATGCTGTCCAACCATCTCATTCTCTGTCATCCCCTTTTCCTCTTGCCTTCACACTTTCCCAGCATCAGGGTCTTTTCCAGGGAGTCTTCTCTTCTCATGAGGTGGCCAAAGTATTGGAGCCTCAGCTTCAGGATCTGCCCTTCCAGTGAGCACACAGGTGTGATTTCCTTTAGAATGGATAGGTTAGTTCTCCCTGCAGTCCAGGGGACTCTCAACAGCCTCCTCCAGCACCACAGTTCAAAAGCATCAATTCTTCAGTGTTCATCTTTCTTTATGGTCCCGCTCTCACTTCCATACATCACTACAGGAAAACCATAGCTTTGACTATTCAGACTTTTGTTGGCAAGGTGATGTCTCTGCTTTTTAAGATGCTGTTGAGGTTTGTCATTGCTTTCTTCCCAAGAAACAGAAGTCTTTTAATTTTGTGGCTGCTGAAGGAAAATAACGGTAAATAACAACATAATTATTACATTTAGTAATGACTTTAAAAACCTTGGCTGATGTTTAATCTGTTGAGATGGGTGTCCAGCATCTTAGCTGTTTCCTTTTGGATTCCCATTCTGTATTTCTTTCTCCAGACTAGCAACTTTTATCTCTTGTGAAATGTGTCCTGGTAGATTGAAGTAATTTGAGAAAAGTTTCTGTGTATTGTGAGTTCTGATATTTGAGTTATGTCCTTAATCCACTTGCATAGAGATTGTTCTGTTTGTCTTGTATAGAATGCAGAGACATATTGCTGGCAAAAGATGGCATAGATAACTTTAGCAGAGGAACAAGTAAAAGTATCCTTGATGCTGTGTGTGACATTGTTGGGTCCTGTGATTATGCTGCCAGAGTAAATGTCAAGTCAGAGCTGGCATCTGGGTCTGTACCAGGGTATAATTCCCGTCATTTTATCAGTGTTTTGTAACTTGTTGTGTGTCAATTGTTGCTTGAAATGGTAGGGTTATCTGTAAGGAAGTATAGGCCTGCCACTGAGTATTTGGCAGAGTGAACTATTCTTGTCAAGGATGGATTGGAGATCATTTATGATGTGTGTTTGATTGGTGCTGTTTGTAAAGAGTCTTCCTCCTGGAGTCTGTGTTTTTAATTTGGTCAGGGTGGGGGAAGCATCTGTGTATGTGAGGTCCTTCAAAAGAAATGCAGTTAGTTCTGGCTATGAACTCAACATAATTGTTACCCAAAGTACTATCATTTTTAGCTACATTTGAAAGTACCTGCTTCAGAGAGATCTCAGGCTGCAGCCCTCTCTCCAATGTTTCAGATGACAAATTTCTTAATAGCCTTGTCTTTGCAGACAAGGTGGGTACAGTTAGTACAGTAAATGGGCCGGACGTGTCCCTGACCCTTCTCAGCAGAGCCATTATTCCTCCTCTTCTTCTGCATTTTGACACTCAGGAGGCAAAAGTAGTCTTGGAGGAAACAAAAGAGGGCATGGTCCTTATTTCCCAGCTTCTGAACTTTTCATTAGAGCATTTCAACTCAACTTTGATTAAACAATATTATGTGATTCTTATATATTATTATGGTCCAATATTTTGGGAATTTGAACATGGGTTAAAATCGACCGCTTTCATGCACGTTGCAGAAGAGTCAAACTTGAGCTTCTTTATGTAGGTTGCAGAAATTTTTTTTCAGCTGGAGAAGACGGAAATGAGTTCTGCACAGAGGATAATAGAATAATATGTTCAAAATAAATTGTCAGAGATTTAAAAGAACTTGTATAAACTGGAAGAAAAGAAGAACAAGGACAAAAAAGAAGATAAAAAAGTTTTTTTAAAGGGAAGATAATTGTGTATGGTTTATAGATTTTTTAAAAAAACACAGCTTCCACCCCACCACCACCCCCGCTGATAGGAACAGCTGAGTTGTCAAATTTGCCACTACAGGGAGAAGAATGAAATGAGTCAGAAGAATCAAATAACTAGCTATCAGAAAACAGGACTGTCTGGTATTGTCTGCTGGGCCCTTTCTTGTGATCCTGGAGGCTTATCCTTTCTATCTTCATTTTCAGACATTTGTTGGCCGTTTTATAGAAAACGGAAAGCAATAAAGCTAGGAGATGGCTGCATCACAAAAGAAAGGCTTAGCAATGGCTGTTTATACGAATAAACAAACAACCTGAACTTCTTTCTCCCTGACTGTTCTGAAGTCAGTATGAATGTCAATAATCTTTTTCAAAAACAAGTGATGCTGAAACAGAGTGATTGTACAGCCGTCCTGTTACAGTGCTAGACTGGGATGGGGAGACCATGGTGACCTTGGGCCAATCATCTTCCTTGGAGGAGCCAGAGAATGCAAGTAAACAAGCAGGGAGGGAGAGAAGAGATAGTTGAGGGCTTTTAACAGTTTATGATAAGTTATGTGTGATTTTGCACAATGTTCTTGTGTGCATACTTTCTACAGTATTAACATGGGAGGAGTGGTCAAAACATAGAAAGATTACCTTTTAATCAGAAATAGCAGTTTCTGGACACCGTGGCTTTTGTGGGTTGTAATCCCACAAAGTAACTTTTCCAAACCGTGGGGCTCTACAATTTCTGTTTTTTTGTGGCTGTGGAAGAGTATTGCTCTGTTCTTACGTCCTGGTTTTGATGAGCCATACGTTTTCAACTAGCAGGGAATTGTAGATCTGCCTTTTCACCAATGTACATTGAAGATAGTATGCTCATTTAGATCAGTGGAACTTGTGGAGAAGTTGAATCACCAAATCCCCATTGATTCAATAGTGCCTACGTTAGTGCAATTTATTGCACTAAGCAACAGGATTTGGGCAATGTCTGCATCTTTTTAACACAGCCAATCCATTGTTCAATGCTCACTGTGTTTTGTTTTCTCAAAGGGAAGCAACAGGATTTTGGCCAATCAGTCTGTTGTTTCTAAACCTTAAAGTACATACAGTATAACAGAAACAATCTTTCTCTTCCTCAGTTTGCATTATTTGCATTGAAGGTAGTTTTTGCAGTAAAGTATTATCTAAACAACTTTTTGAAAAAAATAATTATCTTTCTGGGGTTTTTTGCTGAGCAGTTTGTCCTTTCAGGAACCAAGGACAATAGCATAGCCATTCTTTCTCCCCACAAGCAAGAATGAAACAAGCAAAACAATTATATCCATACTTCAAGGTCAGGTTTTTATTGCCTTGCTTGGTTATGTTGCAGCTATGATGCAAGAAGAGGCTTCATCCTTGAGGAAAGAGTAACAAAGGCTGGGGAATCCACTATTTCTGTGTTTTACTATTTTCTGTTCACTATTTCTGGGTCATGCTGATGTATGCTGATGACACTCCACTCTACATCACCTTTTTTTCCATCTGCAGTGAATACCATTCTGTCTGTTGAGTGCTGCCTGGGGACCTTTCTGCAATGGATGCAGTCGAACGGACTGAGGTTGAATCCGGACAAGATGGAGGTCTTGTGGGTTGGCGCCCCTGATGTCAGTGGCTTTGTAAACTCCCTCTCTTTGAGGGGGGCAACTCTCACCATGGAGAGTCTGGGGGTTCATCTTGACTCAGCACTTACCAATGAGACTCAGGTAGTGTCTGTGGTTCGGTCTGCCTATTTACATCTTTGGCAGATCACCCAGCTGTGTCCCTATCTAGATGTGGGGCTCCTCACCACTCTGGTCCATGTGCTCGTAGTCTCAAGAATAGGCTGCTGTAATGCCCTTTACATGGGGCTTCCTTTGAGACTGATGCAGAAGCTTCAAATGGTCCAGAACATGACAGCCAGACTATTAACAGGGATGAAAAGATTCCATCATATTTTCCTCATCCTGATCACCTTACACTGGTTATCTATTCACTTCTTAATTGATTTCAAGGTGCTGACTATTATGTATAAAGCCCTAAATGGTTTGGTGTGTGTGTGTGTTTTACTCTTGTACTAAAATTGGGCCCCATCTTTTAATGTATTCATGTTTTATTTATTTATTTATTTACAATATTTTTTAGCTGCACCATTTACTATATCTGTATTTTTGTTTTATTTGAAATAAAAAAGAGGGTGCAAAGGGCCATTTTCTCTCCATGTATGCAATTTTTTTCCTTTTTATCAATGGCTGTACACATGAAGTTATTTTCTGCACAGGGTAGAAACGATGTTACTTATTTTAAAAATCATAACTCAAAACCTGTTTCCCTAAATATCCGAAATTTTATCACAGAGGAAGAACCGACTATCTTGTCCCACAGTACCAAATTTGGTGCTGATCTCATTTCCAGTTTTTATGTTGGAATATTTTGTTTGGACTCCCACCCTTGTTAGCATTACCTGGTAGAATGTGTTCGTTTTAAGTCACCCAGTTATAATAAAGAAGAAATTATTAACTCCACAAAGACTGTGTGTCAAGAGACAGGTAAAAGAGAGGTTGACCAGTTTTGGTTGCCCTGTAAAATTGAGGACTTGTGCCAGTGGAAAGGAGATGGAAAGGCTGTGTTTTAATTGGGGAGACAATCTGCAGCTAGATGTTACCTGGTGGGAAGCAATGCATCCAATGCCATGACATGCTTTTCTCTTGGTATGAAATAAGTGAAAACTGGCTTCAGCTGAACTGATGGGGGGAGGTAACAGCAAGGGAAAATAAGTTATTTTGAGAAAAGTTACCCCCTTCTGGAGGTTCAGAGTAACTGAGAATTTGATTGATGTAAATCCCTTGAAAGGACTGGAAGGTGGATGATGTGTATAAAAATGGCATAGAGTTTTTAGTTAATGTATTCTTGAAGGCTTTCATGGCCGGGATCTGATGGTTGTTGTGGGTTTTTCAGGCTCTTTGGCCATATTTTGAAGGTCATTCTTTCTAACGTTTCACCAGTCTACGTGGCCAGCATCTTCAGAGGACAGGAGTCAGAACTCTGTTGGTGCTCTGGTGCAGTTTGTTTCGATAGTTCAGTATTTATACTTGTGGGATCAGCTTTTGTCCTTTTCAGGAGATGGGTGATTGTGGTGATCGTGTTTTTTGTTGTGGGTGTATTGTTGTGATGAGAGGAAGAGATGATCTACACTGTGATTGGTGGGTGTCATTAGCTGGGCTTTTGTGTGCAGTGATCACCGGTCCTTGTAGCTGGGAAGAGTTTGTTGAGCTTTGAATAGAGGGTTTTGTTGGTAATAAGTCCAGTTCTTGCCTTCGGCATGTAATGGATCCTTTAACATTTGTGAATATTTTTGTTATTCAAATTAAAGTGTGCAACCTTGTGAGTTTTGGTATTCCTCAGAAAATCAGGGTGGTTCAGAATGTTGAGAAGAGACTGGACAGGAAGGTTTTCCCCAGCTATCAGCACACTGACTCCCTAGAGGTTATCCACATCAGGAATATCAGGGTAGGGTGGCTACCCTGATTTTCCACATAAAGACCACATAAAGCAAAGCAGCACATTTTCTTTGCTTTATGTGGTCCTCTCTGTTCTGACCATAATCTTGACACTGAGATTTGGGGCACTGTCTCATTATCTCTGTCAAAGAGTCAGAGATCGTAGTTGGGACCTGGGATTTAAAACTTGTGATGGTTTTTGCAAAATCTGACATTAGCATCCACACTAGCACTTGCTTCAGCGTTTAGCACATGCTGTCAGCTGTTGTAATACAGAACTGAAAGCCCACTTGACATTACATGTGAGTGACATTTATTCCCTTATTGTGATTCTGTCAACTTGATCACACATCTCATGGCCACGTAGAGACACAACACAGAGACAAAGAAGGGGAGGGAAGGTTTGTTCAGAAAGGGCACAGGCTGATTTTTTGTTAGGACTCTGGCATCTTTCAGGTGACTGTCTGGTCCTGTGTAGCCATACCTCAGCTCCTGTGTGAAGGAAATCTGCGAGATGCCTTTCCAGCAGCTATCTCATATATGCTGCTTCAGTGGCGGCAGCAGATGTAAAGCAAACACTTATGATTCTAGCTTTCTCAAATAAATTATATTTATTTGTTATGATGTTCAACTGGAATGGAATGATCCATTCCATTCAACTAGCTGGAATGATCAAAAACTCACTCACTCAAGGCCAATACAGGTAGCTGTGAATTCAGGTATACTATGTTCATCCTATATTTACCTCAGTAGAATTTCAGCATGATCTCCTTTCACCAGGAGTTGTTGCCCTACAGGAGCACAAATACCAGACACAGAGGGCTTTCCTGCTCTCTTTCAAGTGTGTCTGGGTCAAGGCCGTGATTATATTTCTATTACGTTACCCACATACCTAGAGGATCTCAAACCACCTCTGTTTATTGCAACCGAAAGCCTGTATTCATTTAAAGTTTGTGGGCCAATTACAAAATCTGGAAGAAAGAGAACCAGAAGCATTGGGAGATTAGTCAAGGAATCTATCAAGATATAAAGCAAGAGTCATTTTTATAGCTAAATCTGATATGTGTCTCTGATGCAAGCAGACAAATTTAAGGTTTTAAGGCACACATGATGTTCTAGTGGCATTAATCATCCCATTATGCCCTAAGCTCAGGGCGGTTCATTTCATGAAACCCAGGTGTGACATTTAGAACAAACACACCTTTTTTCTCCAGAGCTGCTGGGGTTCTGCCTCAACTCCTGGCATGATAAAACAGAGATGGATGATCATAAACAGAGTGCATTACTCATAGGAAACATGCCCTTAAAACTGGGTGGGCAAGAAGCTCTAAATTGGTTAAATTGAAAAACTCTCACTGAAGTTTGTCACCAGTAATAACAACTAACAGCATGATCTTAATGTGTCTACTCAGGAGTAATTCAGCAGGACTTACACTCATAGCCATTTGTTTCCGCTCCACACTTTCAAGCTTTTAGATTCTATTTTCTTTGGAACAGAAGCCTTTAAGCAGCACACTTTGCTTTGCTTTATTATTTGTCAATATTATAAATAAATGCCGCATGTCTAGACCAGTGGTTCTCAAACTTGGGTCTCCAGAAATTCTTGGACTGCAGCTCCCAGAAATCCTGGCCAGCACAGCATGTGGTTAAGGGTTCTGGGAAGTCCAAGAACATTGGGAGCCCCATTTTGAGAGCTACTGGTCTTGACAGGTCAGTGAGTTAGATATATGGCTATGGAGCCAGAGATTAGAAGTATAATCTGCCTCTTGTAGCCTTAGGCAAGCTCCACAGTCCCAGGGTGCTCCTGGAAGAAGAGAATGGTAAACCACTTCTGAATGTTTTATATTTAGAAAATGTATAAAAGGTACCTCGAGTCATAATTGACAACAACACATAATTATTAATTACAAATATATCATATTACACTGATACATGATGCTGTATAAATGAATAAATATATTAAAAGTTAATAATATAAATGTTTGTACTTACTATTTACTGGTTTTGTTGTGTGTGTTTTAAAAGCACATCAGACAACATATCCATCTTAGATGGTTGCCCACCTATTTCTCCCCAGACTTTTCCTCCCTCTTACTGTTTGGTAGCTCATCATACCTACAACTCCTTTTACACAAGACTGGTCATTTTTGCTTAAAACCATGTAAAACAGACAAGATGAAACACATAACAGATTAAGGATAGTGAAGGAGGAGGGGACAATTGGAAGGGTGGCATGAAAGGTAATCTTTCAGTTCTCACAGCCTCATATCTGTCTAAACAAATCACAAAACAGTTCTAGGAAAATGGTCCACGTATTTTGATAATTTTTGCCTGCCTCCTACTCTTATTTGGCCCCCTTTCCTTGGCCGGATCCACGTGGGTTCTTATGCCCAGTGTTCACTGTACCATATGTGGTGGAGAATATCTAGATCTATAGAATAATGCATTTATCTACTAAGTCTGCCCTTGAGGTCTGCAGTCTATACCAATTTTCAATGTACCGTTTTACTGGCAGGAGTCCTAGTAGTAGGGTAAGTGTTGAGAAGTCCAAATTGCTTCAACTACAAAGTAAACTTACAATTATCAAAAGAGGGACAATGACTTGGCATAAGGTTTAAATTAATGCTGATGCATGTGCTGTTGATTTCCAGGATCAACTACTGACTGGTGGCAGGTGTGGGTAAATTTGACCACAGCCCCTCAGTAATGGATCAATCGCACTGGCTACCTGTGCCATCCTGGGTCATCTTCAAGATTTTGGTGCTCACATATAAAGCCATTCACAGTTTGTGACCCCATCACATGGCACAGATTATACACCTGCACCACCAGATCCACTCAGGCAATGCTCCTCTGGGTGGTCACACCAAAGGAGATCAAGAAAACATCAACTAGAAGCTGATGGTGGCATCTATCCTCTGGAACAAACTCCAGGTTGAGCTATGTCTGGCCCCCTTTCTTCCCATATTTAAGAGGCTGCTGAAAATGATGCTCTTTTTATGTCAGCCTCCTATGATTTTCTTTGCCACTGCCGTGCTATTCTTTTATAAAGCACTATGCCCCCCAAAAGTTATTTTCCTAAATGATTGGGCACTAGAATCTGGTTGATGTCCATGTTGCTTTCCCAGGTTGATTTTCTATTCAATTACAGTATATTTAGTCAGCTTTTTATGTTTGTAGGAATCCAGTCCAATTGGGAAGCATTTAAGGCCCCTCCAAGATCAGCCTTAGGTCCGCTTAGGGTCTGACCAGACAGCAGGAAAGTACACATCTGATCAAACCAGAAAAGATCACTTTGCAGGAAGCAATCTTCCTCAAAGTGACCTATCTTTCTGTTGAGAAATTGTGCCAACCCAGCCCAGCCCCCCAAAGTAGCAGCCCTACCACTGGACTGAAAGGTCCAGCTTTGGCTCCAATCGGGGTCAGGCTGGAATGCTATTTTCTGTATGTCACGGGATCACTGAGAAATAGCTCACACTGGAACACTCCACGAGTGGTCCAAACTGTGAGCTATATGCCGGTGTGATCACACCCTTAGTCTGCAACTTTTCCTGTGGCGAGGGCTAACTCAGCCTTGGCACGGGGATATAAGAATCTTTATGCTTGTGGGAACATCTCCAGTGTTTGCATAAATGGGAGTGTCCCTGAAGTTTCTGGTACTGGGAGACATTTCAGATAAGCGTAGCCCATAGTCATAGTGTCTGAGTTGGAGAAAAGGCGTTTGAGAGGAGTTTCAGTTCTCTGAGGTGATTTGAAATAGTAACTCTTATTGATAAGTGGTGCTAGGGTGTTCATGCACATTTCAATCCGGTCATGCCACATTGTTGCCTTGCTTCCCCCCCCCATTTTTTATGCTGGGGTGTCCCATAGTGCAAGGTCTCCACAGGTGTAAGGGTCAAATCCCAACATTGATTCCAAGTTCTTCCACATTCCTCTACATCTGCAGGATTTAGAAATGTGGTTAGAACTCTGATACTGGTGCTATTTTGTTCAGTCAGGGTACTCTATCCCTGGCTTCCTGCTTCATGGGAGGAAAGCGATGACAAATCTAGACAGCATCTTAAAAAACAGACATCACCTTGCCGACAAAGGTCCGCATAGTCAAGGCTATGGTTTTTCCAGTAGCGATGTATGGAAGTGAGAGCTGGACCATGAAGAAGGCTGACCACCGAAGCATTGGTGCTTTTGCATTGTGGTGCTGGAGGAGACTCTTGAGAGTCCCCTAGACTGCAAGGAGAAACAAACCTATCGACTCTGAAGGAAATCAATCCTGAGTTCTCACTGGAAGGATCCTGAAGCTGAGGCTCCAATACTTTGGATATCTCATGAGAAGAGAAGACTCCCTGGAAAAGCCCCTGATGTTGGGGGGACGACACAGGACAACATGGCTGGACAGTGTCATCAAAGCTACCAACATGAATTTGACCAAACTCCGTGAGGCAGGGGAAGTGAGGAGGGCCTGGCGTGCTCTGGTCCATGGGGTCATGAAGAGTTGGACATGACTGAATGACTAAACAACAACAACCATCCATGGCATACTCCAAATATGCCACACTAATTAAACTTTCAGGAGATGTCCTTGTAATAAGAGAATAAAATACAATGATTATTGCAGTGGGCTGGATTGCTCTGTGAGTCAGGCATCTGCCTAAAGAGCTAGAGATTGGAAGTTTGATTCCTCACTGTGCATTCAAGGAAAAGGGCCAGCCTGTGTAGCCTTGGTCAAGCTGCACAGTCTTAGGATGCCCCCAGAAAAAGGAAATGGAAAACCACTTCTGAATGTGCTATACCTAGAAAGCCCTGAAAAGGGTTGCCATAAGTCAGAATTGACTTGACAGCACAGAATTCTCAGTATTATTGAAGTGAAGCAGACGATAATGACATTTCAGTTTAATTATATTTGGAATCTCTCTCTCTCTCTCTCTCTCTCTCTCTCTCTCACACACACACACACACACACACACACACACACACACACTCACACACACACACACACACACACACACACACACACACACACACACAGGGTCTAGCTTACCTGGAAGTAGAGTGATTTGTGTGACTGTGTGGTTATTTGTCTAAAAACATTACCATGAAGCACTGAGATCTACAGGGAAAGTCTCACTATCATTCTGTTATTCTCTGTCTCCACATTTTGTCTGTTTAAAATGTGTTTTTTTCTTTTTTTGGTGAAGCCACAGGAAGTCTTTTCCCATTAGGTTTCCCAATTTTGTCACTGTCACCAATATGTTTTGTGCCTGGTCATGTCCAAAGTTATCTGCTGAGTTATGTTTGTACTTCAGCCAGGAATGTCATACAGTGTGAAATGTGGCTGAGGAAGAATCAACAAAATGCTTGTATTGGGGGGAAAATGGTAAAGTACAGAAAATAGTAAGAACAATCTTCCTGTAATAAAGCAGAGGAGTGGGGACCCTAGCTGGCTATCCTAATGAAAGGCTTTGAAAAAAAATCAAATTAATTAGTATTTTCCATCATTATGCAAATCAGATTTTATATTAGCATTATCCTTCCATCTCTAGTTCCCAATCATTCCATTTGGCAGTGGCAAATTACGCAGAAATAAGCTAGACGGTATAAATATTGTCTTGCACCTTGGAAGTTAGGGTTTCAGACATCATAAAGAATAGGTAGATGTGGTAAAAAGATGCCAGGAGAGACTAAGGATGACCCAGCTGAAGTATTGTCTTACTGATTTCAGTTTCTTTCTTTTTATTGCAATTACATGGGTCATTATAGGCTGAAATTTCCAGGTCTAGAAAATAAATTTGGCAGCCTGAAATATCTGGCTGTATTACGGATTGAGCATCATTTTCCTGAGATATTTTTCTCTGGCTTCAAATGTATATCCTAATTTTGCACAGTCTGGTTTTCACTGCATGTTCAGAAGCCAATTATTACAGCCTTGGTTAGTCAAATATGATATGTTTCCAAGTTATATCTCCCACCGTAGCAGTGTGAATAATGCTCCTGTTTATTACAGATAAAATTCACTTCAGTTCTGTCTTTCTTTCTTTCTCACCTCTGTCTGAAAGGTGGAATTCCCATATTATTCTTTTTATCTAAGTAAACAATATGGTGTGGAAATTACTGAGTGATTTTTTCTAACATTCCTCAATCCTTGAGTAGGACAGCACCTTCTCCTTTGTAAATAATTATGGTTTCCTTAGAGATCTCGCTAAAACTGGTTGGGGGAAGTTGGTCTCCTCCATAAAGCAAGCCTAAGGTTATATGCTGCTCTTCTGTTTACTTTATTTATATGATAGATTAAAATCAATTCTTAAGTTGTTCAGCAAGACAAGTGTTTATAGGGGTGAAAATTGCACTCATTTCACATGCTAGCAAGGTTATGCTTAAAATCCTACAAGGCAGGCTTCAGCAGTATGTGGACTGAGAACTCCCAGAAGTACAAGCTGGATTTCGAAGGGGCAGAGGAACTAAAGACCAAATTGCTAACATGTGCTTGATTATGGAGAAAGCCAGAGAGTTCCAGAAAAATATCTACTTCTGCTTCATTGACTACGCAAAAGCCTTTGACTGTGTGGACCACAGCAAACTATGGCAAGTTCTTAAAGAAATGGGAGTGCCTCACCACCTTATCTATCTCCTGAGAAATCTATATGTGGGATTGGAAGCAACAATTAGAACTGGATATGGAACAACTGATTGGTTCAAAATTGGGAAAGGAGTACGACAAGGATGTATATTGTCTCCCTGCTTATTTAATATATGCAGAATACATCCATGATCACTGCAGATGGAGACAGCAGCCATGAAATTAAAAGCCTCCTGCTTCTTGGGAGGAAAGCGATGACAAACCTTGACAGCATCTTAAAAAGCCAAGACATCACCTTGCCGACAAAGGTCCGCATAGTCAAAGCTATGGTTTTTCCAGTAGTGATGTATGGAACTGAGAGCTGGACCATAAAGAAAGTAGAGAGCCGAAGAATTGATGCTTTTGAATTGTGGTCCTGGAGGAGACTCTTGAGAGTCCCCTTGACTGCAAGGAGAACAAACCTATCCATTCTGAAGGAAATCAACCCTGAGTGCTCACTGGAAGGACAAATCCTGAAGCTGAGGCTCCAATACTTTGGCCATCTCATGAGAAGAGAAGACTTGCTGGAAAAGACCTTGATGTTGGGAAAATGTGAAGGCAAGAGGAGAATGGGATGACAGAGGATAAGATGGTTGGACAGCATCATTGAAGCTACCAACATGACTTTGACCCAACTCCGGGAGGCAGTGGAAGATAGGAGGGCCTCGCGTGCTCTGGTCCATGGGGTCATGAAGAGTCAGACGCGACTTAACAACTAAACAACAAGAAAGCTTATTAAGCCTGACAGGACTTCCTTCTTCTAAATATAGGGCCAATTAGACTGGACTAATAACCGTGGGTAGTACTGCATTGCAAATCTGCTATTTGTAAATGTTGGCATTAAGAAAACATGTGGATATGGCAGTGCGACAGTGTGTTGCTGTTATAACCCAGCCCTAGGTGTTTTACCCCAGCTTTTGTACTACTGTTATTGATGGCTCAGAATGCTTCTTTCACGTGTCTTCTGCATTGGGGCTGACTCTTGCTCTTTTGCAAATACTTCATGTGGTTGCTTTCTTTTATCCAAATTTAGAATCTGTTTTCCTTCCCAGGTGTGGCTTTTCTGGTGGGCCTGGGAGTGAAGCAGCTGTCTGCCAAAGTTGGTGCTGTGAGCCTGAGGCGTTCCAGCCTTTCCTATGGCTTGAGATGGGAGAAGAAGCATCCGGTTGGCCTCAGTTACAACTGAGCTTCCAGCTCCCAATCAAACTAATAGGAGAACATAAATTATTGTCGAAAGCAGTGACTAACCTGCACCAGGTCCATTCAGTTTTTTATCACTTCGTAGGGCAGGTGTCATAAAATGCAATTTCTATTAAGTATAAAGATATTTAGTACTGTGAGGCACAAAGGAAGAAAAACATATCAAAATGCAATTGCATAGCTCCCTGGTGCCTGATGTCTGGGAGAGGGACAGCAGGGAAGTATACTAAATGAACAAGCATGCCATCTTCTTACCAGATTTGCTACCTCAGGCATAGGGATGGCTTCAAATGTTCAGGGGTCCAATTTTTGTATCTTCCTCCTAGCTAAGGAATGTTCCTCACAAATGGATGGTTGCTCTGCTTTTCTTTTTTCAGGACAGGTCCCTCAAATGATTACAACTTAATAATAATTAATTTCTACCTTCTATGTATTAATTAATTGTCAAGGTGATTTTCTTTATGTGCAAGGCAAGGGCCATGTATTTATTGTTTGTGTGTCCATTTTTGGGAGTGGACACAATCATTTGCTTGTGTTTGTTGGCAGGAACTAAAAAGAGGTTTCATTGTTCTCTTCAAAAAGACTCTGATGCATAGATAACTCATGATTGGCCTGCCCTCTGCCTCAATATATATATGTATGGAGGCTACGTAGCCTGGTCCATGAGCTGCCCTGCTTAGACCTGGCTGATATCCTTTCATCTGCTAACAAGAATATTCTGCTGGTTCACAATGGTACATACATCCTGTGGTCAAGAAACAAACCAGCCTGTCCCCACAATAAACCAAACAGTGAGACAAATGCATGAATGGTCCAGGCCTAACCCATGTTCAAAGAGAAAAATTACTCGTATCTTGGGTGAGAAGTCAGAGACTTTCAACTGCCCTGCAGAAATGGCTTAGATTATAGAGTGACTTTGTGTAAATTCGTGTGTATATTTATTGGCCCTTGATGTTTAATCACATGTATAAGTCAGTAAAGAACCATATGAGAACAATGATTATTTGCTTCTGACACATGCATTTAAATAAACAGGGCTCCAGTACATCCAATATATAATCTGAGGTTCGATATATAGCCTGCAAAGAGTTCAGTTCACAAACTCTGCAATGTTTTTGCCAAAGGCAACAGCAAAAGTAGAAAGTTTCTGACCTTATTTCCCACCCTTGGAAAAGTTATTCAGGCAAGGAATTTTCTGCTGATTAACAGCAAGCAAGAAAAAGTGAAGGAATGTAATTCAAAGATCACAGTAATTTGACATCATTACTTTCAATTTTTGTTGCCTTTTGAGATTAGGTGGAATGAGTATCTTTAAAACCTGAAGATCATTTAATAACTAACAATGTTAGATGATGTATTATTGCTTCACAAAATGCCACAATGATCCTATGCAGCAGAGTGAATCAACATTTTACAAGGCAATTCTAAAAAATGGGGGCAGCTCAAACAAAACATTATCATTGTTAATGTTAAACTTGGCACAAAAATCAACACTGAATTTTGCACAATGGGGACTTTATATATGCTAAATTTGGAGATGTTTGGAGGAACTGTTTTCGAGTTATGATTTTCTCAATGTAAAACTGTTTAACCCCTCCATTCAGAAATTGGTAACCCGAACTATCCCAGATTTTAAACTGCTCACATAATTTGAAAAGAATAATCTTGCTTATCTTGAAGGATATTTGTTGGCCTCACCCTCTTTTTTTAATTTGGAAAGAATACAGACAGTAAGAGCTGAAAATATTGGTCCTCAAAAAAGGCCTTTCTAATGGGAAGACTCCTTGGAAAAGACCTTGATGTTAGGAAAGTGTGACGGCAAGAGGAGAAGGGGACGACCGAGGATGAGATGGCTGGACAGTGTTTGCGAAGCAACCAACATGAAATTGACAGACCTCCGGGAGGCAGTGGAAGATAGGAGGGCCTGGCATGCTCTGGTCCATGGGGTCACAAAGAGCTGGACATGACTAAACAACAACAACAACAACGGGAGAAGCAATGATTTAGTTATAATATTGAGCATGTGTGGTACAGGCTTGCCTGCAAGAACTACACAACATGGTACATGGTATTGTAGCTAAAATCCACAGGTCAACTAAAGGTCATAACTATTATGGAAGAAATTTTAAAAAGTGTTTGCTTTAAAGAAAATAATGGGATGACAAACCTCTAGGAAGAGGGACATTCAGCCATGTATCTTTAGGGAATCATCATACACTGTATTCGCGAAGGCTTTCTTGGCCGGGATCTAATGGTTGTTGTGGGTTTTTTGGGCTCTTTGGCCATATTTTGAAGGTCATTCTTCCTAACGTTTCGCCAGTCTCTGTGGCCGGCATCTTCAGAGGACAGCACTCTGTGCTCTCTCTGGTGCCATCCTCTGAAGATGCCGGCCACAGAGACTGGCGAAACGTTAGGAAGAACAAACTTCAGAACACGACCAAAGAGCCCGAAAAACCCATAACAACCAATCATCATACAGGTCTGTGAGGTATATTCAGAGTGTTTCCCCATGCCTTAGAAAAACAAAAAGTTGTATTTTATTCTAGTTTCAGTAAACATTCCCTCAGGATTTTTGAGACCAGATAATTTCTTGACCTAAGATTTCAGGGGGAAAATCAGTTCCACATTTGAATTTTGAACCTGTCCATCAGGACCCGATTAGCTAACATTCAGCTAATTTTCAACTTCTTCTTAGCCAAATAGGAATATATATTTTTAAAAAATTAAAATACAGATTTCGTTTTGAAAAAGATATTTAAAACATTACATATTAAAGATGAGGAGCCTTTCAGATAAAGAAGAGGGAGCAACACTAATGGGTTCCTAACATGGTTGCATATGAGGGGATTCAAACCCAGACTTTAGAAACCCTCGGCTTTTTGTTTCAGCTTCTTCTATATCTGATTTTTCAAAATAGTATCTCAGATCAGGGCCTTGACTTCCCGCAGCATGTTTTTCCTCATTGCCCAAATTATTTTTGTTCCAAGTGAAGACTTTTCTATTCTCCCAAATAATGTAAACCCATTTTTAGTGCGCTTACATCTTATTGCCCTCCTGTTTTGCATAGGGATTCCCTTTGCTTTTCTATACTGTATTGTGTCCGTTCTTTGGTGCCAGATTTTATCTTGATTTTATTACATGCTGTCCATAGTCATTGTTTTGCTATTCCCATTTTATACTTTTAACAACTCAGACCTCAAAGGATGATCAAAAGTTCAATATATAAAACATTCCCAGACACATTTTCATTTTTTTTTCATCAAATCATTGATTCAAGCCAGATCTAGCCTAAACTAGCCCTGAGAGTTTATTTGCATTTTCTGCATGTTAATTTCATGAGGACTAAGATAAGAGTTTCCTCTCTCCACTTCCTTGCTTCATATCGAAGCCCAGTGGTGCTTTGCAACAAGGCCCTGAGACAAAGCATACAATTACAAAAATGTGCCTGATCACGGAACAAAGGAAGGCTAATTGCTTTAGAGAGAGAACAAAGGAGTTAACAGCAAAAGTCTGAGACAGCGGAGCCTACTGACAACGCCCTGAGAGATCTTTTATTCATTTAGCATGATTACATAGTGTGTTATGAGAGAAACAGAATCGTAACTAGGATTGGCTAAAATAGCCCTTTGATCTTATGCTCTATCTCTAAGCAAAAGGGCAGAAGACATGGTTACCCCGCCTGCTGGCAGCTGCCACTTCCTGCCAGGAGTGTATGCACGTCACTGGAATAGAATGCAGCTACAACCTTTAAGGAGACGTTTCCCACACAAAAAGACTCTGTTTACACAGCCAGCCAGTTTCTCTTTTCCTTGCGATTCAGTCTGTATCTGGCCATAACCTTTCTGCCTTTTAGAAATAACATTAGGTTTTTTTCTTAATAAGGACAATGAGGGAAAAATCTGTTTGGTATGTGCTGATAATCTCATATCTGGTCATATGAGATTATGTTTGTTTGTATTACAATGCACAGCTAAGAAGAGAAAGACTTCTCTTTTGGGTTTGCAGTTTAGTTTTCTGAGTATTAGTGGTTTTGTTTTGTTTTTTAAGGTAGGGCCATTTGTCTCCTAAGGCATTTCTTATTTCCTTTCTTCTCTATGCTTTTTCCTGTCAAAATATGCATTTGGTGTGTTCCTTGTTGCTTTGTATGACAGATAGATGGCATGTAAACTGCCCTCAATGAATTCTAAAGCCCTACACAATAACAAGTATAGCACAATAATACACTATTGTTATATAAGGACTATGACTTAGATTTTGTTTTATGTAAGAATGGGGATTTTTCTCCTAGTGTTCTGGGAATAGTGGGATGTAGTATATAATATCTCTAGAAAACAAACTGAGACTTTGTACAAAAAAAACACATGAAAAATAGAAGCAGTTGTAGAGGATTTTTATTCCTGAGGTGAACAGAGACTGCTCTCCACATCACATTCTAATTAGGGCTGCTTCAGTTTGGAGACCAATTTGTTGATTAAGACACCGTTTTGATTCTGATTCGGTCCACTGAGGTCCGATAATACCTGATTTGGATTCCACCTATGAACCAAAATTTGGAAAACTAAGTATTTGGGTCTCCTACTGATTTGCATTGGGAAATCAAAAGGTGGTGGTGGTTTTTAAGAAGTACAAGACTCAGAGCACATAGCCCCACCAAAAATGCAAAGAGGTGAATCCAGTTGTTGTGCTAGCTATTTTTAGGCTCTTTATTCTAGGGGAAATGACTTTTTTAAAAATACCAGTCATGTGGTCCAGTCATGCCAACTTTCATGCTGCTTATTTTCTGTACTGTAGAGTAGATGTATATTGCACTGCTTTTGGAGTAGGGTGCACTGACACTAGGGATGGAAAGATAACATGCTAAATCCCTCATTCGCCTCAGTTTAAGCTGTTGATACAACAAGACATCTTGACGAATTCTAAAGCCCACAAAATCCCTTACCACCAGCTCAGAGTGAGACAAAGGGCACTTCCTCTCTTTCCCTGGGGCTCTGTCTTTTGCTTAAAATGTCTTGACTGTTCCTTCCCCTTGAGAAGCAAGTGCATGCACACATCCAGACAGAGAGAGAGAGCAGGGAGAGAAGGATCATCCCTTTAATTTACATTATTTAAGTTTTTTAAAATGATTATTATACATAACAGCAGATCTTTTTAAACTTGCAGGAATGCTGTGGAGGTCAGATGGAAGAGAACTTCATGGATGCTGCAGATGCAAGCCAATGTATGTTGAACTGTTTAAAGAATTAGTTGTGCGTGAGCATGACATGGAGAAAACCATCATTTTAATCAGAACATTGTGTGCTTCCAAATGTGCTAACAGCTCAAGAAATATTCCCTTCTATATATCCAACTGTTTACACATCCACATCCTTTCATTTGTATCTTTGAACATCCTTCCCCTCCACTTTCACACTAGCAAACAGCAACACACACACAATTGCACAATACTGGAGAAATGGCATTACATTGCTGCCAAATAGTGATATGCCACTTCAACCCATGCTGTGCTGAGGAGGGCAAATGAAGACTTTTCCTTAGCCAGCAATTTGGATTCCTACGGATTCAGCTTTTCTGTATTTTAGATGCCAGAACACTCTCAGAAACTGGTGAAAGGTTAGAAACAAGGAGTCAAATTCCAAAGCACGGTCCAATCTGTTTTCATAAAAAGATGACAACAGACAAGAATTTTCACAATGCACTACTTCTGTTAATCAAATTCCTGGTTAAAATAGATATAACTCTAGGAGTGTTTCTTTTTCTTTCTACCTTCTCCATCTTCTTAGTTTTCTTTAGTGATTGTTTTCCACTTACACAAAAAGCTTATGGAAGACTGAGAGCCAATTATGCTTAATTTACCCTGAACCCCCAGTACAGTGACCTTTGCACCTGCCCAGTTGGAGTGCTGCCACATTACAGTTAATTGTCCAGTTTGTTGATCCATAGTAGGAAAGAAGTCAGAGTAATGCCAGTTTAGAGAATGTTAATTGAACACATCCCCTCCCCAAGGGGCAATCATCAGCGATCATTCCAACAAAGATTCAGTCACCATTCTAATGGGAAACACATTCAAATTAGTAAATTATTGCTTGTATTTTCCCAAGTTATACCTAGTCACTGAGATTTCCTAGCCCATCTGGAAACGGAACTTTTGTACATAACAGCATGACAGGAATCAAGGCTCACTAATCTTCGTGGGGCTTACAATTGGTTAGGCGTTCATTAGTAATGTGTGTATCCCATTAAAAGTCATCAGAAAGTGAGAAACAGGTTGAGTTTCCAGATTCCCCCCCCCCCTCAATTATTCCCTATCATATTCACTAAGTTGTAGGATGAAGAAAGCAGGATGAATTACTAACATGATGCAATGTTATACGGCCATATCTAGTGTGGAGGAACTGGGGCTTTACCTCAAGAACACCAAAACCTAGCAAACACTGAAATTCAGATGTGAATCTACTGATAACTATTGAGCAAATAAACACCAACACCTCCAAACCCTATTAACCCTTCCCTTTTCTTGAAAGCACAAATTTGAATTTTCCCCCCAGATGGGACAAAGACATTCCCCCTTTTCTTTTTCTTGGGGTGGCTCATGGCCATGTGTCAGGATGGAGTGGGTGGAACATTTGCCCAAGATACTAAAATGCTAATTACTGCTCCTGAAATATATATATTTTAGTACAGAAGCCAGAGGAAGCTTCTCTGTGATTTTCATGTCTTTAGGTGCCTGGGGGAGGGACTTTTCTGGGGGACCCTCCATGTGGGTGTATAACTTGGACACCCAAAGCCTAAACTTCATTGAACTTGCAGAGCTTGTACAGGAGAGTCAGGAGAAGCTTCCCTGCAAATTTGGTGCAACATAAATCCATGATTTGTCAACCTTGATGAATCTCAAATCAAAATGAATCACCATTTTTCTGATTCGTGCCCATCTCTAGTGAGGAAATTTTCCCACTGTCCCCAAGTCTTTCTTTCTTTATTCAATTTATACCCCACCCATCTAGACCGAAGTCTACTCTGGGTGGCTAACAATAAGATACAGAAGTAAAAGCAATATAATAAAATACAAACAACAGTGGCAATATAATTCAAAATGATAATTCTTCTTACATCCACCCATTTTGTGACACCTGGATTTGTATCATATCTGAAGACTTTCCCCTTATTTAAAAGCTTGCTATAAGATGAACTGCCATGACAGGTCTCTTTCCTTTACTGATATTACCCATGTACCTCTTCCCAGAGAGTAGAATCAAAGAATGAAATGGGAGGAGGAGGTTTCTATATTATTTCATCTAGTATTTGTACCTTTGAAAAAAAAATAAATCTTAGGTAACATAAAATAGGCTATAAAGAGTACAGTTGAATATCGTTTATGTCCCAAACCTGTATAGTAACATAAAATGCAAATTAATCTTTGCATATTAGTTCTGTGCCTTGTATCTTGAATTAAACCAGATGCTGGAACATTTTCCAGCTAAGATAGCCATGCTATCTTGATGATTGTTAATTACATGGGTACTACAGCATTGAATGTCAAACATTTCACATGCCAAATATGTGTGCAAAAACTGTCAAACTGGTGAGAGAGTAAATGCTATAAAATACCCTTTTTCTGTTCTTCAAAAATAATGCCAGTATTACTCATGATTCAACATAATAAGTCCTTTATGTGTGAGAATCTAGCCTTTTACACTCATAGAGAGAGAATGCTTTTGTGTTCCTTTAACCTTCTTAATAGGATTGTGATTGCCCAATTTTCCAAGTGTAGGAGGACATATTGCAAAACATGCAAGTGATGAACTTATTGGCATAACTACAGTTTAACAGTATTCCAGTTTGCTTTCAGCTCCATTTTAAAATATTACTGCTACTAGAATACTGTCCCAGTCTTTTGGTATTTTGCTATCCATTAAGCATTTATTGGAGTTTCACTTCTGTAGAACTGCTGGATAGCTCAGTGATTTAGATTTCTGGCCAGAGTTTGGGAGTAGGGTTCCTTCCAGCTTTGCAATTCTAAGATTATTATCCTTTATCAATTTTGCTATGATTCCATCATCCTGAGTCAAGTAGCTGGGCAATGGAATAATGGGACACATCAGTGGGGACTGACCTTAGATCACAAGAAGGAATGGAGGAAGTCTGTAAACTAGATGGATATATATTATGCAAATTAGGAACATTAATTGTTGCATTGTTTTTCTATCATTATGTTTCAGTTTTGGCATTATTCACATGATAATCACTAATCTGAGAGTGTTAATACAGTATAATAGTTACAGTGCTGGACTAGGAACAAGGTGTAGCGGGCCACTCTCAAGCCTCTAGCAATACAGGCCTCCAAGAGTGCTCACTACTATTCTTGACTTGCTGCCACCAACCTATCCTTAGTACTCACAAAGGACAAGTTTTTCTTTCAAACAAATAAAGTGTTTATTGATTTGTACAAAATAAAAAGGGTGAATCACAGGTAATAAATCAAATTGTTAATCACGTTTCTCAATTACTAGATCACACAGACTTTTCCCTCACTGACTATCTCTCTCAAATCTATCTCACTCTCTCAATCAACTTCTCTCATCTTTTCAAACTCTCCAAAACTCCCCCTTTCACACATCACATACACCTTATATAATCCAGCTCCTCCCCCTTCTGCATCACCCTCCGTCCTCTCATTGGCTGAGGTTCCCCTGCCCGGCTGTGACGGACAGGTGAGAGCAGAGCTGTATGCCACACAAGGAGACCCAGATTCAAATTCCAGCTTAATCACAAAGCTTACTTGATATCCTTGGACCAGCCAATGACTGGAACTATTTAAAGAAGCCATGCATTTTGCCGGCTCATTCATATAAAGTGGGAGGGAGAGACATTAGGACATGTTTTACAGGGGTAATATCCTAGTGACATTCTCATGAATTTGTCGCAACCCCTCACCCCATCCACAAAAAACCTAAGAATACAACATAAATTCCAGTCATTTAACACAGTGGTTCTTAACCTTTGTTACTCAGGTGTTTTTGAACTGCAACTCCCAGAAACCCCAGCCAGCAGAGCTGATGGTGAAGGCTTCTGAGAGTTGCAGTCCAAAAACACCTGAGTAACAAAGGTTAAGAACCAGTGATAACACACTGTTAAATTTGCAGAAAAATATTCAGGGAAGGATGAAGATAAATTGCAGAAAGCAGAGGTGGAAAAATGTGGTGTCCAGTAGGAGAGAGAATCATAAATGAAGCAGAGAGGAGCAGCTGCCAATCCTTCTCCTCAGTCTGCTGCCCACTTCCCAGAGAGCAATTTGTTTGCACACAAACTGGATCAGCCAGTATTCACACATGGCTGCAAGAATCTGGATATACTTTATATCCAGATGTCTGGGGGATGAGACTTCATTTGGTTAGCAGCAGGGTTTTTGTTCAAGCTCAGGGGAAGAAGGCAGGCTGCTGGGTGCAAGGTTCTTCCCATGGGAAGGACACTGAAATGGAAGAGGAAGGATGCATCAAAGCTGAATTTCAAGCAGGGGTGGGTTTTCTACCTATTCCTTAATCCTAGGTGAGCATTTGGCTCTCAAGGAGAAGGGCACTAGTTTAAAGTCCAACCAGACTGAACTGAGAGCACCTGAATGTTCCTCATACTTCTAGCTAGTGAATAAAAGGTCTCAGTTCCTCATCTTTGCCTGTGAGGACAAGATAAATAATATTTACATTCCTCCTCTGAAGCCACATGGAGTGGTGGTGAGTGTAATGAAGGCCAAAAAGTGGTGAGGCAGCTGAGGGGCAGAGATGTCCACCTGTTCCATTTACTTGTATGTAACTGGGTCCAACTTCTTGTGATTCCACTTATAACTCTGTACCAAACCAGTCTTCAATAAGCTTGTATAATGAGACACCCATCAACATGTCATGAATAAACCCCAAAACATTGAGGTGCCCCATCCTCCTAGAGGGACAAGAGAAAGGTATGATAGGAAGTGACATTAAAAGTCAAAGGAAGGAGAGTACAGGTCAGAACAAGTAAAGGGCAATCTAAGAAATCCGAAGAGGTCCTTTCTCTTCCTCTTTCTCCCCCTTTCATGTGAAGCCATGTTTTATTTTGAGTGTATGCTGAGCTGTATCTAATTACTTCCAATGAACTGTAGCCTTGTTTGTCCTCTCTCAGGGATGGACAAAGTACAGCAGTTCAGATGTTTCTGGACTGCAACTGTGAGCATCCCTCAGCATTGGCCATGTTAGGTGGAGCTGATGGGAGTTGCAGTCCAAATACAAGTCACACTTTGCCCACCCCTGCACTTTGTAACATATAGCACTGGTAATTGTGCCTGTCTTTCACATCTTCTTTTGGCCTAGTAATTAAATATTTCCTAAAACCATATATATCATCATGTGCTGTGCCCTGAGGAGACTCACAGTACTCTATTTATTCCTCGTCCAGGGAAGGGGATATGGCACTGATTAGACTGGCCACATTTTAGAAACATTCTTTTAAGGAGCTACACAGAGTCATTACCTTTAAGAATAGGTGTGTGAGAGAATGAAAGATAGACAGCTTACCCTCTTGTATGAGCTTTGATTAGATATGTCAAAGTAATCTTTCTTTTGCTTCCCCCTTCATTGCTCTTTTCTATTTTCTTTTCATTTTTAATGTCTGTTTTTGGTCTTTATATACAGGACCGTGTGTGTGTGTGGGTGAGCACAGAGTTCCCCCCTCCCAATCCAGAAAACATACAAATGCATACAAATATTTGCAGAAATCCAAGGACAAATTGGTTCAGACGACTTCCAGACCAGTCCCAAATGTTTGGATACAAATTGGATCAGACAGTACTCACACATGCTACAAAGAGCCCTGTGAAGATTCTTATGGAAGCCCCATGTCTTTGCACTTCTTATCCGAAATGTCCAATAGGGGCATTTGGGAGAACAGCAGCCCGGGTCTGTCCTTTTCATTGGCTGTTTCCCCAACCAATGAAAAGAAAAGATCTTCCATTTCCTTGTTCTCTCCCATAAGTCAGCCTTTTCTCTTTTCCCAACCTGGTGAAATCTCTCTCAACCTGGTGGCTATGGGTCCCCTCCCCCCTCCTTGGGCTAGGTGTTCTAGTCCAGTAAATGGCCAGCTGCCTAGATTAGGAATCACACATTCCTAGCCATGTATCTAAGTAAATCCTGGTAACTTTTTATTTTATTTTAAGCTCTGTCTCTGCCTGGTTTCTGGCTCCAGAGACTATAGAAAACAAAGTGGGTTAAATGCCTACTGGAAACATTGCTGTGCTCCTCTGATGCTGAGAGAGATCCCATAACAAGGCTCTCCCCCAAATAAGCAATAAAACAATCAATCTCCCCAAAAAAAGCCTATTTAGAGACTGCTACATTACAAACAGTGAAACAGTTAAAATGATGGAAGTGAACTAATTTGGGTTTAATAAGGAATACTGAAATGTTTTAGGTGAAGAGCTTGAAATGAAAGTACTGTAACTCCCTCTTTCTTGAAACCATCCTGCCAATTTTTCCTTGCCCAGAGTTCAGTACTTCTCAACAAGGCCAGCCCTGCCGTTTGACAAAGTGAGGAAAGCATGTCAGTCAGCAAATACTGTAGAACAGCAAAGGCATCACCTACTCCATCATTCCACCTCATCTCTTCAAGACACCCCCTTGGGGGAAGAGAACTATGCATCACATTGTCTGTCCTAATCTTCTAAGCTGGCCTGTAGTGAACAATGCTTTCTCTTTTGTAGTAAAATCAAGCTATCATTCTAGTCCAGTCTTGAACTCCTGCTGTAGAGAGCAACATCACATCATCCTGTCTCTTGCAATGACCAGAATAATGCTTAGGGGCAGCCCTGCCTCCCATTCCCCTAAGGTTTCCTTTATATTGTCGCCTTGTGCTCACATTTTGTCTCTCACATTTCCAATGTAATACACATGAATCCACCACACATTTTAAATGCCTCCTATACTGTAATTTATGTAACAACACTCTTGAAATGCCTCTCAAGTACTTTAGAACTTTAACTGAATTGCAGTGCACCTGCCAGATGATTATGGTACTTGCTCCATGTGTCTATTTATACATAATTGGGGGAGGGGAATTAACCTACTTCTAAACATGGCCATAATGTGCAGAAGTGGATGACACACAAAACAAAAACTGTATTTCAGCAGTGTGTTAGGCTTTCCTGCAATATTTTCCAAGCAGCCTACCATTTTAAGCAATTTTAAGCCCCTCTCTATGGTGTGACAGTGAAAACTACCACACTGAACCCAGTGAGGCAATTAGAAGGTGTTACCAATGCAGCAAAATTGATATGGTTACCATGGAAACAGAGTTCTTGGAGATTTTTAAAAAAGTTTTCACCCTTAGTTTTTGACATTCTGAAGTCTGGATAAGTATTTTGGAAAGGGAATCAGCACAAACAGGTAATTAGGTAGAAGGCATGCTGAGAAGGTAAACAGGAAATAATACTGAATGCAGGCAGCAACTTCTCACATATCAAAGTGATCATGAAAGTGATCACCCCACATAACTGTAAGGTATCAATACACAAACAACACATCAGGACTGGGGCTGCTGGATCCTGCCACTTTTCCAAGAGAGTTTCTTGTGTCTGGCAAAAAAATTGGAGTAGTATTCATACAGGGGAAACATCATTCGAGTCTCCAAATAAAAGCCAAAACCTGTGCTTTATGGATGTGGGATAGTATTGTGCTCCTGTACCCACAAGCCCAATATTGCTACACAATATTAAGCCCACATTGCCAGCAGGAAAAAGGATGCCATGTTTTACATAGCAAAGACTAGCCTGAATGTTGACAATACTAATGTTGTTAACACTAAAATCAAGATGATCTATGGGATACTCTCTTGTGCTCACTACCATTCATAAAGTGATACCAAGCAAAAGAAAGTCTCTGAAGCTGACTCCTTTTTTCATCAGTTCATCACTTCTTACCAAAAAAACACAGCAGTTATCAGGTGTGAATGGTAGCATCTGTGCAAAATTTAGTGCTGATCCAGTTTCAAAATTATAATTTGGGAGGTGGTTGTTTCAAATTGCCTTTTAGAATGTTGATTTGCTCTGCCACACAGTAACATATGTAACATTACGTAACTATAGTGTGTGTTTCTTCTGATGTGAAAGGTCTTTCAAGAATCTAAGCACCATCTATACAGAGACAGCTGCTTGCTTAACCTGTTGATTATGTTCTAGACTGGGGCAGACAGTCTGTGCTGTCCAGACTTCTGAGGCTACTGGTCCCATCAATCTCAGCTATCTTAGCTGATAGTCCAAGATCATGGGGGCTGTAGTTTGACACAACTGTGGTCTCTAGGTTGCATAGTTCTGTTGCTTAGTTTGATCCCAAGACTATGCTTCTGGCTTGGGGTGGGGGGAGGTTGAGAGTCTTCTATTGAGGTCCATCAGCCGCCCCTTCTTGTGATCTTTGCTTATGATTCCTGGATATGTATGTATGAGTGTGTGTGTTTTAAATATAACTTCTGTGGGTGAATTTCTTTTGGTCCTTTTTACTATTGAAGCTACTAATTTTCAGATAACTGAAAAGACTTAATAGTTATGCTGAGATCACTCTAGAGTTATTTTATCTGTTCCATATGAGATCTGAAAGCATGGTAGTAGACAGTTAGCTGTAATTATGCATCCCTCTTCCAGAACATTTTATGTGGTGCCCCACAGAGTTCTATCCTGCCCTTTCTGTTCTTGCAAAATAATGTTCGCTGCTTGTTGACATATTGCAGAGAAAGGCTGGATTTGTCACAAAAATCACAAATGCTTGCTAATGTGTGTACCTACACATTACTGTTTAATTTTTTAATAGAAACTGAAGAGGAAAATCATCTAGTTAATCTGTAGGAACATTATTCAGGCTCCTGCACAGTATGACTCTTACAATGGGCATTTGTGGTACATCAGAAGAGACAAGAGCAAACAAGCAATGTAAAATGAAAATGTGCCTAGTGAGGTGTGAAAGTGAGGCAAAGGGCACTTCAGATTAGTGGATTCGTTTACAGGGTTTATTAAAGTTTTTGAACAGGATAAATAAATCTTCATCAGGAATGTTGACCTGGAATAATGAACTGCAACATTCTAAAGGGAGCAAATCAATCCTATTATGTTATTGAATTCACAATATAAATGGCACGTTGAATTCACAATATAAATGGCACGTCTGAGTTGTAAAGAGGAGAAATTGTGGTCAGTTTACATTTAGTGGACTTTTCACATATCAAAAAATGCAGTGAGGCAGAGAAAAAATGTATTAATACAAATAAGAATGTGTTTGTCTAAGTGATTTAAACATTATCCACTATACCACCAAAATACCTTACAATGGAATTAAATAATAAAACTTTTTAAAAAATCCTCATATTCCCAGCAATATAAATTGTCTCATGAATAAAACAGGCTTGCCTGGCAACCAAAAGATTGTAGTGTGGATCAGTCTACAAACTTTGCAGGTTGTAGAGATACTAAGTGGAATTTTTTTTTTCAAGAATGTATTCTACAGCCAGGGGGCCTCTGTTGAGGAAACCCTCCTCTTTACTGTTACATAGCATACTTTTCAAAAGAAGGTACTGGAACATTATCTTCATAGACGGGCAAATGAGTGGAAGGAGAAAGCAGTCTTTGGGATATACAGGTCTAAAATCATTAATTAAAAGTTTTAAACTTTCAGTTGGGCCTGTAAGCAAGCAGGCCGAGCACCAGATGGTTCAGAAAAGGTGAAGGCTAAGAGTAAAACTCCTCATGATGTTCTCTTTGGTTGGCTCTTCTCCCAGAAAGCACAGTGGGGAACCAGACTCCCAACTTCTGGCTCTGCAGCCAAGTATCCTGTCTGTCTGTCCGTCCGTCCATATCGGGTCTTATATTAATTTTTGTTCCAAAAAAGCATTAGGGCTTATTTTCAAGGAATGTTTTAATTTTTCATGTACAGCAATCTACGTTTATTCAAATACAATCATGCCATCTTCTTCTGGTTGCTAAACAAAGGTGGAGGGCAGGGGCTTATTTGGGGGGGGGTATATATTATATGCATCCTGAAAAATCATACTAGGGCTAATTTTCAGGTTAGGTCTTATTTTCGGGAAAACAGGATATCTAGCTAGCTAGCTATTTAACTAACTATCTAACAGTTCGTTAGCCCTTCCATTACCCAAAAGTAACAAGATGGGGGGGGGAACCCATAAGAACAAAAATATGCCATGATGAAGAAGAAAAACAAAGTGCTTTTGTATACTGCCCCATAGTGCTTAACAGTCTCTCTGGACACTTTGCAATTTAATTGCGCAGGCTACACATTGCCCCCCGCCCCAAGTGGGTACTCAATTTACCAACCTCATAAAGATGGAAGATTGAGGACCACATCTCCTTTTATGAGCCTGCTCAAGTGTTAAGAACATTGGGAAGGCCCTTCTCTTGGACCTGCCTCCTTCACAGATGCACTTGTTGGGGACATAGGAGAGGGCCTTCTCTGTTGCTGCTCCCACACTTTGGAATTCCCTCTGGCAGGAGGCTAGGCTGGCTTCATCTTTATTGCCCTCTGCAAGCAGGTGGAAACTTTTCAGATGAGCTTTCCATGAGAGACTGGCTGCCTGAGTGGGTTTTTAAATGGATTGTTCACCTTACTGCTTTGACGGTGTTTTGGTCTTTGTGAGCCTGGCCCTGACCCCCTTGCTGGGGAAAATGGGCTTTCTGCCTCCTTAGGAATAAGAGCCTGCTTTCCAACCTGCAGCACACCTGTGGACTGGGTGACACCCTTGGGGCACCTGGTTGTGTCTGGAGGCTTGGAAATTTAAGGCGGACTGGGAAGAGAATGGAGAGAGTGACACCTGAGAGGACACACAAGATTGGGAAGCACTGGTAGCACAGGAGGAGCTGGCACATCAAAAGCACTCTGTGGAAGGTTGGGAGAAGATCCACCGCCAAGATCCAATAGTGGGCAATGGGAAATGTTCATGGGTGTTCACTAAAGCTGCCCAGAGGAGGCAGCTTAAGTGCAGAGGGACAAGGCCAGGCATTGGGAAGAGAAGCATTGTGCAAGGCATTGCTGAGGCCACCTCCAGCAGAAACATCAGGGCTACTCCATCCCAATCCACAAGGGTGGCTAAGAGTCTCCCGTGAGTCAATCATCTGGGTCTTCCCCTCCATGTGCTCTTCCTATGGTGCACCACTCTCGAGAGTCCACATGAGTTACAGTGGACTTTAGATGCAAACCCAGGAGAGGTACTGGTAACCCAGTTCTGTAGCACTAGACAAGGCTTACACCAGGAGAAGGGTTGCACACAACCTTGTTGCAGGGACAAGTGCAGGCTTGCTTTCAACATCCCTGATGTGGAACTCCTTGCATTGCATACTTGTGGGACACACTAGACACCATGGGAGACACAGGGCTCCAGACTTACCCACAGTTGCAACTGGAAAAGTTCCCATGAGGGGTAACTAATTGTTTGGGAGAAGATTAAACTCACTGGCACCCATTTAAAGTGATTGATGTTTAATTGCCCAGAGTGGCTATAGTTTTGTTTTTGTCAATAAAGAGAACATCTGTGGTGAAACTTTGACTGGCGCATCCATGGAAGGGAGGCCAAGGTCCACTCACATTGTTCTTTTTGGGGTTTTTTTAAAGTATTTTATTTGTTTGATCCTTTTTGTATTTGTGTGCTCAACATTGTTGATCTAAATGCTGTCTTTTGATGATGTAAGCCACCTTGCGTCATTTTTAAGGAGAAAAGTGGGATAAAAATATTTTAAATCGATAGACAGGCAGGCAGGCAGGCAGGCAGGTAGGTAGGTAGATCACTTACTTGTTGCCATCTAGCACATTGCCTGGGGAATCTAGGGAGTAGCCTGCTACAGAGGATAGGGTGGGGTGGGGCGAAAGAACAGAACAATTGGACTGAGGGGTACAGGAGAAACTTGTGTGAAGCCACAGCTGACACATCTTTTATGATCATTGCCCCAGCTATAACCTGCCAAATAATTTTACTGTTATCTTTCAAGTGAAGCAATATGCTACCGATATTTTTAAGGACCCTGGCACTATCTGGAAGACCATCACAGCGGTATTACTCACCATGAGTTTGATTTATATTTTGATGGCAAAACATCTATTGGCCCAATAAAAGTAATTGATCTTAAAAGCATGTCATTTGTCACTGTCATTCCTTTGGCAATGGCACCACCAAGTATAAAGAATAGCATTGTGGTGCTTGTTGTTTTTAAAAGTGCAGAGTTGTGCCTCTTGAAAGGCTAATGGCATAATTCATGGCAAAATAAGTTACGCAAAACCTTAACAGCAACATTTAGAATAATAGTCATTAATTACAGGGAAAAAATCAGAAGCTCTGTACTGCATTAGGTTTGACGTATGCAAATCCTGTTAGCTGTGACTGCTACTGGAAAGAAGAAATACAAGACATCTACATTCTGCAGACTATTGTTTTCAAATGACATGACCTCGTATTAGTCCTATGAATGTTTGTTACAGTGCTTTGCAAAACCAAGGTCTAAATGAAATCAGACTGTTATCATGCAAATACATGCTTAAGTGTTTGTTTCCACTGATGATAAAAACAGAGCATATGCCTTTATGCTTCTCCAGAACAAGGTCTGGAAACTTGTTTGCATGCCATTTCCTCTTGTTCAAGGCATAAGCTCTTCTGGAATATAAATGCCAGGAATTTAAGAACTAAGAAATATGCTGGGGAATGTCCTCAGGTGACTCAGTATCCCAATATGACCCTGTTGTTTTTTCTGCCAGAAGACAAAACATTACCTATATGGTAAACCTGGCACAAGCTCTCTGTTTCAAATCAAGAATACATAACTAGGAGCATTTGAACTGTTATCATCAGGGAGACAACAGACATGAAGTTAGAACTTATGGGGAAATTAGTTTTCTTCAAAAGAATATATAGCAAATAAATTATTTCATAAAAGCTTCTGGGGGGAAGGGGGGAGAGGAGAAAATATTTATCACTTAGAGGCGGTCTACATTAGGGATGTAAATCTTAAATTGTTCCTGCAGGTTAGAACAAAACATTTCAAAAGTTTCTTACTTGCTGGATAAGACTTTGAGAGGTTTTGTGCATCAATTATATTTGGATCATCATCACCATCATCATCACCATCATCATCACCATCATCATCATCATCATCATCATCATCATTATTATTATTATTATTATTATTATTATTATTATTATTATTATTATTATTATTATTATTATTATTGGAGTCACAGAAGTGGTTTTCCTGCATAGCTTCTTGTATTTTGCACAAGAATACATTACAGTTTGCAAGGCACATTGTATTTTGCACAGGATACCCTATCTTGTGCAAAATCTCTGTTTTTAATGCAAATTGCAAGTGTTTCATGGAAATCTCTCTTTTTTGTGTGAATTGTGCTGCTGAATATAAAAATTACCAATCTTCCTTCCTTCCTTCTTTGTAGGAGCAATATATATATATCAGTGGCTGCTCCTTTTTTCAATAGGGTACCTAGATTTATTGAGACACATTTTTCTAATTGATAACAAGGAAGCTTTGCACATTTGCTATATTCTTAATTTGTACACACATCTGAGAGCACAGCTTTCTGGCACCTCTTTTTTATTGCATATCAACAATGATCATTTAATCAGGTGCTTAATAAGAGGTGCCATGGTCACATCTATGACTTCTGAAGTGTGAATATTGTTAAACACTAACATATGTAGGCTGAATTTAGTATTGCAATGATGCACAGGAGCATTCACATACTGTACTCAGTATTGTTCTATCTCTAGCAATACTTACACAACTGGCAATCAAGTGGGTTCTGGGATTCAGCCCTATTCTAAAAGTAGGTCTTACCTATTCCAAAGCTGAACTATGGAGTCTCGCCCTCTGATGTTTGTGGAATTGGGAAGGGGTGTGCAGAAGAATGTGCCTTCCATCTTTATGGTGGCTGGAGGTATGGGGTGGGACTACATTGTGCATTGCTGGGCTATATTAGGTTGGATGTTGCATTTGTGAGGCCAGGGTGCTTTTGCTTCCTTAATCGTTGAATGCATTGGTTGCATAATTCCTTAATGAATTTATTGCATTTACAGTCCAAGCCTTCATCCAAAATCAGAGCAGTATATTTACATCACAATAAACTTGTGAACTGCGACATGCTAAGAGTGCAACTTATCCATGGCTGCCCAGCAGTTATTGTAGCTGAGTGTACATTAGGTAGGGAGTTGTCCACCCCTAACACAAGGAAGGGAGGGAGGGAGGGAGGGAGGAAGGGGTGAGTGGAGGGTGTAAGAACATAATTAGTATGTTAATAATTAGTACATAATAAGCTTGTTAAATTGTTAGTCACTGATGTGTCACCACTCTCTGCTGCTTTTGTAGCAAGTAACATAGCTACCCATCTGGGAAATAGTTATTTGTTTTTAATGACTGAAGCCATGATAAAATTCACAATTCAGGCATATAAATTTGCTTTGCTAGGGAAGATGCGATGTTCCTTCTCTGAGCAACATTCAAGACAATTTGATCTAATAGCAGCACTGGATGTCCGATAAGGCTGAAGGACTGCTATAGATCTCCTTTGGTCTGAGACATTTTTGTTTTGGGGGACCATGGGTCTTGTTATTCTGTTGTAGAATTCCTCTCACCTCATTCTGAGTGGAGATATCTTTTGGTCACCTGGTCTCTTCACCTTTCCTGCTTTAAAAGTCCTGGGATGGCCCAGTGATGCTTTATACCAGGGGTTCCCTGCAGCCCAGTGTCAGCCCATGGGCTTCCCCAGACTAGGCTGTGGAGATGGATCTCTGTCCCCTGCACACACAGTGGGCGTGTCACATGAGCGCGCATGTGCATGAGTGCAACACACCTACCTGCGAGCATGGGGATGCCCCCACCCACCCGTGCATAGAGCCCCCCAACTGGTCCATGGTTCCAAAAACAGTTGGGGACCGCTGCTTTATAGTACATGAGTTCTTCTGACAGCTACAAGAGAGACAGGGGTAGAGAATGTACGCCATGATGGCCTGAATGAAGGTAAAGTGGAGAGGGTCACATTCCTTCCACAAAAGATTCATAACCTAAATCTTCTGTGGAAAAAGCAAAAAAGCAAAAGCAAAGTCTGCTGCTTATATACTGCCCCATAGCACTTAAAGCACTCTCCAAGTGGTTTATAAGTTAATCAGGCAGGCTACACAATGCCCCGGCACACACAAACTGTGTAGTCATTTTACCGACCTCGAAAGGATAGAAGGCTGAGTCAACCTTGAGCCAGCTATTTGGGATTGAACCCCAGGTCATGAGCACAGTTTTGGTTGCAGTACAGCAGTTTAACCACTGTGCCATGAGGCGTCATGAGGAACAAATTAGGTAGTGGGAAAGGAATGGGAATGATGCTGATATCTATTAAAGGATAATTCCGGTTCACTTTACTGGATGAGTCTATCCATGGATTTTGCAATTTCACCCCCAGGAGACGTGGCATATTTGAGCTGAAGTGAAGAAATGATTACAGGTCAGCCTCAAATGCAGTGCCCTGCCTTGGAGAATGACTATTTGTGCTTGTGTTACTGGAAGTACTTCTAAGAATAACCATAAAGTGCTTGCAAAGGCTTATCCTATTTTTCTTTTCTCGGGCATTGGCATACTTCCATTCTAGTTTGAAGTTTCTGCTGGCAATATTTAAATGCAAAGAAGGTGAACAAAGTGCTGCCACAGAGTTGGAGGTGGGGGCAGGTAACAAAAAGCGAAACCACTGTTGCATCCAAGTTAAATTATTTTCAAGTTCTTTGGGCCGTGCACAACTCAGTTGCAGTGCAGTTTGAAATGGGTTACAGTTTCATTAGTGTGACGAGACGCACAGATGCAGATGAAGCATGTACAAGAAAGAGTGGCCCCTTCAAGTATTTGTCAGGGCTTGAAGCCTCCCAAATAGGTTCATCCTGCTTTTGTTTAGCAAGCCTTTTTGTGAACAAATTGTCACCGAGAGATACCAGCATGGTGTGTGAAGATCTATTTTCAGAAGAATGGCAGACTCATGCAATTTTCATGGCACTTTTCTTTATGCTGTTGTCCCTATTTCTCACTTACTCTCTTCCTTTCACCTCTCTCCCATCCCTTTCCCTGTTTTTTTTCTCTCTCTGTCCTTCTCTTCCTCATTTTAACACAGCCATTTTCATTAGGTTCATGGAATTGCCCCCAAACCCCTTCAGCGTTGTTTTTCAGCTAATGAAATGTGGATTAGTTGTCCACTCCTTAGTGTTGGGGATAGCCATTTATTCAATTTGTCTCAGCACTAGAGTTACTGCACTGCCACTGCTGCGTCACTATTATAATGATTCCCAGACTGTATAATGGGGAACACAAGGCTGTTGTGTCAAAACAGGAACACGTTAATTGAATAAGAACTCCTATGAATGGAAAAGATTTCCCCCCCCCCCCAGAGGAGAATATTAAGGTGCCTTTTAGGCAGGCAAAGCTTGTGTTCCAGTCATAGTACAGTATTATATGCTCTGAATAGCTGCAGAGTCTCATTTCCTATTGCTTGGTTAGAGCTTCAAAGTTTCTTGATGCTGCCTCTAACATGGCCACTGAGTCATGCTCAGTTTGGGGAGATGCAGTTCAAAGGTAACTTTCCCAAGCTCTGGACATAGCAGAGGCTTCATACTATCCTTCTCTCAGGTAGCAAAATGCTTCAATCTGATCATTCTGTGAGTCACAACAAAAGTCAGCTATTGAACCAGCGCTCTGCAGTCTCATTGAGCTTGACCTTCACTTTGAGGCATTTTGCTTTAGTTCTGGAACTATTTAAGGTTCTTGCCTCCAAAGCTCCACAGATAAAAATGGAAAGGAGAAGATAAGGTAAAGGGAAAGGTTCCCCTTGACAATTTGTCCAGTCATGTCCAGCTCTAGGACACGGTGCTCATCCCCGTTTCCAAACTGTACGAGCGTTTGTCCATAGACAGAGTCTGTGGTCACATGGCCAGTGGGGCTAGGCATGGAACGCTATTACCTTCCCACCGAGGTGGTACCTATTTATCTACTTGCATTTTACATGCTTTCGAACTGCTAGGTTGGCAGGAGCTGGGACAAGCGACGGGAGCTCACGCCGTCACATGGATTCAAACTGCTGACCTTTTGACTTTGCAGCCCAAAGGCTTTGCGGTTTAACCCACAGCACCACCAGAAGATACTGGCATATATAATAATATCACCAGCATGAAACAGGAATTAATATTGCCAGGTGAGCAGCATCCCATTCGCTGGTATTCACAACAAAAACCTGAGCCAGAGGGTGAGTTCTTGCCATGGCACTGAAGTGAGACCTTCTGATGTCACAGAGGCAGGACAGGCATAGATTTGGGGACTGCTTCTGGGCCAGCTGATTGTGCAAATGAGCACAAGGGGAATCCAAGTACATGGATCTAGGAGACTGGCCTACTTATGAGCTCATTTATGGCAAAAAATCCAGCTAACAAAGTAATGTGGTAATCCAGATATGGGGAGCATTTTCAGTGGCCAGGATGGTAAGGCAGTAAAATCTGCCCAGCACCTGCTGTAGGTGCAGCCATTCCTGATGAAACCTGCATACTATGTAGCCTCGCGCACAGATGACATGTGGGAAGTTCTTTTAGGCCCTATACTGCTGCTGAGTTGTATGAGTACCACAACAGCAGTCCTTAGGGTGTTTTTCCCCTTAAGCCCCTTACTAGAGTAGTCATGATTTATGGAGCAAGAAAGCTCACAAGTCATGATACTGTCAGTCCACTTCTTGCTTTGCTGCAAATGCCTTGAGGGCCAATGTATATGCTCCACGTATCCACCTCTCACCTCGCCACCTTCCCTGACTGTTGGTTTCTGTCCACTGGTGTTGTGCAAGTACAAAACATGTACACACGTGGGCACATGCAGCAGTTGGCAAAGATGGATGCTCAGGATTTAAAGCCACCACCCCCTCACAAAAATCAAGCTTGGTCTTCCTCCAATTTCACTCACCTGGATAAGAAGAGCAGTTCTAAGATTTGACCCAATTTCTTGAGACCAGGCAACCATAACAGAAGCAACGAGAGAGGGCTCCCTTCCCTCCCCCTTTTGCTTACAGAGCCCACGTGCCTCTTCCAAATTATCTGGACACAAAGGCAAAAATAACTGTGACCCAGGAAATCCTCAGACAGTGCTTCCAACTTAAATTAAAAATTCACAGCAGCTATGTTTGCCTCTGTGTTAAATGGGTCAGTGCTGCTAAAGTAGGTGATGTTTAACTCTTCCATCCATTTTCCTGATCAAAGCCTACCGGACAATCATCATTCCTGCTGGGTGAGGAGAGTGGGAAGTGAGCTAGGTACATGTATTGTTCTTGTATTTCTCTCTCAGATGGACTAATGGAAGCTTCAAAGATGTTAGATTCTTATTGAGAAAACTGGGATAAAAGGTGGAAACAAGGCTTCAATAATGCATGAAAGAAAGCCAGAGCTCTCCGTTGCTTCCAGATGGGACTGTGGATATCTTCCTCATTGCAGCTTTGATATATAACCATATATATTAGGATTTGGTAATTACATAGAGATAGCCATTGTAATGTCCACAAGGAATTGTGGAAAGATTGTCATTTACTGAAGGCATAAGAGCACACTCCTTCCCTAACTTTTAGCAAAGGTATGTTAAAAACAATAAAATGCTTAGACTCCTTCCTGAAGGAAGATCAAAAGAACTTACTGAGAAAGACAGTTCAAAGAGATAAACAATTTAGACTACCCATTTGGTAGCCCTTTGTGTGTTTCTTATATAGCTATATACTCTCTTTGCTTTTGTAGAGTGTTCTTCAGCTCTCTCTATGGGCCCAGTATTGAATAAATGCTTTCTTGCAATACACCTCTTTGCAAATTCTTAACAGAAAAGTTCTCCACAGGACAAGTATGAAGATTTGATCACAGACTTGTTTGGGGCTTCAGCTTGAGTGATTGCCAAACAAATCTATTGAGGTGTCTGAACCAGATGGACAGAGCTGTGGACCTCCTTACCTTATCATGGACTTTCCCTCAATTAAGGTTGGCAGGGGATGGCAATCAGGAGGTTTTGTTTGTTTGTTTGTTTGATTGATTGACTCAGGTTGTCTTTTTGCAGGTTACTGATGCTTGAGTGCCATTGCTCTGCTTTAGTAAATCCCTGCTATCTCAATTTTCTATATAATACAGTTGTAAAAACCCCTCTCCATTTCAATTTCATTGCTATTTCAATCTATCCTTTGTTTGAATCAAGTTGTGAGACTTTGCCTTTCCTTCCTTCCTTCCTTCCTTCCTTCCTTCCGTCCGTCCGTCCGTCCGTCCGTCCGTCCGTCCGTCCGTCCGTCCGTCCGTCCGTCCGTCCGTCCGTCCTTCCTTCCTTCCTTCCTTCCTTCCTTCCTTCCTTCCTTCCTTCCTTCCTTCCTTCCTTCCTTCCTTCCTACCAACCAACCAACCAACCAACCAACCAACCAACCAACCAACCAACCAACCAACCAACCAACCAACCAACCAACCAACCAACCAACCAACCAATTTGCTGTAAATACAACAATGGCATTGTCCCAGCCACAGTACTGTGAAATCTTATCCAATCTCTTGCAGCAACACTACCTATATTTTATCCACTGATGTGGAATGGTTAAGGAGAGCTTTGCAGCTATGGGAAGATGGGAGTGTTGTGTAAACCAATTGAAGGTTCAGAAGGTGAGCAGACCGTGAAAGGTGCTTACAGTAGAAATCCACATCTACCACACCTATTGAATCAGAGCCCTCTCTCTTCTTTTTGGATGCATTGTCATCATTTATGGATGAATGAGACATTTAGTACATTTTCAGACACCACCACAATAGGATATTACTTTCATCTCTTCCTGGCCATTTCAGCAGCCTTTGCTTTCATCAGATTTCCTTACCCTGCAACAAAAAATGGTTTTCCCTAGCAATCAAAAGTAACTGCATGCGCTTGGAAGCATTCTTGAGCCATCCTTCACCTCTTCAATGGCTTATGGTCCCAAACTCTCTCCACTCCACACACACAGAGACACCCAGTGGATTTCTGACCATTTCTTTGTTTCCTTGCTTCGTCAGTATTTTGGGTAGTCGGATGCCCCAGATGCCCCCGCCTGTTTGCACTACAGCATTAAAATCAATTGATAGCTAAGAATTTCACTGATCCTTTTAAAAAATGCCAGCTTGTGATAAAGGGCTTTGCTCCTCCTGTCTTTTCATTTGACTTAGCCTGGCAGTGCATTGGAGAAATCACTTTTTCTAGCACGGATTAAATGAAGCTCCCTTCAAAATGTGCCAGTGTTGCTTGCTGCACATTTTGAAGCTTTGCCTGTTAACCTCATTGTTATTGTGTTAAATCTTTTTAAAAAAGGAGGGGGGACTATTTCACTGTTCAGTCTTCTGACCTCTCCTGAGCAGACTTTTCCTTTTTCCTTTTGCTAATATGATATGAGGTGTGTGTTTGATTCTGCCAATCAGCTCTGTATTTGCATTGGATGATAGAAACTGCCATCTCAGTTGATTACAGTATCTTTGTAAAATCCTCACACATCACACACCTGCACTGTAGACTCACAGAAAGGCCTTTATTTCTACGTTGGCAGTCATAGAAGTAGTATACTGTAGTGCTTTGAGACCAGGAATGAAACTCACTCAAGCCAGTCTCAGAAAAGAAATTCCAGGGCTCATAACAGTGTGCTGAAATAAAACAAAAACAACAGATGTGGAAGGCAGGTTGCCGGCAGGTGCATCCTATATGTCCTGTGTGCTACCTGGTAGGAAGGATGGGTCTTGGTAGCTAAATGAAGATCTCTTGGGCTGCCAAAATCTCCACAAGGTTTTTAAAATTAGACCCACATAACATAATGGAGCTTTCATAGCAACAGTTTCAAATGGTAGAGCAGAGAAACTGGATGATAGACTTTTTTTTAAGCTGACCTGACCATGAATGATGTTCTACTTTATATTCCTTCTTCACTAAGAATATCAGAGAATGGGGTAATTTGTGGTCCAGTGTTGCCTCCGCAAGCTTCTTCTCCTGCCCTCACAAAAGAACTGAAGGGGGAAGGACAAAGATGCAGCCACTGTAAAATCAGTCAGGGAATCCAAAGACAATTCCCCAAGAGCAGTGACAAAGAATGCTCTCTATCCTCACAACAGGACAGCCCTTCATTTCCACCTTTCAATCCCTTCTTGCTTTCCTTACTCCAGTGGAACTGTTCATTCCTATGGGAAACAAGAAAGAACTCAGACAACATTGAAATATTCAGAAAATAATTAACATCTTCTTTCAAAGGTTTACATCTGGGCAGTCTAGATATTTAAATATTATTCCCAGTTGGGTTAAGGCCACCTACATAAACAAAGCAGAAGCTTGTGAATGATACTAAATTTATTACACACACAGAGAGAGAGAGAGAGAGAGAGAGAGAGAGAGAGAGAGAGAGAGATTCAACATACTTCATAAGGAAGGTTGAAACTTACACAGACCCATCCCCACCATATGCTTAGGTTGATGTTGAGAAAAGTGCAACTGAACAGCAGAAACTGGTGGGCCATCTACTGCTGGGAAAACAGCCTTTTTCATATGTTCCTAAATGCCACAAGATCAATAATTGCATCCAAGATATATTTGGACTACAACTCCCAGAGGCCTTCACTACTAGCTGTACTGGCCAGGATTTCTGGGAGTTGTAGGCCAAGAACATCTGGGGACCCAAGACTAGGAAGAACTGGACTAGAGCCAATTGAATGCATGAGCACTTATATATCTTGGCAGAAACTCTGACTTGTATTGTAGGGATCAAACTGGCCATTGTCTTTCCTGAAGCCTGTATTATAAATAGAACATTTTTCCAGGACAGAATTTCCATCTTGGAGTTGCAACACATTCTTCACTCAGGACCAGTGTTGTATCTGATGTCAGATGAAGCTCTACCAAATTAGGATATTTGAAGCTAAGACTGATCCCTGAACACACATGCCTCATGATCAATAGTAATGACGTGCAAATGTCACTAACTGTGCTTGCTTACAGCTTACCTCCGAGGAACCCACACGTTGCCAAGCTCCAAATGCTGAAATTGGCATGTCCGGAACCAACAAAGATATCTCATTTCGTCTTGGGCTGCACTGCCTTAGGAAACATCTGACTCTTACTGAATTGTTAAGAGGTGGAATATGCCAGTACAGCAAGCTTTATTTCTCCATCAGCCTGCACAGGACTCTAGCATACTTTTTCCTTTCTCTTTCTCTTCCTCTTTTCTTTAATTATCTGTCTGTGAAGCAGACATAGACCGCAAAATTACTACAAACTTCCCTTAGGAGATAGTTTTTGTTCCAGTACCTCCCCCGCTGCCAGAATGCTGACAAAAGAACTGCTAGGAGTAAATGAAGCACGGGGACCTCTTTGTTGCCCAGTGTCGTACTTGTACTAGGCCGGTATGGCTTGCTCAGCCTATTCTCCAGACAAGCTTTGGCAAGCAGTGAAGCAGAGGGAGTAGCAGAAGGGAAGGAGGGAGGGAGAGAGAGAGAGAGAGAGAGAGAGAATGGATAGATGGAGTCACCTGGGCAGCCTAGCAGAAAGACAGAGCATGGAGGGTTGGCACAAAAGAGTGGCAGTTGCAACCCTAACAAGTTTGAACCCTGGGGCAACCAACCCTCTGCCCCCCCATGCTACACCATTGAAATCTAATTGGCTCTGGCTTTCCCAGTAAGTTTCATGGAAGAGTGAGGGTTTTTACCCAGTCTGAGTACAGAGTCCAGTATTTTGAAGTGGTGGAGCATACTGGATTTATTTTTAAAAAAATCTAAGAAGCTTTATTCAACATATCTTTTCATGGTCTAGTGTCCACTTCATGCATCAGATGAAGTAGGCTGCAACTCCAGGAATCTTGGATAAAATGAAGCTTGTTAATCTTCAGGGTGTCAGAAGACTATTGCTTTTTATTTTTATGCAATAGCATTAACAGCCTCAAAAGCATACACATCCCTCACTTACTTGTCTTAATAATTTTTGAACTACTTCTTAGAAAAAACCCAAACTCATCAAAAGTTGGGTGAGTTTGAAGAAAACACATCAGTAGTTTTCATCAAAAATTGGCAGGAATATGTGATTTGCCTTTGTAAAAGTTGGAGAAAAGGACATCCATGTGCTCATTTTCAGCATTTTTTTAACTTACTATGGCTCCTGCAATCTTTCTCAGGTCACTCTGAAACTGAGGATACTTGTTGACCTTAAACAAGTAGGCTATGGAAGCCTAATTTCATATTATTGGCTCAGAAGGCACCATTTGTATAAGCAATAAAATCCTAAGTTTTAAAATAGTGCAACCTTGTATTTCCAGGAATTTTTTGGCAACTCACTTTTCTGCACCTTGAGTTACAATGAGACACAATTTGTCTATATGTCATGTCATCTCCGCCAGATATACAAGCTCTATGCCCAGAATGCTATCATATTATAAACCAGAATTGCCCATGTGCTCAGCCTAGCAAACAGTGTGTGCTTGACAAAACATGAATGACAAGTTGCTGCTTGTGACACACCTGCAACTTATGATCCCATCAACCAAGACAAACAGAACCTGTCATCTTGTACTGTGTCCTGTTAGATCACTGAGAACTTAAATGAAAAAATTTCAGGAATGATCTATTGAGTGCTGATAATAGGGCTATCAAACACAGGATACCCTTTATTTAGTGGGTCATGAGTCGTCCAGATGTCTGGGGCAGATGGACTCAAGAATTTCTTACAAAGAAGTTCTTCAAAACAAGCAAGATTGCTATTTTGAGCAATAAAACAATTGCTAAAAGCCATCTTCAAATTCCTATATGTTATTAACCAAATTGCCTAGCTTTAAAGCATTCAAAGTACTCCATCATCAACAACTCTTACTTCCCTAGCAACTACAGCACATTAGGCTTTAAATCCAGGTCCTGTTTTCCTATGTGATCTCTGTGTATACATTCCTGTCACTTGGCAGTCATAAATCTACTCGATTCCAAGAATATACATCTACATAAAACCTGACAGCTTGTCACCAAGACCATCCAGGCCTCTTTTTATCACATTGCTTCAGACAACCGACTTTGCCTATCTGACCTTGACTTTTTGTGCTTGTGCTTAGGAAAGCTTTAGAAAAAGTGCAGCAGCTGGCTGTTATATATATAAAATGCTTCTTTATATATAAAGAAGCATGAAATGGAGGGAAAAAACATGAATTTCCATGGCAGTGTTGTCAGAGCCGTTTAAGCAGGTTATATGGTTGACCTGAAGTTGAGCGTTATCATCAGGCATCTGACAATGAACGAGATGCATAGTGTAACTGTTATTAGTTCCACTGCTTATATATATAAATATGTCTATTCATATATATGAAATAGCTCCCCAACAGTGCTGCTAGGCTAATAAGCAGAAACTGAGAAAGAGGGCATGGACAGAAATATTCCCTCCATAACCCTCAGGTGCAGGGAATTAGAAATATACGTGGTGGCCTGGAGTTTGGCACAAGGTGTATGCAATCTGGAAAGAATGGAGGCAAGGCTGTTGAATTAAATATGAACATTATTTGGGGAGTGGAGAGGACATGGTTAAAGGGAGACACAATTCCATTCATGTCATTCTGATAGGCTTATGTTCAGCCACTGTGTGAAGAGAACATGAGAATAAAGAAGCCTTTGGTCTATCCGCCATGGGTTTTCCTATGAAAGTATTAAGTGTTCTCCTAGTTAATTAAGAACTGCAAACTTCCCAGTGTCTGGAATAAACTGTACCAAGCCTTTAAGAAATGGGTGGGTAGATCGATGTCTATGGAAGATAAAATGTTGGCTCTGGAAGAAATGCTGGCATGCAGTAATTAGGTTCTCTTCCAAGTTGTAATTTGACATTGCAAACATTGTGACATTTCGTGGAAAGAAAAATTTTAAACTTTGAATTGGAGAGGGGAAGAAACTGTCTGCATTTCTATCGGAACAGAGGAAACATTTTTGTTTTTAATTGAATTGTCTGGCTGAGCTGAGAACAATCCCACAAACATCTGCAGGCAGTATGCATTTAGCAAAGAGAAATTCAATGTACAAGAGAAAGGGGAGTGGCCGCTGTGAGATTTGGATCTCACAGAATATTTGGATGACATTTGTTTTCCCAAATATCCATGATGCAAACCTGAATTTGAATCAAATACCTGGCAAGTGATGGTGAGAGTAGCACTAACAGAAGACGAAGACTTGCCTCTCTCTCTTCCCTCTCTTTCATTGACTAAAAACACTGGGTGGTAACGCCTTAGGGCTGAAGCCAGTTCCCAATGGCTATGGTTGCCATATTTGATACCTGACTGGTTTCTAGTCACCCCCCTCCACCCTGAAGCTTGTGTGGTTTTCAAACCCCCTCAGGGTGTATGCATTCAAAACTACACAGTAAAGAGAGAATAGATGGCAAGTCATCCCCTGCTCCCTTTTCTGGCAGATACGTGAGTCAACCCTGAATAAGAAATAGATGAGAAATCAAGTAGCATCCCACACATATGGTCTGCTTACATGCTTCCCACATTGTGCGTTGGCTTCAGCATCTTTCGTTCGTGTGCATTACGGTTAGAAAAGACTGTGTGTTTCTTATGTAGACCCAGGGCCTTCATTCATTATGTCATCCCCTTATCAGAAGCCAACAACCAGGACCAGTTTTCTTTCAAAGTGGCCTCAGATCTCTTCTCTTTCCCCACCCAGCTGCTGTTCTACCCCAAATTATACCCTGCCTTCAAATAGGTTTAAGATAGCAACATCCACACATTTTCATCTAGCTGCTAACATGCCTATCACCTCCCTACTTCAGCGCCTACTTGACAGCAGCTTTTATAAATGAAACCAGGCCCAAAATGTCACTGAGCACATTGAAGATAACTGCTGAGAACAGTCTGGTGAAAGGTGATTGCTCTCCTTGTTTCTGAATCAATTGACCACAAGTAATTCAACAGCAGCCAAGGACAGACGAGGGTCATTGTGGCATCAGCTGGTTTGTCCAGCCACAAAACTAGCAAAAGTTTAATTTTGTTCCAATTGCAAATGTGTGTGTGTGGGGGGGGGATGTTATTGGCAGCCCTCACTAAACAGTCGACTAATCTGTTTTTCCTGTCAGGATGTCTTTCTTAATTCAACTCACTGAGAAAGAAAGCAGCCTTTTGAAAAATTAAAACAAAAGGGCTAGAATCAACAGTTTTCAGCAGTGGACCTCTGAAAATCTACTCTTTTCAAGTAGCTTACATCAAAGATAAATCGTATTTCTTTTACTTATGATCCTAAAGTGTCTTTCAAATGGGTCACCATCCTCAGAAAAGCTGCCTATGGGTCCTATTAAAATTTCTTTCCATAGAAGGTAGATTCTGTTCATTTGGTTGGTTGGTTGGTTGTGGTTGTGTGTTGTCAAGTCACCTCAAGGCAACCCTATGAATGAGCAATCTCCAAAATATCCTGTCTGCAGCCACCCTGTTCAGCTCAAGACCATGTTTTTTTTTTTTTTTTAAGGAAGTCAGTCTGTTTCATATTTGGTCTTCCTCTTTCCCTGCTGCCTTCCACCTTTCACCTTACAATCCTGTTGTCTCATGATGTGTCCAAAGGAAGCCTCAGTTTCAGCATTTTTGCCTCCAAAGATAGCTCAGGCTTCATTTTCTCTATGACCCACTTGTTTATCTGGCAATCCAGGATATCCACAAAGCTCTCCTCCATCACCACATTTCAAACAAATCTTTTTTTTTCATGTTAGCTTTCGCAGCCATACATGGTGATTGGAAATACAAGGGGTGGATGGTCTTGGTCCCCAGTGATACATCCTTACACTTGATTATCTTTTCTAGTTCCTTCATTGCTGTCCTTCCTAGTCTCCATCATTTGATTTCTTGGCTGCAGTCTTCATTTGGATTGATGACTGAAGCAAGGTATACAACGTCTCTATTTCAGTTTCTTCATTGTCAGTGTTAAAATTGAGTAGTTCTTCTGTCATCATGACTTTTGTCTTCTTAACATTCAGCTGTAATCCTGCTTTGGCACTTTTTTCTTTCAATTTCCCTAACAGTTTTTGCTTGCTCTGTCTATATTTCATTGTTTGGTAACGCACATTGTTCGGTAACATAAGGAAATATGGAACCAAGCCGCCTAGAGTGGTCTATTGACTAGATAGGCGGGATATAAATAAAATAAAATAAAATAAAATAAAATAAAATAAAATAAAATAAAATAAATAGATAGATAGATAGATAGATAGATAGATAGATAGATAGATAGATAGATAGATAGATAGATAGATAGATAGATAGATAGATAGATAGATAGATAGATAGATAGATAGATAGATAAATAAATAAATAAATAAATAAATAAATAAATAAATAAATAAATAAATAAATAAATAAATAAATAAATAACTAACTAACTAACTAACTAACTAACTAACTAACTAACTAACTAACTAACCAGCAATGAAACTATGGTGGCAGGGCACTTCCCAAACAGGGAAAACTCATCCCCTAACTCTTTGAGTATTTCTTTTCTGGATTATCATTCCTATTATAGGTCATTTCTTTTAAAAAGTTGATTCAGATACAATAATTTAAAACAAGCTCCTTCTCCTCCTTTCTTACCAGAAGAAGGACATCATCACAGTTATTTTGCCTTTGAATGTGGCAACTCTAAAAAGTGCTGAAAAAAGAGATAAATTTATCATCATTCTTTAGCCAGATGGCTGGCCCATGATATTTTACTGCCCAAGGCTGAGCAGAAAATTTCTCCCTCAATCAAAGTGAATAGTACCAAAAGCCAGCCAAGTTGTTTTCCCAGACAGAAAATTCCTCATGCTATTCTTTCCCTCCCTAGCTATATAAAGACAAAGTAAATAACTAACAACTTGGCGCTATTTCATGAACCTACCACTACTATGCCTAATAGTAGAGTTGGCCCTGACTGTGATGCAAAATACACAAGGGTGCTTTTTTGCTTCTCAGGGTTTGTTGTGGGTCGGCCTTGTGGTTTTTGATTGTTTGTTTGTTTTTGCTTTTTTGTATTTTATATTTTTCCCTGTGCTTCTTTTCTTCTAATTCTGTTATCACATTTACCTTCTAAACTATCACACGAAAGCTATTGTTTAAATAAAACCATATACAATAAATGGCAAGAAATGCCATGCAATATATTTTTTCCTGTTCCACTAAAGACACAAAGCTGCTCTCTTTTCACAAATAAGCACAATGTATTAATTTTTCCAGAAGCCATGTGTGAAAAAACAATAATTTTTCTCATTGGCATTACTTCCATTAATCTGAAAGCCATTCCTTTAGAGACTGGGGAGGGAGGGCGTTTTTCAGTTTGTCAGATGCTTTTGCATGTGTTAATTGCTTGTTCTGGGTTGTTTTTAAACTGTTTGGGGTGCCAAAATGAAAGATAACTAGCTTTGTAAATTTCAGTTTGTACAGAGGATCTCTCCCCCCCCCCCCGCCCCATGTACTTCAGTTGTAATAACAGGAACCCGGGTAGGTGGGGCTCGTCAGCCTTGGAAGGCAGCCCCTCTAGGAGAAGGAAAACTCCAATTTCAAACCTCCACTGCCTTGTGGCTATATCCACTCATGGAAAAGGCTTCAGGAGTTAACCTCGAGGCAAAATCCGGAGCTGGAGTCCCGAAGGCAGCTCGTGTCGTTCTGCCAACTCCTGCGACATTGCTGGAACCAGTTGTATTGGCTCTTTCCTTTCCATTGGACCATTTCAGCAATGTGGAGAGGGGGGATCTGCTGCTTGGGTAACAGCCTATCCTCCATATTACCTTACCCGGGCTTCATGCTCTGGAGAGGACACTCCTCGATTCAGAGCATGTTACCATAGTCTCTCGAGACTGAAGGATGCCTATGCTAATAACAGGAAACAGCTATATATATTTTAAATATAGCTTTTATATATGAGGTAAGACATTGCAGGTATTCAATTGGATTCAAAAAAGGAAGAGGCACTAGAAATCATATTGCAAACATGTTGGCCACCAAACCATAGATACAGAACAACATTTTATAGAATTTACAGTAAAGTATTTGAGTGTATAGATCATGAAAAGCTATGGATCATTTTAAAAGAAATGGGAATACCACAGCATTTTATTATTCTCATGTAAAATGTATATTCTAGACAAGAGAAAAGACTGAATGCATCACTATATTCTCTTCCCCATCCTTTCTTTTGTAGCAGGTGGCAGGTGGACACCTAACAACAGAATGGCCTTTCTGAAGAGAGGGGGAGTGGGGTAAAGGGCACAGAATTATAACCTGTATTCATGAAAACTGGACGGAGCCAAACTGCAGCAGATCCGACATAATGCCCAGAGGGACCAACAGAGCTACAGGCTGCAACAGTAGCCTAGTGCAGCACTGTGCTGCCTGCAAGATAGTACAGACTAAAAATAGGCTTCTGAAGAAGAGTCTGCCTGTTCTAGCAACAGGTCCCCAGGCTACCCACCCACTGAGCTCTGGAGGTCTGATAACTTGCCACAAACCATTAAGTAGACCTGCTGCTAACTGGCGTCCAGCCCGACCATCATCAGGAGCCAGTGACTAGGAAAAAAGGGCCTCCAAAAAGCCAGGAATAGCTCTTTATAGACCCCTATGCCTCCATGTAAGCAACACAATCTTATTATCATGCTTCTGTGCCCCACCTCTTTGCCAGTTCAGTGTAGGGCCAGGGTAACAGATTGCCATTGCATGTGCCTTTACTTATCTCCAGATCTTCCATTCCAGCATGCTTGGTTTGTGACTCGTCCTTGGAAAGTAAACATGGGCCTAATTTGCAAGTCTGATTGACAAAGCACATGTCTCCAAACCAATGTGGGAGGGGAAATGGGGTGATCACAAAAGAGACTCTTTTTCCTCCGTGCATGATTGGTCCCTTAGAGTCAAAGTAACATAACAGATGGATTCAATTCTGTGCATGTGGCATCAGACCTTTATACATGATTTTCAGATTAATGTATTCATCCAAGTATGAGCTTGCTGATATCTGTCATAGGAGAGGACGACAGCATTCTAGAGCAAGACGTTGCCAGCCGCCATCACAGACAAATCAGAGATGTTACACCCTAAAATCTGCATATTTGTCCTAATTTTGCTGCCCTCAAATTTACTGCCTCCGGTTGGATCTTATAAGCACTCTGGTTTACTGAAGAAATGAAGGAACTGAAAGCTTTGGCATTTTTAAAACTCTTTTTCAGGTATATTTCTTGTTGCAAGATCATAGCGGTTTTCCCTTCCTTTGTGAGAATGAAGAGAAATACAGCTAAGCATACTTGGGAAGATGAAGGAGGATGTGTAATTTTCCTGAGATAAAAGGAAGAGGGCAGGGAGGAGGCAGGGATGGAGGAAAATAATGAGGGACGAGATAAACTACAGAAAGTCACCTCAGAGATGAAAGATCTGAACATACCTATTAGGGATGCATATAATCTTCAGACAATGGGGCAAAACCAGACTGAATCAGGAACACTTATGGGATTATGGGGTGACTGCAGGGTTGAGCAAAGAACCAGTGGTTGCCCACAAGGCAGTACAACATGTCTACAGTTTCTTTATGTTCCATCCATCATTTACGGGATGAAAATATTTTTAAGCAAAAGTGGCCAGTGATTTGCACTGAGGGAATGGATATTCAAAAGATGGAGCTCCTGATGTCAGAGGAGAAGGTGAGTGACAGATGAACCTCTGGATAAAGCCAACAATCTCCCCAGGACACTTCAACCACTTGGGCACTAGGGGGGGTATAGACTGAGGTACTATGCAGTACATATATCCCTTCTGGCTGCTACACTTCATCTCTGTATGGTGTGAAGTAAAGATGAGCAGGGACCAGAAAAAAATAACAGATTGGGTTGGGCTATGGCTACCCACAAACCATGAACCAACCCCAAACCCTGGGGGGGGGGGGAATGGACTGGCTTGCAATTTGTGTGTGTGTGTGTGTGTGTGTGTTTTGGAGTTCATTTCTGGGAGGGGAGGGGAACAGTCACCTCCTTTACCTTCTGCTTCCCCTTCCTCTCCCTCCTCAGTTGCCACCATCTTCAGATGATAGACCAGCACATGCACAGAGACAGCAGCCCAGCTTCTGAGGTCCAGGCCTGCTGTCTCTGAAAATGGCAGTGGTGGAGGAGGAAGAAGAGGAGGGGATGGCAGGAGCAGACAGGGAAGTCTGAGGTGGGGTGGGGGAAGCAAAATAAAGAGCCAGGTTAAAAAAATGGTTCGTTTTTTTTTTTTCAGGCTTGTAGTCTGTTTTTTTCAGGGTTGTTCATGCTCATCTCTAGTGTGAAGTGAAAGGCTTGCATCTTCATTGCTAACCAGTGCAGTCATGGCCTGCTTAATGATTAGCCCGTATAACGATGAATCCGCTTCACAACGATGTTTTTGCGATCGCAAAATGATGTTTTAATGGGGTTTTTTTTCGCTTTGCGACAATCAGTTCCCTGCTTGGGCAACCGATTCTTCACATTACGACAATCAAAACAGCTGATCATCGGGTTTTCAAAATGGCCGCCAGCTGCTCAAAATGGCTCCCTGCTGTTTTTAGGAGGTGCAAGACAAGTGCCCGAAAATGATTTTTAATGCGTTTCAATGGGTTTTTTAATTTCGTTTGACGACGTTTTCGCTCTACAGTGATTTTGCTGGAACAAATAAAATCGTCAAGCGAGGCACCACTGTATTCTGATTCTCAGGTAAATTTATATTGTGATGCTTGCCCCACAGACTGCAGACGAGAAAGTTATGTACCAATGTCCAAACACTTTCTTTGAGTTAGATAAGATAAGGAAGAAAAGCCATTGCTCTCCCAACCCTAGAATGAGGAAGCGAGATAAGAATTATGGGTCAATCATGGGCCACACTTTATTAAACATCCTTCGGCAAAGGGGGGTCCTGCCGTAGTGTGGGATCAGGTTTAAGGACAGAGGTCTCAAAGGACCCCTTAAGCAACAAATGGGTGAGTCCCTGGCCCCAAATTCTTGCAGTCTTAAAGACTGCGAGAACTCGGCTGGCCCCAATTTGACCACCCCCGGGCCTCAAGCCAGCTTCTTCTTGTTGAAAAGGGGTTCATATTTTTAGTCTTTTAAATGAAGGAAACAACCTCTCATAAGCAGGAAACAGGCTTATCTAGGAATCAGGTTGAGTTTAGAACTTTTCTTGATCCACTAAAAAAACCTCCTTGCACTTAATATATATATTAACTAAATTGTTAATATATATATTAAGTGCAAGGAGGTTTTTTAAAAAAATTGCTACCACACAGATCTGAAATAGTACTATCTACTTTACTTTCATAGGATTTTGCAAATTTATTTTGTTCTAAGTGAACCAAATTGTTGTGAGATCATGTCATCGTCACCTCGAACTGCAGAGCTGGAAAGGACCCTACGGATCACCGAGTCCAGCCTGTCAAGGAGGCACAGTGGGAAATTAAATTCCCAACCTCTGCCTCCACAGCCAAAGAATAGCTGCCCAGCATTCCTCACCCATGTTTATGCTGGAACGAGTTGTCCAACAACATCCAGAAAACCATACTTTGCCTTATCCTAATGTATGAAGGGCAACAACGTTGTTCTACTGGTGACAAAGAAGGATGGGATAGAATTACAACCATGTCATCCACACCTTCCCTTGGATACCAGTGAGACCCAAAGCAGGCCCTCTGAAAACAGTTGCAGCATCTGAGTTTCAGAAGTTCAGGAAGGAGAAAGTGGCATATTGGTCCTCAGCCTTCGTATACGTTGTTCAGCACAGGAGGCAACATTTGCTGAAAAGTGGCATATTTGAGAGAATAGTCCTGCTAGCTGGGGTTTGGCCACTTCTGTCTCCCTACCACACAGTCTCCAGCTTCTCACAAAATCTCAGTTTATAAATTGAATCTCCATTCTGACTTCTAGTTGTCATTGGATGGATACCTGTTGTGTTCTAATTAAGTGTTGAGAAAATCATTATTGATATTCCCTGAGCCGGTGAACTCTGCCCATAGTGCACAGTTATAGCTGTTATTTGCCAGAAGCTAATCTTATGAGGCTTGATTAACTCTCTTATAACTTTCCTCTGGGAGGAGTGTTTCTACAGCACATGAGGGTTTCGGAGTAGGAAGCAGATTGTTGAAACGATAAAAGAGGGGATTAAAATGGTCTTCAGTGTGTTCCATAGAAAACATCTTTAAGTCAAGTATAAACCTCCCTGAGCTCCCTCAGTATACAAGGATCCTTTGCTACACTTGCTGGTGCCATCCTCCCCCACACCCGCCCCTTCGGGAAGTCTTCTTCCCTTTTGCTATCACTGTGTTTCTTCCCTCCTTCAGGGTCAAACTACACTTGAAATTCTGGCAACAAGCAGGGATGAGGAAAATTCAACTGAGAAGGAATATGAGTTGATTGGAGGGGGCAAGAAATGACACCCCCATTGGCCATTTCATGGTTCATTTCAGGGCACTTTGGGGAGACAGATGTGCCTGCCCAGAATGAAGGCCTGCCTGAAGAAAAAATTCGTTGGCTGCTGGTGGAAGGACAGCAAAGAAGGACCCTGTCTGGTTTACTCTTGGGTTGGAGTTCCAGAGAGGAATCCAGGAGCACACCCTGCTGTGCACCTATGTTTTCAGAGGGAGCATAAACCCATCCAGCACAGGCTGGATCCCTGTTCCTTGATATGCTCTTCAACTGACCAAGAGCACCTCTGTCTTGTCTGGATTGTTTCTGTTTATTCATCCAGCCCATTACTGTCACGAGACACTGATCTAGAAGTGAAACTTCCTCAGATTTAGATAGGAAGGAGAGATACAGTTGGGTGCCATCTACATACCGGTGACAACAAACTCCAAAACTCCAAACAACCTATCCCAGTGGTTTCATGCAGATGTTACATAACGTAGGGATTCCCTAACCTCTGAATATATCAAGGATGCCCCAAGTTAGAAAATAACCATGAGGTAACCAAAATGGCTGATGAGATTATTTTAAAACGCCTAATGATCCTTCCTGTATTGACAAACAGAGGGAAGATAGTACTTTGAATGATTGTACTACAAAAGTTAGAGAGAATCCCATTCCACTGACCCCTGAACACCCAGAGAGGTCTATGACTGATAAAGACCTGACATATAGAGAGTGTTTACATTTGATAGAGCATGTTAAGAGTGCTTTTGCACTTACACTCTCACAAGGGGGCCAGGAATCACCCACTGCAGCAGAAATGGATACAGTACCAGAGGGAAGCCTGGAGGAAAAAAGTCTCTTTGGAAGTCAGTCTAATTATCGACCAGAAGCTGATCTTATGGTTCTAAAGAATCCAAATAAAAATAGTTTGGCTCAGAAGCAGAAGGAGGAAATTAGTTTGGGAGGTTGCTTTGAAGCAGCCACCAGTACACCCACTTTATTATCTCCTGAATTCCCTGAAAGGTCTTGCCTGGATAAGGAGGTTTTATATAGAAAAATGTCCTTAGAAGTGGCAGAGCCAAGCTTGGGACGTACTCCTGAAAAAGAGAAAGGCTTGTATGAGGCCCAGGAAAGAGTATTCTGTCCTGAGGACCAAGTAGTAGAACTGAGCACTATAGAGGGGAGAAAATTGCTTTTGGCAGGGGCAGAACAAGTAGTCCTTAAATCCTTGCAAGGCAACCCCCCTATCTAGTGTATCATTGAATAAAGAAATAGAATCAGCTAACATATTCAGTGCATCTAAACAAACCAATCATTGATTGGACTTAAGAGAAACTTGCAGGAGAATATTAAAGTGATCCATGATAGTGGTCCTCCACATAGAGAAAACGTTACCTGTGGGTGAATGTGTGGGTCAGGAGAAGGGTGTAAGCCCTGACTTCTTATAGAGGGATGCATCCAGAGATGTTTGGGAGGAGGAGAGGGAACTGCCTACCCTTTCCCCAGCTGAGAAAGTGAAGCCCTGAGCCAGACTTAAAGCAGATGTCCCTAACGAACGACAAGCAGAGGACGTCCAGTGGACAACCGAGTGGGCGATGACCGCCAGCCGATGGAAGAGAACATGGAAGAAGCATCTAGTGATCATCAGAGGGACCCCTGAGTGCCAGCAGTCATGTGTCCAGCTAAAGGAGGCAGTAACGACAGGAGCAGTCCACGACGCGCCTTACTACAACGGGAAGGTGAAAGACTTGGACTTTGCAAACCACGGAGTAAAAGAGATTCAGAACATGCCTCGAAAGCCAAATGACTGATGGGGAGGATAAACCAAGCTGATAATGTTATAAGAAATGTTCTGTTTGTGTATAGTGTGGGAAAACTGAATATTGATGAACTGAAACATGAAGGATGCAAGGACTTCTAAAATAAACTGGAATGGACTATTGATTTACTGGTTAATTATCTATGTAAAAGTTTTCTGATTGTGGTATCTTTCTGTAAGGTTGAAAATGTTAAATGTAGTAAGTATAAATCAAAAGGTAAAGTATATTATTGAATTGTATTGGAATGTTTAGACTAAATGACATTGTGATTGCTATAATAAATATTGTTATTGCTTGCAAAATGATGCCAGATGGTTAGTAAAGTTTCATGCAATGATGCATGTTTGTTTGGGATGGAAAACATGTTTCCCTTCCCAAACAAACATATTTAAGGGGGGAGGTATGTAGTGTTCACCCCTGTTTATGCAAAATAAGTCATGCATTATTCATGTCTATGCTAATGTGGTGGAGAGGCGGAGCCGAGAAAGAGTTCAAAAGGCAGAGCCTGAGAGGAGCGACTCAGTCAAGAATCACTCAGAGTGAGTTGGTGACAGAGAGCTAATCAGAGTCAGAGAGAGAAGGAACAGATATTAATAGAGCTAAGCTGGTTAAGATAAATAGATAGAGAAGATGGTAATTAATTATATGGCGAGAAGAAAGTATATACAGTGGGGTCTCGACTTAAGAACTTAATCCATATTGGAAGGTGGTTCTCAAGTCGAAAAGTTCTTAAGTCGAATCTGCATTTCCCATAGGAATGCATTGAAAACCATTTAATCTGTATCTGCTCTTTTCTGTCCATAGAAACTAATGGGAAGCTGCTATTCTGCCTTCTGCCACTAGAGGGGGATATTTTCTTTCTTTTTCCCCCTTAGGTTCAGGGAAGGCAGGGAACACTAAAGGCAGCACTTTAGAACTCTTTTTTTTTAAAACGAAGCCAATTTTAAATAATGTTTTAAAGCATGTTGTGCTGATTTTTTCAGCACAAAGGCACTCAGGCAGGCTTTTTAGGTGCTGAGCAAGCCTCCAGAAGCCTGCTCAGAGCCAGCCGATCAGCTGTTAGGCGGGGAGAGGAGCGGGGAAAACCACAAAATGGCTACCAGGCTCTTTCTGGGTGTCGGCTTTTAGCTCTTTCCTGCTCTTTTTCCTGTGGTTTGGGGGCTACCAAGGCCTGGTAAGTGACTTTATTTAACAGTACAGTATTTATTTTTAAGTTTCTGACCCTTTTCCCCCCCTCTAGAAGCCTCTAAGGGGAAGGAGGGGGGACTTTTTCCCCTGTTCGTAACTCCAGGGAAGTTCGCATGTGGAGTCCTTACTTTCCCTATAGGGCAGGTTCGTAACTCGAATTGTTCGCAAGTCGGGTCGTTCGTAAGTCGAGACCCCACTGTATAGAGAGACCTGTGAATGATTTGCTTGTGTACAATTAATATCAGAAGAATATCTGTGATTATTATTAACTTTGCTACACTTCAATAAATAAGTTCTGTTTGCATTTACCAGACAAGTATTTGGACAAACGTCTTTTATATCATGGATAGAGGTAATCCACTGGTGGCAGTGAGGGAAACAAAGACTGGAACCTTTGTGAGGGCACAAAAAGTAGGTCCTTCATAGAGGTGAACGTCACAGTGTCTTCCACACTCCCATATGTTTTTCTTGAGCGCAGGTCCTTATGAGAGGGATGGAAGGAAGAAAGGTCGCTGGCAGGGACTTTGCTTACCCACTGAAGGCCCAACCTGTTCCCAAAGTTAAAGGTGCTGCGTTGCAAACCTACCCACCCCCATTCTAGGTCATAGCTCCTTATTTTTTCTATTCACAGTTTTGACTCCTTCCCTGATCTGAAAACATATAAAAGCTCACATATATTTGCAAAAACAAATATATGTGAGCAGATGAACAGATCACTTCAAGCCACCTCTAAATCCGCTTGGGGTGAGTGATTCTCAATTTGTACAGCAAACATCTGGATATAAATCAAGGGATATTCATATGCTCCTAGCTATTACGAACCTTTGCAGTGACACCGCTGTAGCAATAAGAGAAACCATTTGAGAATTCCAGCATTCACCCACTCTCACACATGCATTCTCAGTCTTATTAATAAGTAAAAAAAGTAATAAAAAGAATTACTTTGTGTAGGTAATAATTAGAGAAGAAAGAGAAAACTGGAGAATGGAAGGCCCATATGCAAACATACCACTGGGTGTGGCTGCAAAGAGTGCAGCCCAGTGACCTAACTCTGCATTCTCTTGGTGCCTCAGTGAATAAATAAATAAATAAATAAATAAATAAATAAATAAATAAATAAATAAATAAATAAATAAATAAATAATTTTTATTATTATTATTATTATTATTATTATTATTATTATTATTATTATTATTATTATTATTATTAATTGATTTGATTTGATTTGATTTGATTTGATTTGATTTGATTTGTACCCCACCTATCTGGACTACCAGACCACTCTAGGCGGCTGGAATGGAAGGTGCAGGAGATGCCATGGACTTCCTTGGGGAGGAAAACCTACCAGTCACTTTCTCTTTTGGCTCCAGATCAGCATCTGCCTTACGAGCTATTGACAATTTTTCTAATTGTTTTGCATCTTTTTAATTTTAACATTTTTAACCCTATGAATGTTGGATTTAACATCAGGGAGCTGTAGAGTGCTGCTTCACCTCATGAGCACTTGTGGGCTCTTTGCCCCATCCCATGGTCACCGGGGAGATCCACAAATAACTCTGATTCTGTCAGTGTTTGAACATTCAACTGACAGTGCACAGGTGTATTGTGAATTAATGGATCCTGTAACTGAAGTGGGCTACGTGGTTACAAATATTGTTGTAACATGAAGCCTGAACTGAACAAAACTGGGTTCTTATAGTTGGGTTTTGAATGGCAATCATATTCCCATGACAGATTAATGGGACTTGGTAGCCTTTTTCTTACCTCATTTGGTCCAAATCCCTACCATAATTTCTCAGTCTGTTCTAGCAAAGCCACCAAATCTTGGATATATATTCTGAAAATTGTCTTTCTATAGGTCCTGTTTCAAAACACACCCTAACACAAAGCCATCGAAACGTCCCAGATAAAGCTCAGTTACATCCATCATTAAGCCTTCTTGTAGAAACCGCTCAAGCTTTCCTTCCCTTTTCCAGAAAACTAGTATGTAAAACACACACAGACACAGGCACACAGGCACAGACACAGACACAGACACACACACACACACACACACACACACATATACAGAGAGAGAGAGAGAGAGAGAGAGAGTATTGTGCTCTGTACCTCTGCACTGCAGTTTCTTTAACCTTATCAGTAAAGCTGCTCAATTGAAACAGAATGTGGCATTTGAAGCAAAAAAAGTGTACTTACCTTCTTTACAGTCTAAGCAGCACCTCTGCTCAATTTTCAGGCTCTTTCTCAAGGTGACTATTCCTTGTAGCTTTCTTTCTTAAATTTGTGCTGTCTTGCTTAGACACCATGGAGTTTATTTCATTTAGAAGACAACAATGAAATTTTAAAGCTGCAGTGGGACTGCTGAGGTTTCCTAATCAGACTCATTAACTACATTTCAATTTTAACAGGAATTGTTTTGCTTTCAGGGTCATTTCTCCATCTTCTGCATCTTCACTTTTTCCTCAGATATCTTGTTATCCAAATGGCTAAATGGAATTGCACTTTCCGAAGAGGGCTATTCTCACTAGGGCAGTTAAATCTCCATTAATGTCCCCATTATATTTCAGGCTAAAGAAGGACTGCAATTTAGGTAAGCAAAATGGGAAGCTGAAATTGGTTCATGGCATATGTTTCATTTCAAACCATTCTTTCCTGCCTTTCTTCCTTGGTTGAAGTGTCATACCTTTTAACTGTTGAAAGGAAATATTAACTACACTCTACAAGAAGAAGACTCAGATGTGGAAGTATTAAGGAACTAGAAAAGGTCATGAAGTGTAAGGATGTTTCACTGGAGACAAAGGCCAAGATCTTGTATTCCTGATCACTGTGCATGGGTGTGAAAGATGGACAGTAGGGAAAGCTGGCAGGAAAAAAAAATGATTGATTTGAAATGTGGTGCTGGAGAGCTTTTCGGATACCCTGGAGTGCCAGAAAAAAAGAACAAGTGTGTGCTCGATCAAATAAAATCTGGAGGTATTTAAGTTGAATCTGAGGCTGAATCATTTTGAATGAATCATTTTGGGCAGCTCAGATTATTTTATCTATTTAAGTATACGTCAGCTTCATGTAGAACTAGAGTTCTGAGCAAATTTGCATATATGCAAATTTGAAACCAATACAGTATGAAAGGTAGCTGTGTTTGAGCACATTGTAAGAACATAGGATTTTCTGGAAACGACCATACTGCTGGGAAAGGGGGAAGACAGCGGGGAAAGAGGAAGACCAAATACAAGATAGACTGACTCCCAAAAAGTAGTCACAAGCTTGAGTTTGTAAGAGTTGAGCGGGGCTGTTGAAGACAGGACACTTTGGAGATCGCTCATTCATGGGGTCACCATAAGTCAGGGACAACTTGATGGCAGAGAAGTAGAACAAGAACAAGAAGAAGATACAGCTGAATCTATTGGTCGATCTCAGGGTGACGTTTCTTAGATTGGCAAGGACTTCTGACCCCTCTGCTTTACAATAACAGCAGCAGTAACATAACATAGACACAAACACATATACATGCCTGGTTACACTCCATGTTATTAGTACATTGATATGACCTTATCAGCAGGACCAAAAAACCAAGAGGAATACTCATTCTCCCTGGTGGTAGACCTTCAGGGCTCTAATCAAACACAAAGCTGATCCCATTCAAGGGGTGATCAAGACGGCCCAAAACATCATTGGCTGTTCACTCCCCTCTTTGGAAGAATTGTATAAGAACAGATGTAAGAGGAAGATATCTAACATACTGAAAGACTCCTCTCATCCGGGATATCAGCTCTTTAAACTATTACCATCAGGAAGGAGATTCAGGGTATTGAAAGCAAGAACAATCAGATTCAAGAACAGTTTTTACCCAAGTGCAGTATTGAGTTTAAATGCGGAGCCATAGGTTTTTGGTGGAATTTTAATTGCTGAGAGAAAACGGGGTATCTATATTTGGATGGTGAAAGTTGTGTATATTTTAACTTTTTTTTTGTAGTGTTGTCCAGTTTTACCTTGGGGAAGAGCACCTCATTTCGTTGCACCCACTTGTGAGCGCAATGACAAATAAATTTCTTATGTCTTATGTCTTATAAGGTGGAAGGATCCCTAGCACTAGTCTATCCCACATTTTGACTACTTGGGTCCTTTACTGCTAGCCATTTTTATGTTATCCTTTCCTCACTAATTGATCTGTTTTCAGCAGTTTTATTGTGCTGCAAAGAGGCAAAGCTGGTGAAAGCTAATTACAGTCTAAAAGTGCTGATGGTTTCCAACCGTTTTCTTGATGATTATTATATACTTTTAAGTAGGGGTGACTCATGGACCAGATGGGGAGGGGCCCCCAAAATTTCAGGAGGAGATGTCCCCCTCACAATCCATGAGTCATCTCACTTTCTAGAAACATGTTCTCATCTTGTATAAAGAGGGCATGACTGGCACGTCAAATTAATTCTAACTGTTTTATTCTGATCAGTTCTATAGTTGCTAAAACTCATATAATTCTGATTCTGCTACAATACAAAGAAGCAAAGTTGGGACATTAATGAGCAATTTTCCCCTGCAGATTCCCTCACAGGGATGTCCTTTTCTGTGGGTGTGTGAGAAACTGAGTTCTTTCTCTACTCTTTTCCATTTCCTTATTATAAGTTTTAAATAAGAATAAAAATCCATGAGAAGAAAGCAGTCTTTGAAAATCCCCCACACAACTGCACAAGGAAACAAACCCCAAGAGACATGCACTCCCAGACATTGCCTCTAAGAAGTGAAGTCCTGGTTTTCCTAGTAAGTTGTCTCATAACAAGGCCAGCACCAAAGGAAGCATTTGCTGAGCTAAAACAGATTGACCAAAATCCTGTTGCACAGTGTAGTAAAAATCACAATTACTTTAGTGCAGTTTTCTATGCTAAGCAACAGGCTTTGGATCATTGTTTAGAAATCCTTTTCCTAGTCCTCGAGTTGAAAAGGTTTTTGGGAAAGAGCCTCTATGTGAAGAGTTTTAAGTCCAGGTTAAAGTGAGAGAACAATAAGAAGGTTAAGTATGGGTCTTGAAATTATAGCATCCGGGCAGCAGTCTGCCAGATGCAGATCAACCTGTTTGTGAGGATGCTCGCTATATTGCAAAATGCAGCATTTCTTTCAAAGTTGGCATCTAATCAATTGCCATATGACCCCCCCACACACACACACAAATTCTCCTTCCTATTTTGATCTTTCTTAAAATTTAGTGATGTTCTTCTTTGTTGTTGTCTTCTTTTGTAATGCCTAGGTGTTTTTTCTGTTTCCCCTGAGCCAACAGCCCTCCTGATTACCATTCCTTGGTGACTGAGTTTGACCTGTCTCTTTGTTTGGGCTCTCCTTCTAGGGCAATGAAAGCATGTCCTTGCAGGGATGTCACAGTGAAAAGAGAAGCTCACCTTCTCTGACTTACTCAGTAACCAAGATACATTGTTCCTCATGTCAAGGGGAGAGTCTTATAAGCAAAGCTGAACATCACGTGAATGAATGAAAACTTAAGCTGCATTCTATGTGCACAAGTGACCGCATCTTTCTGGAATGACTTTTGGGAAGACACATCAAAGTGGTTGTCAGAATGGAAAGGAGACAAGATGTACTGGACCTCCTAATTTCTTTCAGATGCCTGAGCCAAATGGCAGAAGAAAGACCGTTGCTGAAAATAGACTACCATTTTCTACAACATTTCTTACATAATTTCTGCAATGTTCGTTACTGTGAATACCCTCGAAAACATTCCTCGTTTGATACGAACAGTGGGAAGCTGGCTGATAGCTAGCAATTAATTAGTGAAACACCATATGTTAATAGAAATACAGCAGATGTGTGTACATGGGAGACTTGGGTATAAAATTCCACAATCGCAGTTCAGGAAAGCAGAGGAACACATTGTTGTGTCCAGGGTCTTTAAAGAGTAACTACACTGCTTTTCATTATCAATTTTTAATGCATATTAAACTGGGACACTTTATCCCAACACTGGACTGGACAGAATGTTGGCATAGAGAGAATCTGCAGTTGAATACATTTGTGTGTTATTACTCACAGCTCATCCTGAGCATTGTTTTAGTTATTTGCCAGTTGCATTCATGCTCCACCTTTTTCAAAGGAAAAGCTCAAGGAGTCTTACCAAAAAATTCAGAGCTTGGAAAGATTCTTCTTATGTCTGTCATCAAATGGAGTGTAATAAATGCAGAAGGGAACCCCTTTTCAACAGAATGAAAAATCAGGGTTAAAGAAATCTCTCCACTTCCCAGGGTCAGTTTCCAAATGAGTAGAGCAATGTTGGATCTGAACACACTGGAGGTCTGACCCTCTTGTTTTCTTTACCAATTAGAATGCCTATAATATTCATTCACTTTCAAAGAAACTTTCAAAAGTATTGTGAATATATATAT